>NW_023270431.1:8172998-8602038 GCF_011800145.1 Mirounga leonina
TCTTTCTTTCTTTCTTTCTTTCTTTCTTTCTTTCTTTCTTTCTTTCTAAAGAAAGAGAGGGTGCGTGAGTGGGGGGAGGGGCAGAGGGAGAGAGAGAGAATCTTAAGCAGGCTCCACACACAGTGCAGAGTCCTATGCAGGGCTTATTTCATGACCCTGAGATCATGACCTGAGCTGAAATCAAGAGTCGGTCAATTAACCAACTGAGCCACCCAGGTGCCCCGATTCTTTTTATTTCTGTGGTATCAGTTGTAATTTTTCCTCTTTCATACCTAATTTTATTTATTTGAGCCTTCTCTCTTTAAGTTAATCTGTCTGAAGTTTTGTCAGCTATGTTTATCTTTTCAAAAACCAGGTTTTTTTGAGGGGGGATGCCTGGCTGGCTCAGTCTGTAGAGCTTGCAATTAATGATCCTGGGGTCATGAGTTCAAGCCCCATGTTGGGCATAGAGCTTACATTAAAAAAAAAAACACACAAACAGCTTTTAGTTTTGTGATATTTTCTATTGTTTTTCTGGTCCCTATTCCATTTATTTCTGCTCTGACCTTTGTTATTTCTGTTCTCCTGATATCTTTGGGCTTAGTGTATTCTTCTTTTTGTATTCCTTGAGTGTAAAGTTATGCTGTTTATTTGTGATCTTTATTTTTTCTTAATGCAAGCACTTACCATTATATACTTCCCTCTTAGAACTGTTTTTGCTGAATCCCTTATGTTTTGGTATGCTATGCTTCCATTTCATTTGTTTCAAGATTTTTTTTGATGTTCTTTTTGATTTCTTCTTTAACACATTGGTTGTTCAAGAGTATGTTGGTTAATTTCCATACCTATGTGAATTTTTCCAGTTTTCCTCCTGTTACTGACTTCTAGTTTTATACCATTGTTGTTTGAAAAGATGCTTGATATGATTTCAATCTTCCTAACAATTGCTAAGGCTAGTTTGGTGACCTAACATATGATCTATCCTGGAGAATGTTTCATGTGTACTTGAGAGGAATGTATATTTTGCTGCTATTAGGTGGAATAGGCTATACATGTTTTTTAGGTCCATTTGGTCTAAGTATAGTTCATATTCAATGCTTCCTTATTTATTTTCTGTCTGTATGACCTATCCATTGTTGAAAGTGGGGTATTGATGTCTGCTACTATTATTATACTGTTGTCTATTTCTCCCTTCAGAATTATTAGTATTTGCTTAACTTATTTAAATGCTTCAGTGTTGGGTATATATGTATTCATAGTTATATCTTCTTGATGAATTGACCCCTTTATCCTTACATAATGATCTTCTTTGTCTCTTTCCTTTTTTCCTTTTTTTCTTTTTTTTTCTTTTCTTTTCTTTCTTTCTTTCTTTCTTTCTTTCTTTCTTTCTTTCTTTCTTTCTTTCTTTCTTTCTTTCTTTCTTTTTTCTTGGTGTACAATTTGTGTTTCAACACTTACATATAACACCTGGTGCTCATCACAAGTGCACTCCCTAATCCCCATCACCTATTTAATCCATCCCCCCACCACGTCCCTTCTGGTAACCAACAGTTTGTTCTCTATAGTTAAGTTAAAGTTCAGGCAGCATATAGTTGGGTCTTGTTTTTTAATTTATTCAACAATTCTTTGCCTTTTGCTTGGAAAATTTTATCTATTTATATTTAAAGTAATTATTGATAGGTAAGAAGTTACTAATGCCATCTTATTGATTTCTATTTTGTGGTTCCTTTGTTTCTTTCTTCCTCTTTTGCTGTCTTCCTTTGTGAATTGATGATTTTCTATAGTCGTATACATTGATTCCATTCTTTTTATGTTTTTCATATCTACTGTAGGTTTTTGCTTTGTGGTTACTCTGAGGCTTACATAAAATATCTTGTACATTTGATAATCTATTTTAAGCTGATAACTTAACTTTGATCTCATATAAAAACTCTTCTTTGATTGTCCCCATATTTTATGTTTTTGATGTCACAATTACCTCTTTTTTATTGTGCATCCATTAACAAATTTTTGTAGCTGTAGTTATTTTTAAAATTTTTCTCTTTTAAAAAACTGCTATACTGGGGGCGCCTGGGTGGCTCAGATGGTTAATGTCTGCCTTTGGCTCAGTCATGATCCCAGGACTCTCTCCTTCTACTGCTCCCTCTGCTTGTGCTCTCTCACTCTCTTTGTCAAATAAATAAATAAAATCTTAAAAAAATAAACTATTATACTAGAGTTAAGTGATTAGCACACCATCATATTATAGTATTAGAGTGTTTCAACTTTGACTATATGATTACCTTTACTAGTATGTTTTATATTTTCATGTTACTAATTAAGATCCTTTTATTTCAACTTGAAGAATTCCTTTTAGCATTTCTTGTGATGTCGGTCGAGTGGTGATGAATTTCCTCAGCTTTTGTTTGTTTGGTGAAAGTCTTTTTCTTTCTTTTCCTCCTTGTCTGGAAGACAAGCTTGCTGGGTAAATTATTCTTATTTAACAGGCTTTTTTTGTTTGTTTGTTTTTAAATTTCAGGACTTTGATTATATCATCCCACCCTTTCCTGATTTGTAAGGTTTCTGCTGAGAAATATGTAGATGGCCTTATAGAGGTTCCCTCATTTGTATGATTTTTTTTTCTCTTGCTGCTTTTAAAATTTTCTCTATGTCTTTGATTTCAAATAGTTGTAATATAATGTGTTTTGGAGATCATTTTGGGTTGAAATTTTGGGATGACTTATTAGCTTCTTGACCTCGGATGTCCAAATTCATTGTGAAGTTCTCAGCTATTATTTCTTTAAAATAATCTTTCTGCCTCTTTCTTTCTTCTCCTCTGGGACTCTAATTATACCTAGATTTTTTTTTTTTTCCTTTAATGGTATCCTATTATTCACATAGGCTTTCTTCACTCTTTCATTCTTTTTTTCTTTTTGCTTTTCTGACTGGATGATTTCAACTTACCTGTCTGCAAGTTTCCTAATTCCTACTTCTGCCTAGTTGAGTCTGTCTGTTGTTGAAGCTCTCTATTAAATTCTTCATTTCAGTCATTGTAGTCTTCAACTCTGGAATTTCTGATTTATTATTATTGCTATTATTATTATTGGTTTCAGTTTCTTTGTTGAAATTATCATTTTGTTCATGTTTTCCTAATTTCATTTAGTTGTCTAGTTATGGTTATATATATATGTATATATGAATTCACTGGATTTCTTTAAGATGATTATCCTGAATTCTTTGTCAGGTAACTTATCAATCTTCATTTCTTTAAGATCAGTCAGTGGAATTTTGTTAGTTTCTTCTGGTGGTATTATTATTTTTTTGATTATTTATGATCCTTGTGGCCTTATATTGATGTCCACACTCTTGAGGAAGTAGGGACCTCTTCCAGTCTTTATAGACTGACTTCAGCAGGCAAAGCTCTTTATAGGTTAACCTATTCAGAGATTCTGGGTGGACCATCTGGTTCTGTCTGTAAGCAGGTTTGTTGCTGAAGTCTTTGAGTAGGCAGGTCTGGTGCCTTGGTCAGCAAGTGGGCAGGCCTGATGCTTGGATACATGGCTATCAGCCTGTTGCCTGTATCTGCAGGGTTGGGCCTAGAGCCTGGGTTCACGGGGTGGGCCTGTAATTGAGTCTATAGTGATGGGCCTGGGAACTGGGTTGCATGTACAGATCTGGATCCTGGGTTCACATGGACCAAATAGGTGCTGGGGAACTCTGGGATGGGCCTGGTGTTTGGTTTCATGGGGGCCATTTTCGATGAGGTAGGAACCCGATTTTGCAGGAGCTGGCCTACAGGCTGGGTCCACAGAGGCCAGCCTAGTGGTAAGGTGAGCCTTGAGGGTGAAGTTGTGAGTTGGTCAGCCTATAACTTGGGGCCTTGGAGTCCTACCAGGAGGTTAGTTTGGCACTGGGACAGAACAGGAGCCCGAATCTTTGGGAACTAGTCTTGAGGCTGGGACTGTGGAGACTGGCCTAGAGTTGGAGTGGGCTGCAAACCTGGTTTTGCAGGTCTGGTCTGGAGCTTAGGTTTGCAGGGACTAGTCTGGCAGTGGGATGAGATGTGGGCCTGGGACTGTGGGAACTGCCCTGGTGCTGGGGTGGGTTGAAAGTCTGGGTCTGTGATAATAGGCCTGGTGGTGGGCCTGGCCAGGAACCTGGGTTTGTAGGTGCCTGCCTGGAGCCCTGGATTATTGGAATCTGTCAGGATCCTGGAGCTATGTGGCTGTAGGAACTGACTGGCATGTGAATGAGCAGAGGGCTAGATTTGTGGGAGCCTGCTGATAGCCTGGGGCCATGAAAGCCAACTGGGGCCACTGTAGCCAGCAGGCACTGGAATAAGCTTTGTATCTGGGTTTGTAGGAGCCTATAGCAAGCCACTTAAGTCCATAAGAATTGGCCTGGTGTTGGTGCAGCTCAGGTCTAGGGTTTGTGGAGAAGTCAGGGCACTTGCTTCACTCCCCTTCTCTCACAAGAAAGGTGTCTCTCTGTTGGGTTGCTCAGGCTTTGAAGAAAGTGAAGGCGGTAATGTGATTGCATCTTTCCTACCCTCCTCAAGGTGTCTTTTCTTATTTCTGTGCTTTGCTCAGGTGCAACAATCCATCACCTGGAATCCTTAGCTCTTTTGAGGATATTTTCATGCACAAATCATTGCTCAAATTGATGTTGTGGGGTGGTAGGTGGGGACAAACACTAGAAATTCCTTTGCTGCCATTTTGCTGATGTCCTCAACAGGAGATTTAGGCATAATCTTGTTTGCAAGAATTTTCATTAGTCAAAGACACAGTGGGAGTTCAAGTATCACAAAGCTATTCAAAATTTATTGTTCTTATAGGTCACATTAAAAGAAATATGACTGTAGATAACAAATTCAGGATAATGGCTCTACTGTTGGACTGGAACACACATGGAACACTGCTTTCGATTCTGCGTACCCCCAAAGAAGAGGGTGATACATCAGAAGAATCCAGAGGTACAATCAGGATAGTAAGGGGTCCGAAAGGCATTTAAAAAATGGAAATGATTACTGCAAATTGGGGAATTTCAGCATTAAAAAACAAAACAAGTTGTTAAGACTCTGCCTTCGGCTCAGGTCATGATACCAGGGTCCTGGGATTGAGCCCCGCATCGAGCTACCTGCTCAGCGGGAAGCCTACTTCTCCCTGTCCCTCTGCTTGTGTTCCCTCTCTCTCTGTGTCTCTCTCTGTCAAATAAATAAATAAAATCTTAAAAAACAACAAAAAAACCCAAACAAAATTAAAAATTTATAAGCATGACATAATAATAATTTTCAAATAGTTGAAAGGGTTTCAAGTACAAGAAATAAACTTCTTATTGTCTTCTCCAAAGAGTAATATTAGAAGAGATAAAAATAATGGGGAGGAAGATTACTGCAGTTGGAAAGATTACTGCAAATTACTGATAGATGATAAAGAAATATTTTCTGAGAGTTAAAGCACCTAAAAAGGAATGTGCTGAGCCATCTTTTTAGATAATTGTCCCACTGGATAAACCTTTGCTGTAGGAAAAGAGAGTGAGTTTCATTTACCTTTGAAGACTCAGGACACTGAACATAGATTCTCCTTATTAATATCCATATAATGAACAAATTAACTTTATTAGCGCAAATATCCTCTGAATTTAAATTCCTGTACAGTTAGAATATATGCACACTACTTGTGAGATCCCTCCACCATTCTCTAGTTGCTTTGCCTTACATGGATATGTAGGACAAAGCGTCTGACTGGGCTAGGGAATAAACACATACTGACTACTCAGGAAAGAGCACTGCAGATACCCCACTCCTAGCAAGGGAAACTGGGACTAAAGACATTACAAGCTCAGAATGTTAAAGCAAGTCTGGGAGACATTTTATCTCTTAGAGGCCAGTACTCCCATATATCCATTATGGAGATTATGGCTTATGAAAGGATATAAAAGTGATTATTTTTTCTTCTAGTCTCTATTGGATGTGAAGCATAAGCTTGGGTTGCTGCAGCTAGTCTTAGAAATTAATTCAAAGGGTTACTTATGCTTTCAGGACATAATCCTCTGAAACAGTTCTAGCATCAGTTTTTGCTATTGTGAGCTGTCTATTATTTGGTTTTCTGTCAACCAGACAAGATGTCAAGTCATGTTTCCTTGCTTCAAATTGCTGCATATTATCTATCCCCTGGTGAACTTCTTTTCCACATGTTCATACTTAAGTAGGAATAGAGGTGAATACATAAAGTTGAATGCCTGAATTGTTTTTAAAAGGCCAATTCAGAATATTTTAAAAAGTATTTTAGTGTGTCAAATGTGAATTGACACACAGTATTTTGCTCACAGCAAGCTGAAAAATCTTCAGAATATGAACTTTTTATATGACTTAGTAACTAACAATTCAGAAAGGTAAACCTGACTGTTTTGTAATGAATGTTTTTGGAAACACATTTAAAATCTATTCTTCACCCAACAAGTTTGGATTTGCATGTCTTGGGCATTATCTTTTCTTCACTTGGCAAGCATAGCTGCAGACAGCAGTTCCACTTGTCTAGAGAGTTCCTTTGTTGGTAAAACTTTACTCACTTTTTAGTGAAAGAGTGATGTTTTTGAGAAGAAATCCTAAAAGGGTTTTAAGCTGCTTTGTTACAATGCTAGAGTTTATGATTAGTGCTCATTATCTCTGTATTCGGCAAGGATGAATTTATGTTTAGGATAAATAATTTCATTTTGTTCAACTATAGTTTTGACATTTATTTAAGAATAGCCAATTCCCAATTTCTCAGAGTAATGTAGAAAAGCCCAGTCATGGATTAGCCCCATAATATATTGGAATATGTAGATTAGGCAGTTACAATAATTAACATATGCGTCTTTCAAAGTAGAAACTAATGTTCTGCAGTTTTGTTCCGCTGTAACTGGAAAGTGCTGAAATCTCAAGCAGTTATAACCATCAGTATTATATATACAGCAAAATATATTTATATTCAAAAGGATACAAAAGTAATGTCAAATAAAACAAAAAAAACAGTTCTTAAAAAAACCAGTTATTGTTTATCTACTCTTTTTTATTTGCTTCTTTTGCACACAGCTGCTGGTGAGGTTTTGTGGGTGATACAGTAAGTAGGAGGATGAGTAGCATCATTATTACCTGGGACACAGAGGTGGTTGTACAGTTCCTTGTGAATGAGAGAACAGGGAACCAGGAAATAAGATGGGTGCAAAAGGTAGGAACAGGGAAATGGAATGATCTGGGAGTGAATGGAAGGAGTAAGAGAGTAACAAGGGAGGAAAGACATTAAGAGTCACTGAGTATTATGTGCCAATTCCTATACAGTACTGGATATTTTATGTTCATGAGCTCATTTCATACCAACATCAACAATTTAAAGCAGATAGCATTCTTCCCAATTTGTAGATTAGAAAACCAAGACTCAGAAAGATTAGGGAACTCACCAGGACTACACAACCCTTTGGACTACTTAGATTAGTTTTGATGTGTATGAGGAATCAAAACAGAAATGTTAAGTAGGCAGTTGATTATATAGTTGGGAATTAAGCGGAGAGATAAGGGCTGGAGGTAGAAATTTGGGAGATACCAGATTAAAGAGCTTAATTATGTCCCATGTCTTGATGAAATCACCTAAGGCAGAGTAGAGATAGACAGTAGACCATGAACTATAGCTCTTTCACTGAGTTGTAAGGATGATTAAGCAATTCTGTATAAGTATGGCCTTGGCTTAATGGCATGAGGATCCTTATTATAAATATGTGGAAGATTTCATTTTTTAAAATATCTCTACCTAAGCCCCCTCCCTCTTTTCCCTGCTAAAGAGAGAAATTCAAGGAAGGTGAATACCATTATAGCCCACTTTGTGTTTGGGAGATGTGAGGGTTGGTAGTAGGCAGGAGTCTCCAGTATGATGTTTGGTGTCAAAGAATTGTTTTCACTGTGATGTGGGTAGGAACTAGTTATAAATGCAAAAAAATTAAGGGATAAGGCAAAAAATGGGGGAAAATAAAAATGACACAAAACAGGGTATTATTATCAAGGCATAAATATGGTCAAAACTAAGAAAAGGACTTACTGGACAAAATAGTAAGGACACATAAATAACACACTTAGAAAGAAAAAAATTTCTAGCATGTTGCATGACTCAGTATGACAAAGAGAAATCAAGAAATAAACCAGCTCTTCTCAGTATGACCCTATTACAGCCATGTCTCTCAGCCTGGTCTCTCTCCTTGATCAAACAAGTTGAAAATAGGGAAGGAAATAGATAAACAAAACTTTGTGTCTTGTGAGACAAGGTAAATTAATTATGGTGAGGGCGCCTGGGTGGCTCAGTTGGTTAAGCGACTGCCTTCGGCTCAGGTCATGATCCTGGAGTCCCGGGATCGAGTCCCGCATCGGGCTCCCTGCTCGGCGGGGAGTCTGCTTCTCCCTCTGCCCCCCCCCCCATGTGCTCTCTCTCTCTCATTCTCTCTCTCTCAAATAAATAAATAAAAAATCTTAAAAAAAATTAATTATGGTGATATCATTTCATGTAAGAGGGCATTTAATATTGTGTTTGAAGGATTAAAGTAATCAGGGTATTAAAATAATTATTCTCCATATTACTAGAAAGTAAGCTCACATTGCATGAAGTCAGACTCAGGTTTAAAGAAAAGGTACTTTCTAGGAGCCATTAGGCAAAGTTGTGACGCACAATATTTGATAGGCTTGTTCTGAAGTACCCAGTGTAACACATTCGATGGAGTTTTATTTGTCTAATTTCCCTTGCCCTTGTTCATCTTTGAGTGTCCCCATCCTTAGTTGTTACTCTTTTCCCCAGATCTTTTATTCTATGTCTAGTTTTTGCTCACATAGGCTCTCAACTAATTTCTTCTAAGAAGATGACTCGTAGGTTATTAGAAAGGGACAATGAATAGCAAAGTACTGGAACAGAAAACAAGTCATCTATATCCAGTCCTGGCTCACATTAATTTTCTGTGCCTTGGTTTTATTAACTACAAAATAAGAGAGATGTATTAGACTCTCTAAGGTTAAATTAGATCTCTAAGATCATGCCAACTCTAAGATGATTCGACTGCATTCATTGTGTTGTGAAATTTTACACAGTTTTTGCCTTTAAAGGTAGAAGTGTTATGACTTCTGGTGGTAAGGGCTAAAATAGAAGGTTCCCTGGAAAAAGTACTGTGGAAAATATTAAGACCGTTAGAAAAATTCTGTAGGGATTCTATTGTGCAGGCCAACCATAACATATTGTCATCTTTTACTATTTTTCTTTCTTAATTTTTCAGACTTGTCCATTCTACTTCCTAAGGGCATCTCATTCATCCCTATTTTCCTTCCTGCTGCTACTGCCCTTGTTAAGATCCTCTGTCACTTAAACTACTATAAAATATTCCCTTTTAGAATTCTGGTCCCCATTTTAAACTTTCTCCAATCTGTTTGGTATACATATTAAGTGATTTTCCTCAACTTGGGTCTTAATCATGACATATTTCTGCTCAAAAAGTTTTGATGTCTCCTCATTGTCTATGAAGTCCAAAATTCTTACTAAGACAATTAAGGCCCTAAACAACGTTTCCAACTTGTCCCATGATCCTGGTTCTACTGCTATCCTCATCTGCTCACTAGTCTCTGAAAGTGCCATAGACCCAATAATCACTGTTTTTGCTGATGGTATTCCCACTATATGGATTATTCCCCCACCCTCCTCATCTCTTTCTGTCAAAATCTCACATTTCCTTTAAGTCTCAACCCAACCACCTCCTCTGTGAAGCATTTTACAGCTGGATTAATCTTTCATAACACTGTATTTTTATGTATATTGTAGAATAGGACTCAATCTAATTTTTATTATTGTTTGTATTTGGTCTCCTGAAAGACCCTTTAAGCTCCATGAGGTGGAACCTAAGAGTATTATCCATCTATGAATTCCCCCAAAGTGTCTTATATCTAGACAGATATTCTCTCTCTCTCTCTCTCTCTCTCTATATATATATATATATATGCTTTTTGGATCAAATTCTCCTAAAGAATGAAAAAGTTTGATGTAGGCAGAAATAGTCACTTGATTGGCAAGTGTTGTGATGTTAATGGTCTTGGGGAGAGTAAAATGCAGTTCAAGTGGAGCCCAAGGGGTCATGAGAATGCACTAGCACATGTGGAAATGAAGGAAGGTGGGATGAGCAGAGGAGAATCCCAACTGATCAAGAAACAGACAGAGAATGACTCCAGAATCCACTGGAGGTAAAGGAGGTTAAACAAAACATCAAGTATAGAATATGAGGATATAGTCACCTTTCCTGTACAGAGAGACTTCTTAGATATGTAAGGAAGACACTTATTTTAACTGGCTGGGCACTGGTGTTGAGAAGCTTTCAGTTTCTTAGTATATTCAGGGACGTCTCCTGCTGAAAGAGAGACGATGAGATTCACTGGGGCTTCAGGAGAAAAGAGTCTAGTATAAGGAGATGATGTCTTTCACATAATGTAAGAAAAACAAAAAAGGCTGAAGAAGCTGAAGTACCCTTCTATACAGTTTAAGGAAAATAGTGTGCCCAAGTCACATCCCAGTTTGCTCATGTTTGAGGCTCTTCATGCTATTGGCAACATGCAGACTCAAAGTCATGTGTATGTCTTCTAAGTGTCAAACCTCCTCCCACTAATGCTTCTAGGACCCGTCACATTCAATGAGTGTTTAGAAAGATAAAATTCTAGGACAATTTGCTCTTATCTTGTACCACATCTATGGGGTGCTGGCCTCTGAGCAGCTAGTCTTGTCATTCATTCAAGAAATATTGAGTGCCTATCATGTTTCAGATGAGCAAAATGAGACACAGTCCTGAGGAAGTGTAGAATATGGTAGGAAAGGCACACATTGGCCACACATTAAAAAACTAAATGTACAATTACAAAGTGTGATAAATGTCAAGGAACATAGTGTCATATGAATATCATCTGATAATGATAATGCTGGCTTATTGTTCAGTAACTTTATTTATTTATTTTTTTAAGATTTTATTTATTTATTTGACAGAGAGAGCGAGAGCAGGAACACAGGGCAGGGGGAGTGGGAGAGGGAGAAGCTGGCTTCCCATGGAGCGGGGAGCCCAATTCAGGGCTCGATCCCAGGACCCTGGGATCATGATCTGAGCCGAAGGCAGATGCTTAATGACTGATCCACCCAGGCGCCCCTCAGTAACTTTATTTACTACTCGTGTCCTTAGGCAGTTACTTAACCACTTGTTGCCTTAGTTTTCCTCTTTGATAATATGGGAAAAATATAACCTACTTCTTGAGGTGTTTCAAAAAACGTCTGGCATATGGTAAACATTCAATACAATTTAGATATTCATTATTATTATCATTTATTATTACTTTAGTGAATCAGAGCCCTACTCATAGTAGTTATTCCTTTTCAGTAATCAAAGAGATTCATTCTCTCATGCTCCTTTTGAGGAGATTCTGTGGTTTAGTGTCACACAAACATGGAATGAGTAGCACAAAAATAGTGGAAGTTGATATATTAATTAGATTCTAGTCATTTGTCATATAATAACAAAAGCAGGAGAATGATCTTCTTGGTTATCTGCTCTTACTCTCTCATTCATCCTTTCACCCACCCATATATCAAACATTTCTTGAGAAAATAAAGCAAGGTGCAGGGGAATGAAAAGATAAATGAGCATCAATTTCTGACCTGTCTTCCAGTCTTGTAGGGCTGACAGACAAGTACACAAATAGTTACAGTGTAGTCAGAGAACTTATATAATTGAGGATTGTACCCAGTATAGCTGAAGCACAATGGACCACCTCTAGTCAAGTTGGGGAGATGAGGGAAAGCAAATGATAGGCAGATAGAAAGCCCTCTTGTTCTTTTCCTTATCTTATACATTTTCATTATTATAAGAACCTAACATTTTCATTATTATTCTAATCCATGGGATATATACTAGGAAGAGCTATGAAGATTTCTTATGCTATTCTATTAATCACAGTACAATTTTATTCAAGAAATAAGTAGAACAATGACCATACTTTCAACTTTTTACTGACTGTAACAATCATATATAGTGAGTGATTTGTGAAAAGTTTATATCATACTATTCATTCAGTTTATCAGCATGCCTCTCTATCCCTGGTCATGTATAAATAATAACAACAACAACAACAACAACAAACTAATGATACTCTCATATCCTTGGTTTGTAGTTTTACACATATTTCCATTAAGCTACCTTCTTGCTCCTTATTTTATTCTTTCCTCCCCCTTTTCCCCTTTGCTGGCATTTTCACTGCTAATCCTATCCTACTTTCAGTTTCCAACAAAGACCAGAAGAATGTCCATTTCAAAAACACTCTGGTTGTATGTCAACTACATTTCAATTAAATATATATAATACAAAATAAAAACACCCTGGAATCACAAATCACCGAATTTGGGAAATAATAGCAAGAAGTAGCATGTTATAATAAGGGGTACTAGTGACAATTTTTAATCTACATTATAAGAAGGAAGAGGAAGAAAGAAAAGATATGAACAGAGAAGCATTTTAGAGCACAGGAAAAATGATTTAAGCAGTTTCTGACGCATAGTTCCCTTTACATCCATTTGTAAAGTTTCTTACTGTGGAAGGTAAACTGACAGAAGGAAGCCAACATTTCTCAATTGATCAAAAACTAGATTTCACCAAAGCAGATTTATTTCACAGGTAAACATTTTTGTATTTCAAAGGTAGTTGAGCAGAGTAATATATTGACTGGGTTTAAAAATTTCATTACATGGTAGGAGAGGACAGAAATGATTTTTCAAAAATTGAAGAAGAGCAAAGTAAAGTAGATGGTAATATGGGAAAAAAGGCAATGGTCACTGAAAGAAAAATGTAAAGTTATAAACAATGAGTTATAAGGGGTAGTCTGTGGTTTACTAAACATGACACAGATGGAAAGGATGACTATGATAATATCTATTATTTCAAGAGGCAGAATGAAATGAAAAGCAGACAAAACAATGATGTCATATGCCTTGCTTTGCAATAAGAGGCTACTAGTTAAAGTTACTATAAATGTCTATGGCAGCCATAAAACACCTTTCCAGAAAATGTTCACAGAAGAGGAGGCACGGCAATATTTATTTACTGAGAGTCGTGGAACAACTTTTGGATGAGAGGGCAGTGCTAAGGAAAAAATGCAGGGATCATCTATAGTTACAAAACCAGCCAAATCAAAAGGAAGAGAATAGAGATAAATGGAAAGGGGAAGAGAAGAACAGAAATGTACCTGAGAAAGCAGAAAATTTTTAAGGTTTAAGCAAGTAAATAACAGGAGGATAAAAGAGTATGAAACAAAAAGGAAGAAGCAAAAGAGAAATTGTGACCTGCTTTCCAGCCCAGCTCACCGCCATTCCTTGCTGGGACACCAGTCATGTACCATCAGAAGTTGGCTCAGAGTCAACATTGAATAAAGCTCTATCGAATGAGTCTTGTTATGCAATTAATCTAGCATTTGGGGGAAAATGTAAATATGGAGAGTGTAGGAAGACCTTGTAAAATGAAATATAGTAATTCCTTGGAGATGAAAAGAAAAAGGATTCTAAAAGGATAAACACTGAATGAATTGTTATAAGCTCTAGGAAATAGAAATGGGGGAGTTGGGCAAAGGGAGATTTTCAATGATTATTTTAATCAGTTTTGCTTGAATTTTTGTAGGAATATGTCATAGTTTTTTAATTCAAAAATTAAAGGTTTTTCAAAGCAAAAGTGGACTAAACTATTGCTTACATATTGTTCAAATAACTGTCAAGACTATAGGACCAATTAATTGGTTAGGTACATTAAATGAACTACAATTACTTTCTCTTATAAAAGACAGAAGACAGTTGAGCATGAGACTAAATCATATGAGTTATGAATTTTCTTCCAAGTATTATTTATTTTTTGTGAAGACAGTGGGTAGGAAACTTGAAGACTGTGTCCCCCACCTTTCCCAGTTGCATCTCCTTCCCAGTTATAACTGCATGTTTTCCACTGAAAATCTTATGCAATAGTTGCTGAAATACAGATGACCAAATCCTATCAACAGATATTCTGATTCTGTCACATGGGGTTGGGGCTGAAGACCCACATTTTAAATAAGCATCTGCTAGGACAGGGATTGGCAAAATTTTTCTGTAAAGGAGCAGATAGTAAACATTTTAGGTCTTGCATGTCAGTAGATCTCTTTTGTAATTCTTCAACTCTGGCCATGGTGCAAAAGCAGCCATAGACAACATGTAAAATGGGCACAAACAGTTCCAATAAAACTTTTATTTTTTTCACAGAAATAAGTGGCACAGTGGATCTGGCCCAAGGGCAGTAGTTTTCCCACTCTTGCTCTAGAAGATTCTTTTCAAATGGGCTTAAAAGACATTTTGAGGACGTACAACGTTAATAAACAACATTTTAGTTAAGTGAAACTCTCACGGTTGTTTTAAAAGATTCAGGGCATTGAGAAATAAAAGATGTCTTCTCTTTTCACAGAGATAGTGTTACATCAGGAACTGGAAAACTTAATTGCACGTTTAATAATGTAATTAAGGGGTTTGGTATACTGACTGTCAGCACTGAGCTATTGCCACCACAGCTAGCCATTTTGATAAAATGTCAATGGAGTACTGCATGACGAAAGGCCCCTGACAACATTAATGATAAAATGTCAATGATAAGATGCTGTACGGAGAAGTGTTCCTACAATGAAAAGTTGTATAACGAGGTGTCTTTACAATGAAGTGGTCAAGCAACTGTCACCCCAACAAATGAGTACACATACATGCACATAACACAAAAGCACACCAAGAAATGACATGGCAACTTGTCTGCCTAATTACTTTCAATATAATTGATATTGATAGAAAGCCTTTTTACTTTTTAAATCAGAGACTGCTAGCACATTTAAATGCCAAAAAGTTTTTTTTTTTTTTTTTTCTGGGACACTGCAGGTGGCCCCTTTCATCTCTGTGCTTCACACTCTGCAGAATGTTGCCGAGCAGGTGATCCTGGCATCTGGGAGTCAAGAGAGCTAGTTCAAATGCCTGCTTTGCGTTTCCCACCTCACCCACCTCCTTCCCAGTTGGAACAGTAAGTTCTCTGTGAAAGCTTCTGCAAATGATGACAAGAAGGAGAGTTCTCGGGGAAAGCAACTGAGCTTTAATGCAGGTAAAACTGTTCCAAATGTAAAACACATTTGAAAATCTAAATGCGTGCCCCCTAAACTGCATCAATAGAACCTTTAATGATCTTCAGAACCAGCCTTTTCTCTTCCAGTCAGTAGGAAGATTGTTTCAAATCTGTTTGTGCCTGAAGCACTTTTGATTGTGACAGTCCTCTCATTCATGGGTGAAACATGGCGTCCCACTGGAAGTGCCATCCAGGTTCACAGCAATACAGCATGATATGAAAGTATAAACAGAAGTCGGAACTGCATTTCTCCTCTGAGATAACAAGTGCAACTAGATTTTTCAGACCACCTATTATGCCATGAAAAGTAAGAGGGAAAGAAAAATAAGACCTACTTTATGTCAGCTGCCTGATTCGTGGGAATGAAACTTACCAGGTCAATATGGAGCCCTTTAAATGACTTTTATAGACAGCATCTCCATCCTTGCTCCTGGCCAGTTGTTAATTTTTTTCATATGACAAATGAAGAAATATTAACATCAAACAATCTCCTTTCACTTTTTGTGGGTTGGTTAATCATAACTGATTAAATAATGGATTGTTTCACAACCTGACTTAGTTTTTCTCTTTTGCTTTGAGTCCCTGACCAAAAATAAGTGCTCGGCTGTACCTAATTTTGGGCTTCCCAATGTATAGATTAAGATTTAAGATTCTTGTAGCCCCATTTTTCATAGTAATGAGCTGACTGGATGAAATAACACTGGTTTTCTGTATAGATAGCTATACTCCGCCCTCATTATAGAACTATTTTCAAAAGCCAAGGATATTGAAAGTTTTAACAGTAATGTCAGCCCTCATGATTAAATCATGAGGCACATGAGTTTTTCGTTTAAATCTGATGTTCTCATGATCTCAATATTTTTCATGCAAATCTTGTTATTTCTGCATCCTTTCACACTCCAGCTTAAATTGCTTGTCAGTCGCCGTGCTTTTCTTGAGTGCGGCACTTCTGAGCTTCTCCAATACGATTTTATACATCTATTTATTCTATTTATATCTACTTCTTTAGTACATTTTCCCTTAAAGAAGACATTGGTACAGCATTCCAAATCACATTTAATGACGTCTTTTGAATTGGAAGCAATGACTTTGGAGGCCAAAGGAGATGAGGCAAGAGGATTAGCTTCGCCAGGAGATGTGGGGGTGAGGAGGAATTATAGGTTAAGAGAGGAAGAAGTCCTTTTATATTTTAACATTTATAACCTTTTTAAACAGTATAGCTAAAGTGCTTATACTAGGAGTTGGTTAGAGCAAGGGCAAAGCTGCAGCCTAACAAAGAGAAACACCCTAAATAGAAGATTATTACAAAGTTAGGCAATAAAAAAGGACATTTGAAAAAGCCCTCACAAAATAACCCTTGAAGTCTCAAATCTTTCAAAGGATCCCAATTTTTAAGAACCTATAGTCCTTCAATTTTAATTTTTAGCCACATGTTCTTTTTTTTAGTAGATACTATTTTTGACTTCTATAATATTTTCTGGTACCATCATCTGCTTTGATCTTAGAAATCTAAGGGAAAAGGACCAGAGCCAAGTATGCTTCAGTTAAATCAGAGTTCCTTCTCTTTCTGAATTTTATGAGACTTGCACTATGGATATCTACAATTGCAGAGGCAAGTTTTGGTTCCCTGTCACCAACCTCCCCATCTCGTAAAATCAGCTACTGTGCTTGCACGGGGCTGGAATGTCACGAGTGTAACAAGACATGCAATAATGGGCACTCATGTAGCTGAGGACACTTCTAATTGATTATACATTTATTTGCCACACCACTATTCTCCTTGGAATATTGCTTAAGAAAAAAGTGTTTGAATAATCTCATACTGTTTTAGGGATTCCTGCTGTTTGCTAGTGAATACACTACAAAGCTTTATTTTTCAAATGTGTTCTCAAATGTGTAACCTACGTATTGCTTTTTCCATGCATTTTTATATTCCAAAGGATCCTCTAGTTACAGAACATTTTCAATCATTACTTCTCTTTGGTGTAATCAATTACCTCCTGATAGATTCCCTTTCCAAGTTTAAAATTGCATTTAAAAACTCATCTCTTTTCTGAATTCTAATTGGGTGTACTTTGAACTCTACATTCTTTTAGCAAATATTTGTTTATAAATTTTTCTAAGACTTAAAGGGCTTGCTAACACATTTAAGAATTGAGTGTCATAATCAACATATAATACATAATTTGGGTGAGGACTTACATTTATTAAATGAAGATTTTATTTACTCTTAAAGGAAAGACCAAAAATATAGTCCTGACAAAATAAGAATTGAGAAGTAGTGATATATTTTATTTATTTATTTATTTATTTTTAAAGATTTTATTTATTTATTTGAGAGAGAGACACAGCGAGAGAGGGAACACAAGCAGGGGGGGCGTGGGAAAGGAAGAAGTGGGCTTCCTGCCAGTGTGGGACTCGATCCCAGGACCCTGGAACCATGACCTGAGCCGAAGGCAGACGCTTAACGACTGAGCCACCCAGGCACCCTAGAAGTAGTGATATATTTTAAACGTATTTTGTTCTGCCTACATGATTTGTCTAAAGTCACATTTGAGGACATTAAAAATAGAATTGTTTATAATTGTCTCCCTATTATACACAGAATCATATATAGTGGCTCATTTATATTCTTTATGTATAAAGTAGCCCATCAACTTTTCAGTGGTTATTATTTTGCAAATTTATTAATCTGCAATATAACCAAGAGGTGAGAGAGTAGGTAAAACATTGCTTCTTAATTATTATTCTATGATGTGTGAACATTTTATTGGCAACTATCATGTACAGAACACTGTATATTATGATACTTGTTTTTACAATAACCCTGTGAGATGGGAAGTTTTAGTCCTATTGTTCAGATGAGGAATATAGGAATAGAACTAAAATGACCTGCTTGAACTTCCATAATTAATTAGTAGCAGAATTGGGATTTGAACCTAGCTATAGCTCACTCCAAAGCTATTCATACTCTTTCTAATATGGCACCCTATCTCTCAAAGTAAACTGTAAAATGTTCTTGATTTAAAACATGTGCCATTTTATCTATAGAAGGAACTTTTAGGCCTTCACTTAGAGCCACTTCTTTTATTTAAAAACAAATCTTACTGCTTGCTTAACAGATTTTTTTAGTCCCTAACATGAGATACTGAATAGAAAGTAGATAGAGGAAAGACATTAATGCTAAATACAGATCTGGCAACCTCTCATATCTTAAGATCACATGGAAAATACACAGTGACATGCAATGGAAATAATGCAAATCTTTATTCCCAACCTCAGCACTCTGGAGGATTTAGCACTATTCCAATAGTGGCAAAATTCAACTGCAGAAGCCAAACAGTTGAAGAAAATTTGAAGAAAAGCCGTAGAAAATTTAATCCCAGCTTCTTCTGACTTTAGGTGAGTGCAAGACCATTCTCTTAAGTCACGGTCACAAAATTTCATCCTTACTCTTTTTAATTTGGCTGGCTAGTGTCTTTAAAAATCTGAATTTGAATGCCTTTAGATTTTTGAATGTTTGCTTTAATCACAAGGCCTTATCACACATTACCATTTTACCCCAAACCTACTGGATTCGCTTATATCAATGTCTTGGCCCACGAAAATATTTGAATTTGCAGCTCTTATCCTGACATGTCATGTAAAGATAGGCTCCTTTTTCTATTTACTCTAGTTCCACCCATGGCTCTTCTAAAGTACTCAATAGGGCTAGGATTAGGGTGAGATGATTTTACCTTGGGCATAAAATTTAAGATGGCAAAGCTCAGTAATCCAAATAAATAAAGGGTGTATTAATGCAATATTTTTAAAAAAATCAAAATTAATTCAAAGTATTTTTTTAAAATATTAATGATAAATAAAATAAAGATATCACCTCATTCTTAGTCTGGTATTCAAACTGCCTTCTAGAGATTATTATGTTTTTATAATAATAGCGTCAAATCCAAGGCCCTCATTCTTACTTGGTTAGTTTCTGCTTTCTCTGTCTTATAAACTAATCTAAAAAAAAAAAAAAAAAAAAGGGAGAGTAACAACTGATCCTGATTGGAAGAGAGGAACTCAAACAGTCAACTTATGTGGCTTTATTCAGAATATGAGCCTACATTCAGCACACCTTGAAGAAATCCTACGAAAAGTTAATAATTTTAAAACAACAATAGCTAACAATTTTTAAGCATTTATGTGGAGGTCCTGTGCTAGGCACTTTATTTGAGTTATTTTACTAATTCCTGACAACTATCTTATGTGATAGAGATTGCTATTATCCCCAATTTACATAAGAGCCTAAGTCATTTGCCAAGTTAATATATGGTAAAGGATTAAATTAGAATATCATAATTGCAGAATATACATTTTTAGAGACAACTAAAACTGACTCTAAATCAAATAGAAGGCTAAGTGATTTTAACTTGAGAAGCAAGAAAGAAAGTCTAAGAGAGCTTGTTATTTAAAACTGGTTATCATGGGATAATATTTGGAGATTTCTAGCCAGTTTCTTTTCTTTCATTATCATTATTATTTTAATAATTGCAATACAACTCTCCACTGGAACTAGGAGTATTCATTGTCTACACAGAAAGACATAGTCTAGGACAAAACAAAGTAATTTTTCTGCTTTAAATTTATAGATTGATTTTTAAAATTCTCCCTCAGAGATTATGAACTTGAAAGCCCCCCAGTTTTTAATTGTTATATTTGATAAAGAAATAGGCAATTTTATTTCTAAAACCTTGGCTTAAAATAACAAGAGCCACAGTACGGAAGACCCTGATCCAGTTATAGCATCAACTAGAGTGAGGAGAACTCCAGTGATGTAAAAACTCCCAAAGACGTAAGAATTTGACCAGCAGGAGTAAGAGGGAGATTCGGAGATGTGATTGGAGTTAGCTGTGGTGACTTTCTGTGTCCAGGGAAGCAGCAAGCCTTGAAAGGAAACCCCTTGTTCAACATGGTACTTAACAGGTAAAGTAGCACTGACTATTTTACTACTTTTTAGGGGGCCTGAAAGTAGTGTCAGATGGTTTGGTATCGTACATCTTATCAGTGTGTGGGGTAAACAGCCAAGACTATTGAAGTGGATGCATTTGGAATAAACAGGTTGTAGACTGAGTGTACCCGAAAGGCAGAGGCCTTGGCAGGACCTCAGACATCCTCAGTAGGTGAATGAAGATGAAAAACACTCAGCAGAGGCCACAGGGAATGAAGAGAACCTCAAACTTGTTGCAGCGCTCTTTTGTCCCCCACACCCCCTGCTGTCCCTCTGTGCCATGATGTTCTGTCAGCCTTCCCTGAGCCAGAGCCATCCAGAGAAGGTTTGGCAAGGAGGGAAGTGGTAACACTGTAGTGACAGCATAATGATCTCAAAGAGATTGGGATTTAAATCGGAAGTGATTGTGTCTCCTGAATTTGCAAAATTGAAATTTTCTTAATCTTCAGAAATGGGGAACAGTGAAATAAAATTACTCTCGAGGACTACTGGGAGGATATTATTGCATACTGAGTGTTGTAATGGTAAATTTATAGCAGCTATAGAAAAATAATTTATTTTATTTTAATTAATTTATTTTTTAAAGATTTTATTTATTTATTTGAGAGAGAGAGAATGAGAGAGAGCACATGAGAGGGGGGAGGGTCAGAGGGAGAAGCAGACTCCCCGCTGAGCAGGGAGCCTGATGCGGGACTCGATCCTGGGACTCCAGGATCATGACCTGAGCTGAAGGCAGTCGCTTAACCAACTGAGCCACCCAGGCGCCCTATAGAAAAATAATTTAACAATCTTATGGTACTATAAGCTTCAGTTATCTAGAAAATTAATCTATGTGGAACTCTGTTCTCTCACTATGGAAGAAAGAGCATTATTTTGTGTACAAAATATCAATTAAATTTAGTTACCTGTCTAACAATAGAACCTGAACTGTAAATTTTAATATTCTAAGGACTTTAATGTAATTATGTGCATTTTATGACTGATATCTTGGGACTTAGAGATGCCAGCTTATACCAAAATCCAATAATAAAAGAGTAGGATGTTTTTATGATCACATATCAGCACTGATCTACCATTTTCTCCAGTGTAGTTCAGTTTATCAAATTAGGTTTGATGATTTTTGCTCATAAATCCATATTCATCTTCTATATTAAAAAAATCCTGTGGTGTATGTTTTACTGGGGTTTAATATATTTCACAGTCTAAATCCAGACCCTATTTAAATTGTAAGTAGCACACTGGAAATCTGCAGAAAGAAAATGGAGAAACTGGAGTTAAAGACAGAGTCTGGCAGAAAAAAGAAAAGCCACTCATTTTGGTTATTCTTCCAAACCTTAAACAATTATGAATGTTTCAACACCGAACCCTGAGCTGCTTTGCTATAAACTTCTTTTGGCTACATGCTCAAGGTGAAGAGGGGTTTCATTTGTGTGAGAGTATGTGCTTCTTGGATTCATTATATCTACTAGAGAAATATCAAACATTGTGATAAATCCCAGGGAGAAATGTGAAAATTTTAAGGAGCCCAAAAATAGAAGCTCAAAGAAAACGCTGTGCCTCGGTAAAGAGATTCCAGACATTAAGACTGAATTTTTGTTTACTGGGATATTTTCCCCCCAAAATGTTGAAGGAAAGCTAAGGCTACAGTGATATGATATGAAAACTACAAATATTAGGAATCAGTAAAAGCTTTCCTTTTTTTTTGAAATCAAGGTAAGTTACCTTAGCAAAACTTTACCTCCCTTAAAGTAAGGATTCTCCTACCCATATTTCTTTTAATAATTATTGGATAGTATAAAACGTTAAACTGTATAATTTCTTACTTTGAATTAACCATCATATTATTTCAACTCAGAGCAGCAAAAGAAAAACATCCCTCTTCTACCATGTATTTGGAAACATCACCTGTTATCTGATAGAATAATTATTGTTATTTTGGTTTCTAGATTAAAAGCAAATGGCAGGTAGAATGCAAGTAGGGATTGCTGGGACGAAGGCCAGAGGAAATTGGAGTTAGAAATGTAAAATGTCTGCGAGTTTGTCTAAGGAAAGGCAAAGCCACTATGTTTGGAAAAGGTTGAAATTTCATTATTTTGCAAGAGGTACATTAACAACTGCAAAAGCTTCAGAAATTCCAGGTAATCAAGGGTCTTAGAAGCTCACTGAGCCAGCGTGCTTCTTCCCATGAGTGCTGCTTCTATAAAGCAGATTTTTCATTTTCACATTAATAGCATGGTTGAGAAGCTCTTGATAGAGTAGCTTCTGGGGGAATGGAATTTGTCTGAAGAAGAAATAAGCCTGGAAAAGCCAGAGTAGCCATAACTAAAGGCTGAAATTTACTTCCCTACCAGGCCTTCCTGTTGGGGGGGAAGGGGGGCGAAGCTCTGTTTTTGAAATCATGGTGTGTTTCTGACAATTTAGGATTCCTGACATTATTGGGGATCAGAAAGAAAAGTATTTTTAAAAGTAACTTGTAGGCAGGTTTTAGTTCTTTAATTATATAAAATGTTTAAAGAGACAGAAAAAAGATGCTTGGCGTCTCCCTGGATTTCACTGAGCGGTTGTATTCATGATAAATCTGTAGCACCTTTCCCCTCTGTCTTCTATTACTCTGCTAGTTACTGACTATAGCCCAAGGTAAAGTGATTGCTGTTCCCTCTTTCTCTTCATTTCCACCTCCTAACTGTGCTCCTTGATCACTGCTCTCCTACCTTCACACATTTTCTCCCTGATGTCCTCATTTCTTCATAGCACAATTTCAAGTGTAGATTTCCCTGGTGGGGAAATATTGCATGGTCTGAAAACGAAACAGAATGGAGTTCTATATTGATGTAGATGGCCCAGACAATACAGTGAGATTTTTTAAAAGGGAAAACCAAAACCTGAAAAGAAAAGAAAACAAACAAAAAAACCCAAGTAAATGGGAAATAAAGCCAAGAAGACCTAAAATGAAGGGACAACGTGATTTTCCTCACACTTACAACTCATGATAGCCCTGAGCAATTTACTCCATAAATATGCAAAGGAAGGTTTGTATTTAGAGGAGTGCTTGGTTTTACAAGACTGAAAGCATTTCCCTGGCACAATGGAAAATTATTAAATTTGATCACGTTCCTTTTCTTACCCTATCTGATACACTATGTTGAGGTAAGGGCAAGAAGTCACCTCTGGTGTATATAACTCCCAATACTGAAGCTTTAATATATTATGTTTAATTTTATAAAGTTTGCATAAATTAATACCATATATACTATTTTGTAGTTTTCTTATTTAAAAAATAAATTAAATTAGTGCACACCTAGTTAATGAACAAAAACATTATTAAAATCTTATTTCTAAAAAAATCGACTTCTCTGTCTTGCCCTTTCTCACTCTCTGCCTTGCTCTCTATTAGTGTTATTCTCAACTCTTTTTAGCCTTTTCTTCTGTGTATTCGTGTTCATATTTCTAAGTAATATTATAATATTGCTAACTGTTGATTTGTATAGTGTAGGCCTCATCTGTTAACTTCCTATTATGGCAGATGAGGTGTTTGCTCTCTTAAAGCTCCTGCTCTGTTTTCCTTCATTATCCCAATGGCATCATGTCCCAACTTGAAGTTACAGTTATATTTAATTTTTGTATTATCATAAATAAACACTATTCACTGTAGAGCCAAGGAGCATACTATATTTCCTTTCTTACATGTTTTATTTTTTTTCCTAGAATTAAGAATTACCTTACTGTTCTCATTTGTATAGTTGTCTATCTACCAGTTCTTTTCACACCCTCCAACAACATTCAGTATAGTTTTTACATGGTCAAATGTATCAGATTATTTTTCCATTACATTTGTTCTCTCCAGCAGATTCCCCCCCAGAATACATTATTATCCATTGCTTGAATATAGGCTCCTAATTTTCTAGGCCAGCTATGCAGCTATGATCCTGGAAATTCCCCTCACTAGACTTCTGTTGCTAGAGCTCTGTTTCTCAATTTCATGTCTTCTTTATTGGTTGCCTTTGCATATTAAAAAAAAATGGCTTTGATGCCAATTGAATGAAACTTTTATTTATTTACTTATGAATGAATTTATTGACTGTTGATGACATTATTCTACTGCATTGTGCTTTGGAAATAAGAATATCTAAAGGCTCTAGGTACACAGAATAGTAACTGACCCTTGAGTTTCTTTTTATTGTCATTAACCTAGTCAATTGCCTTCATAAGGCACTCAATAAAATATTCTAAATAAAATAACAATTTGTGAATATAAACTTATTAAATTTCTATAGTAATCTTTAAATTATATTAGTGGGAAATTTTATCTATTGGGTTTATCTGATTTGAGAAAGAACATTAAAGCATTGAAATTTTCCAAATGAATTGGAAGATTTTTTATTGGGAAGGCACTGACATGAAGGTGTATGTATGTATGTGTATTTATACACACACACACATATGTATATATAGGATATTATATATAATATGTATACATACATAAAAACCACTTGAAAATGAAGAGAGATAACATTCAGTGCTATGTTTGCACTAATTTTACTTTTCTAAAAGTTTTTGCACATTTTTTATTATTGAAGTATTGTTGATATATGATACTGTATTTGTTTCAGGTGTAAAACATAGTGATTTGACAATGCACTAAATTTTTTTACTGACACTATTGCATTTAGTTCTCTGAGAGGTTATATGGTGTACTTGATGAGATACAGATATTGAAGTTAACTGTCATGGTTTTGAGTCCTGGTCCTGAGAGTCAGATAATATAGGTAAAGTGACTAGCACATACTACTGCTTCCATTAATGCTATTATTATATGACTACCACGTTCCTACTATTAGGACAACTACTGCTGCTACTACTACAGTTTATAGGCAAAGAAACTAAGAACTTAGATAGGTTAATAAATTTAACCAAGATCATATTCCTAGTAAGGGGGAAAACAGGGATTTAAAAATGGATTTTTCTGACTGACTCTAAAACCTTCTCAGTATGTTGCACACTCTTTATCAGAAGCAAACAAAGCTACCCCCATCATTTTAGACCCTTTGATTTGCAGAGTAATAAACACTCCACTGACCTCTGTAAAGGACAAGGTTGTTCAGAAGGACAATCTTCGCTGTGCTTAGAAAGCTAATCACTGTAAGATTTGGACCAGAAGAGTAGAAATTTTTTTATTGGGATCTATTACAAAACATTTGTCTCCGATTTTCCAGTGACTAAGTGTAGGACCAATCAAAAATGATGAGTGTTTTTGTTTTTTGTTTATTTAAGTAAGCTCTACACCCAGTGTAGAGTTCAATTCAGGGCTTGAACTCACGACCCTGAGATCAAGACAGACCTGAGCTGAGATCAAGAATGGGATGCTCAGCCAACTGAGCCACCCAGGCATCCCTGAGTGTTTTTTAAATTGTATCCTGGACATTTTGTGTATTACCTTATGGGACCCTGGGTCATGCTCAAGTCTTATGTTTGAGCAGACTTTCTTGTGATACCATGCTGATAGGCACAGGTTGGGGGTACCAGGTTACCTCATCACTGCTAAATGGGGGTACAAGTCCTGGTGCTCTTTTGTTGACTGTGTAGAGGGGATTGACTCCTTACTGCTGCTTGGTGGAGTTAAGTTCAGGGTCCTTAGTAGGCCTATGCTGACTTCATCAGGGCTGGAAGGGGGAGCGTCTCCTTGATATTGCTCTCCGTGTGACCTGCATGGACATCATAGGGTAGTTGGAGAGACTTGTTATTGTTGGAAAGTGGGGAAAGTCCAGGCTTCCCACTGGGCCTCCTGGGATACCACTTTGGTAGGGGGAACGGATTACCTCATCACATTCTGTTGGAAGTGGGAGTCCTGGATCCCATGTGGTCTCCACTGACAGCATAAAGTGAGGAAGCTTTTTATCTCGGGGCAGATCCATAATTCCCAGCTCCAACATCATGCTGACAAGAATGAGCACTTCATTGCTGCTGAGAAGGAGTGAATTTTAAGCTTTCCACTTAGCCTTTGTTGATAAGAGTGGAAATAGGGCCATGGTTTCTTCCCCTCCCCAGTTTTATTGAGATATAATTGACAACATTATGTAAATCTAAGGTATACAAAGTGATGATCTGATATATGTATATATTGTGAAATAATTATAGTAATGAGGTTACTTGATATATCCATTACTTTCCATAGTTACCATTTTGCGTGTGTGCGCGTGTGTGTGTATGTGGTGAAAACATTTAAGATTTACTCTCTTAGCAAAATTCAAGTATACTTTATAGTTAACCATAGTTACAATGCTCTACTTTAGATATCTAGAACTTACCTAGCTTATAACTGAAATTTTGTACCCTTTGACCAACATCTCTCCATTTTCCCCATCTTCTACAGTTTTTCCCATGGTGCTTGGCTGCAGTAGATCAATTATCCCTAAAAGTTTTTGGCTTGCTGTGTTGCCCTTGCCTGGTCCTTTGTCTAGTGAGAGCAGGTTTTAGTTGGACATTTTTGATTTGCACCCAGTGGTATTTCTGGACTGCTGCTTCTCCAGCATTTGGTCTGGGATATATAGGTCAAAAGGAAACCCAGGGAATTCACTGCCATGTCACTTCTCAGGTCCCCAGCTGGTCTACCTTTCTCCTCCCTTTACAGTCTTCTTATGTTTCTTTTATATATAATGTCCAGAGTTTTAGTATTTCTTAATAGGCACACCAGGGAGAAATGTACCTACCCCATATCAGATGAAGTATTTAAAACTGGAAGTCCTTTACTGACTTTCAAATCCTATGTTTTTCATTGAACCTAATAATGAAATTGGGACACTTTACTCATAGAATTGTATAAAAACATGAACAAAGATTTTTTTTAGACAATAAATGCTAGTTCTGAACTTCAAATATTACATATTTCTGTGTGATGCTTAGGGTATGCTAAATAAAATTGTTGGGGAGTATGGGAAATAAGATGTTTGGGGGGGATGGGACTATTGAGCCATGGTGTAGTCCCTTGACAAACAGCATTAACATCAGTTGGATATGTGTTAAAAATATAAATATCCATCCCCACCTAAGACCTATGGATTAAAGAACTCCGAGAGTGGGACCCACAAAGCTGTTTTTAAACAAGCCCTCAGGTGATTTTTATTTGAGCTAAAGTTTGAGAACCACTGAGCTAAGGGAATACCTGAGGACTCCTGAAGTTTAGGATGGTCTGCTGGTGGGAGGATTCTCCAGAGCCCCAACATTAATATGCCATGCTGTACATGTATGGCTTGTCCTGAGGCTTCTCCTTCAGGCTTTTCTTCTTCTTCCTTAATTCTGTGGGTAAGCAAGGGAAAAGAAAGCAGGCATACTCAATGCTGAAGTTACAAGTTGGCTCTACGGTCTTGGAGTAGATAGGAACTCAAATCTTCTACTTATTTCCATATGAGAAATATTAATATAGTCAGAGGCTGCCTTACATTCAGGTCTCAGAAAAAGAGAAATGTTTAACTGTTCCTCGTGTAAAATTGCTTAAAATTTTACTACTAAAATTATTTTAAAGAAATTGGCATGTCCCCAAAGGAAAAAGCAAAACATAAAAAGCTGTCTTTTTCTTAGTAATAGAGGAGGAATAAATTGAAAACTAATAGACTCTAAGCCTCTGTGTGAAGAAGATCCAAGATACGTGAAGAGACCATAATGAGAGGGCATGCTGGTGGGGACTTAAGTAGGACTGTGCCAACACAAACTTGGCTGCCCTGCAAGTTTAGGACTTGCAGTAAGCAGGATCATTGTATTGTAATGCCATGGGTGCCCATCTATAAATTATAAATGGCTGATTCTGATCAAATTGGTTATTGCCACCTGTTATTACTAACAACACTTATGGAATTTAGCAATAATCCTATAAATTTGTAGGCAGAGGAGCATGTAGCTCTTAAGTGAGACTGTTTTCTCAGTGTTAAGGCAAAATACAGACTATGCATGGTAAGGGACATTCTTTAACTCAGTTGAGCATTAGCTTTATTATTATTATTTCTTAAGAATATCACAATTCCACATGTCTTTCGACATTGTAGTTCATCATCATCTACCTTAAGGGTTCTATAATGTTTAAAATCTCTTGGCCCTCTGGGGCAGGTAGAATCACATCTCACTTGCTCCCCTAAAAGGCACAAAATCAAATTACACCAAAAGTCTCCTTAGAGTACAGCTCTTTGCCAATTACTTGAATTATTTTCAGCCACTTTGGCACTTTTCCCCTCCAGACGAAATGGAAATCTTTTAGTCTGCACCAGTGAAGGATTTCGTATTTCTTAGTGCTTCCACATATACAGTATAATGAGAATAAAAGCTTCTCTGCCTCACAGATCTTTCCTACGGTGCCATAATGCAGGGAAAATAACATCCATTTCTAACACATGAAGCCTACATATTTTCTAAAGAAGAAGAGAAAGACATTAACATTACACAAGAAAACTATTTGCTCTTTGCTTTAAATTTCCAAATTTGAGCACACCAGAGATTTCAGACTTCAAAACTACATACATCTGTGCTGAGATATGGACCCTCTAAGGTGCTTCATTATTGGCACTGAAAGCTGGTTTCATGAAACACCTGCTCTGAGTAAGCAATGTGATCAGAGAGTGTCAGCAGGGCAGACAGATTTTAAATGGAAGATTGTTACTTACCCAAAAGCCATTTGGAAGCTAAAAACAGCAATATCAGCAAACCAGTAACAATAACTTAAATATCCGCAAGTACATTATTAACACTTTCAGCCCTCCAAAGATCAGACGACTTCTTTTAAAAGTTTTTGTGTCTCAAGAGAACAAATATTTTCTCCCCATTAATCATTTTATAAAAATATTATTTTTCACTGATAGTCTTACTTATCTTTTATTATTCCCAGTTGCCTCTTTATTTTTTCCTTCTGATTTGTTATTTCTTCTCCACCAGTGCCAACAACAGCACACACTGAAATCACTCCCCATCGCTCAGTATTCTTCCCTGTTCTCAATAGCACAGCCCTTAGGATTGAATCCCTTGCCTAGAGCATTAAGAACTGGGGGGAAAAAATCACTACTCATTGCTTTGCTTGCAGTTCTCATTTGGACTAGTGCTTGCAGAAATTGAACTGAACTTTCTTCACTGTTACTGCATCTGTAAGGTAATTGCCTAAACTTGTTGAGCCAATCGGAATTGCTGTTCTTGAGTTTTGCAAACATGAAGAATCCGATGAAGCAATTTGTAAGCCATATGTGGTACATCCCTCTTTCCCCATTCAAAGTCATATTGCTCTCTATAGGATTTTGTATGACCCTTATGAAACATTACACTCCAGAATTCTATTTTAAAAGCTCCAAACATTAGTGTTTAAAAAAAATCAGTCTTATTTATGGTATCATTTTTGTTGCACAATTCTTATATTAAATGAAAGGAGCTTGAAACTCTTTAGCACTCTCTCTAATATTTTTGGATAACTCAAAGAAATAGCATTAAATAAGAGAGAGTGCACACACACAAAACATAACCCTATAAAATAAAAGGAGATGTAATATGTCACATGCTTGTGGCACATTTTTTCCTACTACAAAATTTGTGTTCAATGTAGAGACATTCCAAAATGCCCCTCATTACTGCTGCTTCCTGAGTTAGAAAAATGAAATGTTCATGTATATGTACATATATATCTATATATCTATAGAGAGAGACAGAGACAAGAGACAGAGAAAGACAAAGTAGGAGCTTCATGCCTTTAGAAAGCTCAGAGAATTTAAGAGCTTTGTGTATTCTTTAGCTTAGAGGCATAGTAAATAAACAAATTATATATTTCCTGGACCATAGTCCTATGCCTGCTTGTAAAATTTGAAGTACTTCTCTTCATGAGGGAAGGTATTGTTTCTGACCCAATTGAATCTTTACTGAGTGCCTAAGGAACTAAATTATCCTTTCATATTTGATGTCATGCAGGTCATTGTCTCCTCAGAGAATTACTGAAAACCAGGCCAATTTTTAAAAATTTTAAAACTTTATCTCTCTCCTGTAGATCGGTCATTGGAAAGATAAAATAGTCACTTAGAAAGTAACCATAATTCTGCAGATCTTATTACATGTATTTACCGTGCTGTCTGATTCTTTTTTTCTTTTTTTAAAGCCATGTTATTCACAAATCCTTGATTAATGTACTGACTTAGCCTAGAGAAGCACTAAAGTGAGACTTGGGGCAAATGTCTAAGAAATTTCAGTTGGCTTAAGACAGTGTAAAAGATTACATTTGCAAAACAAGACAGGGTATGTTGTTATGCAAAGGCTATACATTTATAAATCGTGTAAAACTTGAGAGTTCACACGAATCAAAGTGTGATGGAGAATGTACAGAGTTTATTGTAGTGCTATTAGGCTATCTATCCACAGGAAGCAACTGAACCTTTTCAGTGCAGTGTGGCAATTATAATGCTTAATAAAAATTATAAATGGTTGTACAATACTGTACTTATATAGATATGCTACGTAATAATAACTGATTGAACAATATTTGTGAGTCATCTGAAGGGAGTCAAAACTGGGATTTCGACAGGAGCCATGCATTTGAAGGAGGCTATAATGGTTGTGTGGAAAATGGCGGGGGAAGAGGGAGAACAATGGAAGTTCATTACCTTAGATTAATCACTTGAACCATTAATACCTTCTTTGTATATGGCATTATTCTAGGTGTTAAGAGGTTTGACACAATGTAAGATAACACAGCCTTGATTTTCAACAAAATTGTAATGCGATGAACATCAAGCAGTAACAAAGTTGTATTCAATTTATCAACCATTTATTGATGAACAAACCACATGCATATGTGTACAGATGTTAAACATAGATAATGAAAATATGTGGGTGCCCATAAGCAGATATGCTACTGAAGCAGGTGCCATTAGGATGTGGAACCAAGTTAAAAAAGTTGGTGAAGTTTTCCAGTAAGAGATAAAAATTGTTTCCAAATATGATGGACAGAATAGAGGCTACTTTGAGGATATGGAGCATTTTGAGAAAAATCTTAAAAGTAGTCAACAGAGAAAATTGGACAAGCATAAAACTCACACAACAGCTGGAAATTCATATAAGAACTGAGTTGTTTTAGGAAGGGTAGAAGGATTGAATAGATGTTTTGAAGATCTGGCCAGGAATTCTGATGTCAAAATTCAGGAAATTAAAAGTTTTTCAGAGATTTGAGGAAAAAGGAATGCAAACATGCTTACAGAGGATAAAGCTGCCCATCGGAATGCCCTGAATATGAGGGCATGAAATAGAAAAGTAATTAAGAATTAAAAAAAAAAGTGGTATAGATTTCTTCTACAAAATGACTTCATTTATAATTGGAAGATTCTCAGTTCTGGATAACTAAAGAGATTTTAACACTAATTAGATTGTTGCAGTGACAAGATCTTATTTTTTCACAGAAACATACTTTTTCCTCCATTGACTACAAAAATATTTTCTTTCACTTTATCACACAGTAGCTCATTTTGATGATGCTCAGACCTCAGTGCATCACCTACACCTACCCAGCTAATCTGAGTAATTAAAGAAAAATGATGCATGATGCATTTATAGTTAAGTGAAATGAGTATAAATCTCACATAACAGCTGGATTCCTATACTTGGCAACATGGTACAGTTTGAGAAAAGCAATCATCTTCCTTTCCTGTTGGCAAAACACTTCACTGATCTCTCCAATTTGAGGCCTCTTCAGGATTTAGTGTCTTCTCACTTTGTAATGCACAAAACGCTACTTCCAGATGGACAGCCTTGTCATATGCTATTTTTATGCCACACTTTAGAATTTTAAAGTGAGAGCAGTTATTCACCAAACATGAAATGTATCACTTATTGTATACATTTTCAAATCAGCATGCTCAACCAGCTGCTGATGAGCTTAATACACTCAGATGAAAGAAAGCATGGGTAAGTCAGATAGTCAGCACACATTTAAGTTCTTTATTGTGTGGTGCTGATGGGGATAGAGGACAACTCAAAAGGGCAAGACTCCTGCCCTTGAGAGGTTTCCAATCTAGCATGGAGATGAAAAGAAAATATATACACTTGACAAGCATTTGAAGGCAGAAAGTATCCTGGAAAATGTATCATGCATATCCAAGTGCAGAAGAAAGAGAGAAAGAGAGAGAGAGAGAGAGAGAAAGAGAAAGTTGGAAAGAGAGTGGCAGAAGACCTCCAGAAGCAGAAGAGTTTTAACTGAGTCTTGAAGGAGATTGTATATCTAAATTTCAATGGGAAAACCTTTATTTATAGTATGCAAAGAGATTAACAGAAAAAATGGAAATATTATTTAGAGCAGCTACATAATTGATTTGGTCATCGTATAAAAATGGTATATAAAGAACAGAGATATGACATTAGAGAAATGGATTGAGGATTAGGTGTTTCGAATTGATACAGAAAGACAATAGGGAGACACTGGAGATGATAGAAGGCATGAAAATGGTGTGGAAAGACTAGTAACTACAGAAATATGGTCATATACCATATTGATCATGTGGTCAATATATCACATGATCATCAGAGTAATTCAAGCATTAAAGGGATAAGAGCCCGATCTGTAGAAATGGATAGGAACTGGTAACTTCTCCATCAAATCTTAATTCTCTGTATGAATTAAATTTTTACAAATAAATTCAGTATTTTAGTACCTTTTCAGGGGAGTGCGGTGTAGAAATGCTTGCTGAGTTGTGTGGGGTTAGAAGAAATGCCAACTTTTAGGAAGCATCTCAATTAAAATAAAAAGAAGTCTTTCTTTCTTTATTCTTTTCCATGTACAATGAACTCTGAATAACAATCAAATGGTGTTAACTTATAAATCAGATTATTGTCCACACCTTGGGCATTAAGTAATTTTTTTTTTCTGGAGACTAGTTTGAACTGAGTTTGAGAGATACCTCATCTTTCAGCTAGATAGTGCTTGATGGTACTCAGACATTCTCTGCTTCATATAACTGAGGAGAATGATAAACCACCAATACTGGGCTGGCTATAGATGTGACTCTGTGAATCTGGGGGTGGACGGTGAGTGGTAGTGAGGGTTGTATCATTTCAGAAAGTTTTGCAAGTACTAATTTGGAATCCTGACTTGCCCCCTAAAACCACAATCATGACAGTCATTGACTATGGAGTTCTTGAGGGGAGGTGGTGAGAGGGCATTTCTTCATATAAACTTAATTGTATGCAAATACATGAAGGCCAACTAAATGAAAAAAAAACAAAAAAACAAAGGCTATTTATTCTGAGCTTGCTCATAACAAGGAAGTTAACCATTATCACTTGTGTTTTGGCACAGATTCAAAGGCAGGAAGGGGACTGGGAAAGCTTTATAGTGGAAAAAGGGAAGGCTTCAGGTGTGCCCCGATTTGGAGGTTGTTACCATGAAGAAGCTGTAGACAGGCTACCTAGAAGTAGATTGTCCTATATGATTGGTTAGGGATACATATTTAGTTTTCTCTGGTTGGTGCTACGTTGGAAGTGGGAACAAAAACTAGGGAAGCAGTCAGTTATTAATCAAGTCCTGGCCATATTGGGCTGTTACAGAAGTTATTGTTTAGCTTCCTGGATGATCACTTGATAGTAATCTGGCTTCCTGCAAGTCTGACCTACAGCAGGCTGGCTTCCTGGGCTGTTTGTTGTAGATAAGGGAGTTGGTTTCCTGGGCATGTTACTGCAGGTTGTGGGTCAGAGTTCTATTTTTATATGTGGTCTGGCCATCGTCCATTTGTATATTCAATCTTTCAGTTGTTATTGACATTTTCTGCCTAGAGATCTGTCCTGTCACTGCATAATGCTTGTTGATTCCTATCCCTTAGTATATATGCAAAAGTGTATAGTGAAATGTGCACAGATAGCTAGATGGCTTTCCCTTAATATTTGCATTTAAAATCATGCCAGTTTATGTTGTTTAGTGAGAGTGTCTGTGTGTTTTTTTTTTAATTTGTTAATTTAAAAATCCTTTGGCTTTTATATACATATCAAGAAATCAAGTTGCCATTCACTAGAGAAATCTTAATCAGTTTTGATAACAAACCCAGGCTTTTCAAAATTTACTACTCTGCTTCTTCATCACATCTCATAATTAAAGACTGGATTGTAATAGCTGATACCTATCCTAATCACTTGGCATCTTCGCTGCCTTGATCTCTGGTTCTGTGCATTACTGACTTGCCCTCTGTCTGTAAAACCTTCCCTCCTTCATCTCTACCTACTTCACATCATGAGGATTGCTTATAATCATCTCATTTTCTGAACCAAGGAGAAGAAAGCAATTGTTATTAATTTTGACAGTACTTATGTGGACAGTGAAATAGAATATTTGAAATCAGGATTGCTTTAAAAAATACAGGCTGTGTGGTATATCACTTTTGATGCTTTTGGTTGCAAGTAACAGAGGATAGTGTTTGAAGTTGCTTATGCAATAAGAGGATTTATTATCCCAGTTAAGAAATCTAAAGGTACAATTTTAGATTTGGTAAACTCAGTGGGTCAATATATCCCCAGTGTGCCATCTCTCCATCTATGTCTTGTCATCCTCAGTGTGTTGACTCTTGTCCTCAGCCTATTCCCCTCATGAATATAAGTTGCTGCAACAACCCTGTATTAGTTTCCCAGGACTGAGTGGGCTAAACAACAGAAATGTGTTTTCTCATAGTTCTGGAGGCTAGAAGTCTGAAATCAAGATCTTTACAAGGTTGGTTCCTTCTGAGGGATGTGAGGGAGAGTCTGGTCCATGCTTCTGTCTAAGCTTCTGGAGATTTGCTGGCAATGTTTGGTGTTTCTTAGCTTGTAGATGCATTACATCAATGTCTGCCTTCATCACTATGTGGCATTCTCCCTGTGACTATGTTTCCACATGGCTATCTTCTTATAAGAACAAGAATTATTGAATTGGGGGCCCACCCCCTCCAGTATGACCTCATCTTACATAATTATATCTGTAATGACCCTACTTCCAAATAAGGTTCTATTCTGAGACATGATAGTTAGGACTTCAACATGTATTTTGGGGGAAACACAGTTCATGACAAAGCCCTTGTATCATATTCTTGTACAACAATGCTCCAAGGCTGAAAGTACTAGTGCTTCTTCCTTATTTCTGAAAAATATACTTCCTCATATGTTCCCATGACACACACAATAGACTTTCCCAAGGATCACAAGAAGAGTGATGAAGGAAAGTATCACCTGCTTTTGTTTAAACCAATCACAGTGAGGGAAATGGAATTACTACAATTGGCTTAAACTAGGGATTGGCAAACTTTTTCTTGTAAAGAATTAGATAGGAAATGTTTTAGGCTTTGTGGGACATAGAGTTTCAAATCCTTGCTTTGCGGGCGCCTGGGTGGCTCAGTTGGTTAAGCGACTGCCTTCGGCTCAGGTCATGATCCTGGAGTCCCTGGATCGAGTCCCGCATCGGGCTCCCTGCTCGGCAGGGAGTCTGCTTCTCCCTCTGACCCTCTTCCCTCTCATGCTCTCTGTCTCTCATTCTTTCTGTCTCAAATAAATAAATAAAATCTTTAAAAAAAAAAAAAATCCTTGCTTTGCAATTAGCCATATGCATAACCTTTATAAGTTACTAAGACTTCCGCCTCAAATTCTCATCAGTAAAATGGTGATGATAATAGTAGTACATACCTTATAGGGTTGCTGTGTGGATTAAAATAATAAGCTAGGAATGACCATTTATTTCAGCCATTGCTAGTGGTTGTATTTTGAGTATGTGGTCTGTTTCTACATTGTGGAGGAACAAGAACTTGAGGTAGGAACTTTATGCAAATTTGCTTTTCCCAACAGTATCCAATCTTAGACTACCATGGTTTAACATGCCCTTCAGGACTAATGAATTAATTCATATCATTACATATATGAATGAGTAATAGACACAAGGATGAGCTACAGTACAAGAAGTGATAAGACTGCCAAGTTCAATTAATGATACTCATGGTCACAGCTAGAGACAAACAGATCATAGCACAATAGATTCAGCCAATAGATTTGGATAATATTGGCTTCTATATTTAATACAGATCACCCTAGGATGGAAAGAGTAGTAGTGATCCATATTGATGACGTGGCAGAGGTGACTCATAGGGTTTGTGCCTGCACTGCTTTGGTTCATATTTATTATTTGTATATAGATGCAGTTTATCTGGTTTATAAGCATCATGCATCTACATCAGATGTAAGTCTTAGCCCATCAATGCTACTTGCACCATGCTTACTGGATTTGTAGCACTATTGTTAAGTCAGGGAGAAAGAAGTCCTTAGAATGACAAACTTGTCTTTTATTTATTTTCTTCTCCTTAGGACTCACATTAGTGGTTCCTTTTTACAGGATACTAATTGAGCTACTACTTATTTCTATTTTTCAGGATACCATTAATATCTGCTAGGTATGACATGATTGAATAAGCCCTCCTACCCTTCTCTTCATATTCCCTATTTATTTTCATTCTAATCAAAGTCAGGCTCAACCCTCCTTGCTGTTGAATTTCAGAATTTTAGAAAGGGAAGAGATCTTTGCCATCACATGGAGATCAATAGACTCTACAGAAAAAGAGTTGATCAAAGTCATATTGCCATCAATACCAGATATTTCAAGTTCTTTATGCTACAGAATTTAGGTTATGGAAAAACTCAAAACATATACAAATATAAGAGAATAGTATAATGAACTACCTATGTATCTATAACCTAGGTTCCACAATTTTCAATTCTTGCCTTATCTCATTTCTACTAAACTTAGGCTGATCATGTTCCCTAGTTTAAATCAATAAATGACTGTTAATTATCTTAACTCTCCATTACTCCCTCAAAGGTGTTCCAATTTGCACAATGAATTATATGGTCATCCTATCTATATACCTTATTAATTGCTCCCCCCGCCAACTCCCTCCCACTGGGTTATTTTGAAGCAAATCCCAGGCCTCCTATCATCTTATCTTTATGTATTTTTACATGAATATCTTTCTTAATAAGAATTCTTAGCTTGTCATATGTACATTTTCTCTAAAACTGTATTAAAAATTCTGATCAATAATAAAATATTTTAAAGTACAAAATGCTTAGATCCATGCTAGATAATCTCCTTCTCCTCTTCTTCCTTCTTTATTTTTGAGCTGTGTTTTAATGCTCCAGATGGGTATTTTGACTAAATTGACTGATCAATGTCAACCTGTGTGATTCATTATTTGGCTTCAGGGACTGCTTAGTTAATGGTTTGGCCAAATTCACTGGTAGCTTTGGCACCTGTGGGTGTACTTCAGTTGCTGAATGTCTGATATATGGGATGTTGTTTAGGGCTTTGGTAAGACAAAATAAATTAGGTGGGATAAATGAAATTAAATACATAGAAAAAAAGCCTTCCAGTTTTGACACCTTTCAAAAAATGCTAGTAATTGTCAATAAAATCAAAACACGTGTGAGGTTTATATCAGCTGGTTTGAAGCTTTCCTATAATGTGTTGTTTTGGAGTTGGGGGATGGATTTATGTGTGGTACAGTATTTTATGTAAGATAGTGATTTAAATATGCCAATTGTTACCTTTCTCTTACATTTTCTTAAGTTTTAAGACAAATATAACAATAGTGAAACTGGACCAGAAGGATCGACAGGATAAACTCTTAGTTAATAATTACTTTTAGCTAAAGCAGACAGTACCTTTTTTCTCTACTCTATTATACTACAAAACTTTCTCTGCCCTTAGAATTTTCTTCCTAAGACTTCAGGTTGAGCTACTGCAAAGACTACAAGCACCTGGAAATATTCCATTCAATACAAACCAATAAAGTCCAAGGAAATTTCCAGCTGAGACATTTTGAGCAAATTGTATGTCAGGATTTGTGTGTAGTAACAAAAGTCCTAAGACCTTTTGACAAGTTCTGAAGCTTTCAGTTCATTTAGAAAGGACAAAATGAAGATAATCAGTGTGTATGTGTGTGTGTGTGTGTGTGTGTGTATGTGGTATGATGTGCTTACTATTGCTATATGGAGAAACTTTGTCTTTAGATTTCTCTCTATAGCAGGATATAAATAAAAAAATTAAAAAGTCATGTATCAAGAGAACAGTGGTCAGTCTGATTTTTTTTATATTAAAACCCAGGATTCCTATTCATTTTCTGTCACTAAAACATAACCCATGTAATTTAAGCATAAGCATCATTGGTCTCAGAATTGAAGATACTGGGACTGATATCCAGTCTTGATCCATTTCCTGATTAGTTTCTCTTTCTCTCTCTCTCTCTCGCTCTATTTCTTTTAAGGTTCTTGGTTTCTCTTGAGGTCTCTGCCTTTGGGGTGTAACAGCTATAGAAGTCTGTGTTAGAAGTTACAATACAATTCACTTTGCTTGGCTCTCTGTTTATGACATGACTGGTATCTGTGAGCAGGTAGGGAATTGGAAAAATGTTCCATCTCACTCTGAATGTGGCATAGTCTGATTACAGCACAGACTACGAGGCAGATTTCTTTGCTCTGATCCTAGGAACATCCTATTGCTCTTGTACTGACACCAGGAATAGTTCTGTCTTTTTAACCTTTTCCAAAGATCAGATTATTCTGGGTTCTGGGCCTTGACGATAACTCTAGTGTGTTATCAGTTGTCAAGGCATGCTCTCTACAACCTTAATACATCCTGACAATCACTATACTGAACGACTCTCTGCCCTAACCTTTAAGAAATTCCCCATCCTTGCCAAATATTGCAAAAATTTGCAAGTTCATATACAACTAATGAAAAGAGGTTAAGCCCAAAGCTTTTAGCTTAATTGTGCATGCAGTCGAGGTAGAAGAGTCAGAATACTGCATCTTCCAACTTCAGTGACTTGTATTTTCTTATAGTTAAGCCTCAAACCTTTCTAGGCTGGCATGAATAAATAAAAAGATAAGGGAATTGAACTTGTGTCCTGAAAATGGAACTCTAAATACTTAGAAAAGAACCTCCTTTAAGAGCGGGCAGAAATCTGTTCATCTTCCACAAGCCTAAAGAACAAGGCAAAGGTCTACTAACTATAAAAAGATGGAGATAAGAACAGTTGGAAAAAGCTTAAATAGCACTTTTTTTTCTCATTTACATCCTCTTCATGGTTCTGATTTCCCTCTAAGGAACCATTTCAGAAAGCAAATGAAGAAATGTACCTGAGAATTCATAATATGCTGAAAGAAATACAGAATGAAGATATTTTGAAAGTGAAGAAAAATCTTTGTAGATGCCACTTTGTTTTTGAATGGTCACCCTGACTTAACTGATACTGTATAGATAGGCTTAATGTAAATTTTGGAAGGGATTTTAAAATATCTGAACATTTGTTTTGGCAATGTCAGAGAGTCTTTTGGATTGGAAATACCTTTGTTAGTTTCAGAGGAACAGACAGAGTTTTATGTGCAAAATGTCTTTCTAGAGAAACAAGCATTTCATTAGGCAGCTGCCTGGAAATGTTAAGAGATGCTAATTGCTTGGCAGACTTAGATGAGCAGGGAGCACAGAGGGATGCTCTTGTTACCCCAATTCATGGAAAGCAGAAAGTGACACCAAACAATCTAGGAAATGTATTTTCCTTAACAGCACATGGGATACTACTTTATTGTTCCTTTAAACAAGTTTTATTTATTTATTTTTTCTAGCAAGACTTCAGGTAAAATTCAAGACACACTAAGACAATTTAATTCTTCAAGTTATAGAGAATCTCAAACACAGTAATTGTGCTTAAAGGACTAGATGTCTCTCCCAAGAAGTTAGCATTCTTTCAAGGAAAAAATATCCTAAAATATATCATTATTCAAATATTAAACAAATAATATCACACTGAGAGGAAGAGTTAATTATGAGTCACTATGAGTCCTAAGAAACAAGAAACATAAATATCTATCTTCATGTTGTACTAAAGAACTGTTAGCAGGTCTTTACTGAAAACAAACAAAAATCTTCATTTATTGAATATTTCCACCTTAAACATCCATGTTTTTAGTTGACATTGCACCTCACTCCCCACTGTTCTTTAAAAAATAGAACAGTCTTATAATTAAATAAGTTTAAAAAATTTCAAGAGTATTATAAATAATTTGAAGAGTTATTTAGGTCTTAAAACATGGAATTTTCAACAATTATTTATGCCTTATAATGAAATCAAAACACATTTATTGAGTGATTATTCTATGTCAGGAACTGTCTTAGTGTTTAACATATATTAACTAACTTAATCCTTACAACAATTGTATCAGGAAGCTATTAGCACTATTATCATCCTTGTTTAATAAAGAAGACAATAGGCACACAGAATTCAAGTAACTCACCCAGAGTCATTCAATCAGGAAGTGGTAGAGCAAGAATTGAACCCAGGTTAGTCTGGATCCAACCCGTATATTGTAAACAACACCACCAGTCATTCTCAAACTTCAGTTTATATTGGAATCATTGAAAGTTTGTTAAAATGCAGATTGCTAGACCCCAATCCCAAAGTTCTTGATTCAGTAGGAATGGATTAGGGCCAGAAAATTTGTTTTTAACTAGTTCCCAGGTAATGCTGATGTTACTCTTTAGGGCTGTACTCTTTGAGAAACTGTATGCCATTCTACCATATTTAACTTACTTAGAATCATAATCTCTTCTATTGGACCAGACTGTTGTCTTTTTGAGAGCTGAGAGTGTGTGTGTTGTATTTGTCAGTTTTCCACAGCTGGTGTTTGCAAGTAGCTAGTAAGTATTCAATACATGTATGTTCCAAGTATGAATGAATGAATGAATCTCTAGAATCCCCTTTTAAAATGGGAAAAGCCCTAGGAGTGATTTTTAATTAAGCTGTCATCTTACAAATAATTTAGTATGAATTCATTAATTTGGAATTAACAAATTAACCACCTACAAAGCCCTACGGGGATATGTGGCAGGGTTCTCTGATGCGAATTATGAGGAAGGGTTGGGAATAAGTCAAGTGGCAATGCTTGAGGACAGTCATGGGGATAGTACTGCATCATAGGACCCACGAATGGAAACGTGAGTCTAATTCAAGCTTGGGTGCAAAAAGGGGACCCAACAATGGGAAAGGGTCACTGAAAAGAGATAAGGTAGTTCCTTTGCTCAACAACAAACATGGTGGGAAAATGTGGAGTTTATGGACTCCTTGGAAAATGTTGCAGAATGTGGTAGAAAAAAAAAAACATGGCTTAAAGGCAGACAGATATGGGTTCAAAATTCTGGTTTTGCTACTTACTAGCTGTATGCCATGGCGTAAAAATATAATTTGACCTATATTTTCTCAATCACTTGACTCATAAGATTAATATGAAGATAAAGCAATTTAATAGGTATAAATCATACACAAGCAATGACTGGTACTCACTAAAAGTTTGTTTTTTTTTCTTTCTCCAGCATTTCTGATTCATGCTACAAATTAATGCTACACTTTCCACTTTGGTGGAAAGTTGTTAGTGAAAAAATAAATATGTACATTTCTCTCTCATTATATACTATATAGAATAGACTTACACTGGTTGGACTATTCACTAAATTTGCTTATATTATTGTTGTGTCTTTTATACATGACTAAACTGAAAGGAACAAGGTTGATTTCTTTTTTTTAAGATTTTATTTATTTATTTGACAGAGAGAGACACAGCGAGAGAGGGAACACAAGCAGGGGGAGTGGGAGAGGGAGAAGCAGGCTTCCTGTGGAGCAGGGAGCCCGATGTGGGGCTCGATCCCAGGGACCATGACCTGAGCTGAAGGCAGACACTTAACGACTGAGCCACCCAGGTGCCCCGATTGATTTCTTTAATTATCAGATTTTACTTTATTCTTTTAAACCAGATATCAAGAATAATTTGTAATTGGCTCTGTCTGGTTATCAAAATCAATAATATTTAAAATATCAGTGCTGTAAACTTTGTCCTTTAGTATAACGTCAGATTACCATTAGAAAAGGTTTATCTTTTCTACCTTTAAGGAAGAGATGCTAAATTACGAACGTGAAATGGTTAGAAGAAAAAGTCATCTGTTGTTAGAATTCAGCTTTTCAACACCCACTTCCGTGCTTTCTATGTATTAGGTGTTGCTGCTTCATTGAATTACAAACAATATAACTGAAATATTCCTTTGTGTTTGTATTAACCACACTAAAAGTTTTGTTATTATAACCCTGTAGGAAAATTTTCACATCTTAGAAATCACCTACTTATATGCTTTAAGAAGACCATTTGAGGCAACCCCTAATTTAAAACTATGTTCCTTTTTTTTACCACTGTATTTAACACTTCTCCCCTCATCCCTTGGTAGTTAGGTTTTGGCAAGAAATGAGAAGGAGGCTTCTAGATGCTCACACAAACTCTGTGATCATACTTACCCTCCTTGGACTAGTTTATGTGTTCTGGTAATCTTTCTGTGCTTTCATGGTTGTCAAAACAGCTTTCCAAGCGCATCTAGAATTTAGAGCCTTTTTTTTTTTAAAGCTCTATGCCCTACTTGGGGCTTGAACTCAAGATCCTGAGATCAAGTCACATGCTCAAGGGAAAAAAAAGGAAAGAGAGAGGCAAATCAAGAAACAGATTCTTAACAGATACTTAAAAAACTGGTTACCAGATGGGAGGGGAGCAGGGCATGGGTAAACTAGGAGCACACTTGTGATGAACACGGGGTGTTGTATGGAAGTGTTGAGTTACTATATTGTACACCTGAAGCTAATATTACACTGTATGTTAACTAAATGGAATTTAAATAAAAGCTTAAAAAAAGAGTTGCACGCTCTACTGACTGAGCCAGCAGGTGCCCCTAGAGCCAGTTTTAAACAATAGCATTTTTTTTGCTTTAAATCCTCAGTTCATGTTTTTTATTTTTTTTCTGAAAGAGCAAAATAAAACTGATAATAATGATCAAATGAACTGTTTAAAACACTTGCTGCATTCCACCTAATTATGCAGATATTACCCTTTATCTGTAAAATGTCTCATTTTCCTTGGAAACATCCCCTTCCCTCTGGCTGCTTTGGTCCCCGTTTTCTTGTTGTACACTACGGACTGTTCCAGAGATCAGGGCTGGAGGGGTTCTAAGAATGCTGTAGAGCATTTCAATCATTGCTGCCACAGTTGTGGTTCCACATCCTCGCGGTCACAGATTTATGAGGAATTCAGATGCACACGCTTTTTAAAAAAATTTTTAAATGATTAAAAATACTCTGTGTGACTTTATATTTTTAATGGTCCTTGCTTCAAAACCCTGCAGTCTTATGAAATGTCATTTATAATGAGACCTGCACCCCCCATCCCTTTGGAGGTATCAACAGAGGGAGATGTGAATATGCTAAGACGCTTGATAATAGGCAACAAAAATTTCACCTTTAAGTAATTAGCTACAAGTTAGTTTTCATTAAGAGCATTATTTATTATTTATTTATTGGGTATTGGTAAAATAATTGTCTCTCTGTGAAGCAAAAGAGTTTAATGACTACAAGAAGAATCTAAATAGATATTCCTTTGTCTTCAGGGACTGCAACTCCCTATCACTGGTTCTGAACCTTCATTTAAAGCCGGTATACCTGAAGCCTAAGACACGATCCCATTTGTAACCCACACTCCCTCTGCGGTGCAGTAAAGAACTGGGTGGTATCTGAAATGGAGACTAATTCCTTAACGGAGCCTGTCATTTAACAGGACTGAGTGCCTACAATGGCATAAGCATAGTTCTAGATAATAGAGATAAAGCAGGGAATGAAACAAATTCGCCACCCCCTTGGAGCTTGTATTCTATTGCAGTGAGATGGACAATACAAAAACAAATCATTATATAACTCCAAGTAGTGATAAGTGATGTCGGCAACAAAGGCAAAAGAAAAGCTTCAATCTCCTTACTACTTACAGTCCATTGACAAGTCCTTGAAACAGGCACAGTGGCATTCCTCTAGGAACTCTGCTGCCTCGACGTTAATATTTTAATAAGAGCAAAAGGTAATCTTAGCTTAACATTATTCTGAACCCCCAGAATCCTGTAAGTCTACTTTGACATATAAAAATTCCTTTGGAGGGGTGCCTGGGTGGCTCAGTCATTAAGTGTCTGCCTTCGGCTCGGGTCATGATCTCAGGGTCCTGGGATGGAGCTCCACATTGGGCTCCCTGCTCCGCGGGGAGCCTGCTTCTCCCTCTCCCACTCCCCCTGCTTGTGTTCCCTCTCTCGCTGTGTCTCTCTCTGCCAAATAAATAAATAAAATCTTTAAAAAAATTCCTTTGGAAACTTCCTTTATCTCTACCCCCCCAAGATATATGTTGGCAATCATCCCCCAAGCATATGACCCAAATGTGAAGGGTCTCATGATGAAGGTTTTACTAGGGAGTAATAAACGACCTTTTCCTAACAATAGCTAGCCCCCTCAAGGTCCTGGAAACCTTGTTTCCAAAATACGTTGGAGGCTTGTGCTTGAAAGCATATAGTCGGCCCCTCCTCATGACCCCAGTGCAGCTCTTTCTGCCCATGGGTCCTGTCCCCATGCTTTAATAAAACCACCTCTCTGCACTAAAGACATCTCAAGAATACCTTCTTGGCTGTCAGTTCTGAACCCCACCACCTCAAACCATATCAGTAAGTACTATGAAGAAAAAGATAAAGCAGGGTAATGGAATTGAGATTGATTGGGGAGAAGATCCAGTTTAGATGGAAAGAAAATATAGTATTAGAATCTCTGATAAATGATATCTCTTAAAAGAACCTTGGTAATTCCAATAGGAACAGTAGACACAAAAATTATTTTCTGAATGAATGATTGAAATACTATTTCCTCTACAATATCCAAGAATCATTGTTCTAAAAGGTTTGCTGTGGATTTTGATTAAGAGGTAAGAGATTTCAGGGCACCTGGGTGGCTCAGTTGGTTAAGCGTCTGCCTTCAGCTCAGGTCATGATCCCAGAGTCCTGGGATCAAGCCCTGAATCCAAATCAGGGTCCTTGCTCAGCAGGGAGTCTGCTTCTCTCTCTCTCTACTGCTCCCCCTGCTTGTGCTCTCTCTGTCAAATAAATAAATAAAATCTTAAAAAAAAAAGTGGTAAGAGATTTCAACCTCAGGAGACAGGAGTATTTGTAGAAGGTGGTGAGTGCTGTACAGAACAAAGCGCGTAAGCAGAGAACTCTCTCAAGCACAAGAAGTCATTGACATCAAAAGTGTTAATTAAGCTTCTATATCCATATATTAGGACCATAATTGACCTAAGTAATAGTGACAGTCTTTTGTACCGCAAGCACTTGAGTTCCATGACATCTGACATCAGTGTGGGTGATCATAAGGAGGAAAGAAATATAGATAAATAGAATATTATTCAAATACACAAATCAAGGCATTTTCCATTGTGTTGGGTAGTAGTCAATTAGATAAGGAATGAATAGGTCTCAAAGAGTCCTTTACTGCTGAAAAATGTACTTTAGAAAAAAACGTATCCTAAATCACTTCAGTATATATAAAACTAGGAGTATATAAAGAGCCTGAAGACTATTCTAAATTCCCACCACATGCTTTCTACAAACATAATAGGTTACTACATCAAAAGTATTTGATGGATTTAAAATCTGTGTCTTCCAACAAGAGACTCCATTATTATATGAAATTTTCTCAAAGGCATTCCAAGGCCAGAGCTCCCCTTCAGAAGAGTGACTATTGAATTGGAAATGTCCCATAACTTAATATTTTACCCCTCCCAGGTGATATTTTTATTTATGTGAGGATTAAAGCCTCATAGGAAAGGCAGGAGGCCTCTTGATGGGGTTCAAGGCATCAGGCAGGTAAGCGAGATCTTTTGAGAAGTTTTTTTAACATTTTACCAGCTAGTCATTTCACTTCAGAGTAGTGCTGAGGTACTCTGATTACATGAACAGGCAGAAAATTTCACATTTTTGCTAACTTTATTCAAGCTCAAAAATTTTTTTAAAGATTTTATTTATTTATTTGAGAGAGAGAATGAGAGAGAGAGAGAGAGAGAGCATGAGGGGGGGGTCAGAGGGAGAAGCAGACTCCCTGCCGAGCAGGGAGCCCGATGTGGGACTCGATCCCGGGACTCCAGGATCATGACCTGAGCCGAAGACAGTCGCTGAACCAACTGAGCCACCCAGGCGCCCACAAGCTCAAAAATTTTTTAAACGTCCCTACATTTATCTACTGTGCACTCACTACTCACAGTTAAGCTTTATACTTATATACTTATTCAACTAATTAGACAGAGAGAGGGAGGGAGAGAGAAATACCACAAAAATATCACAAATAAAGCCCGAGTCTTTTTAATATTCACTTCTTTTACATTTAGCGTGTATTAAATTGTCAGCATTTCATCATTTTCTTCTCTTTTGTAATGCTTCACTCCAGTAGTAACTGAGAGTACTACAGCATACAAAAAGGAATTTTTATCCATAAAAGAGCTTTCCTATTGAATGAATCAGAAGATAAAACCAAGGCACTTTTTAAATATATCTCTATCATTTTTTTCCCCCTCAGCTTGTTGCTCTAGACCTTGAGTTTAAACTAGTTCAGAATCAATCAACTCAACTCAGAAATAGAATGAAAGACTTCTCAGAAGAAAGTGAGAACAGAGGAAAATATATATTTTTAAATTGCCTTTTGTGCCTTGTATCTCAGACAGAATTTATCAATGTCTCACACAGGATCAGGGCATGTGGTGAAGCCCTTGGAGAGCAAATGCTCAGGTCAGGCAGCCAACATGGTCACATAAATTGCAAGGTGGGTTGAGAGTCATTAGACAAGATAGTAAACAAAACAAAACAAAAACAAAAACAAGTGGTCAGTCCATAAAAATAAAATCTACCTTTCATTCGGTCTTACCTAGATTATAACGGTAGCTAAAAGTAAATCTGGGTTGACTTCAGAAAAGCAGTCAATTTACAATGTTACAACTCACAGGAATACTATAAAGTAAGAATGGAAACTCTCTGAGGTAGAAAGGGAAAGGGCTTTCTACTGTCTTTGGAACTTACATAGAATTATATTTATGCGGGGGCCTTGATGAACATTTTAGGATGGATCGTTTGATTGATTTTTGAAAATTCATTATATCAAAAATTGTAAGACTATAAATTCTCGAGATTAGTGTTTCTTATATTTAGCATTAGTTCTAATGGAGACTTAATGACAGCCCAGAACCATGTTGGGTATGCCCAATAGGAGTAAAGACTTCTCCAAATTTTGAATATGCATATGAAATAGAAGGATTAAAAAGGATTCCTAGGAGACCAGATCTAACTGTTTATTGTGTACACAGGAAAAGGCAGAGGTGTAAAGGATTAACAATACTTGTGTGCATGCTTTGTCAAGATCATCAGTTAAAGTGTAATCATGATGACAAAAGGAGAACCTCAGCTTGGAGGAAAGGGAAATTGATGGGAGACATATATTACCATCAACTCAGGTAGAGCAGAACTCATTTTCTTCCAGTTTCTCTTTTCTGACTGGCCATCCTTAATTTTTTTCTCTTTCTTTTGTAAACGTCATTTTTATGGGTGCTCTGAAAATATTGGTTATTGATTTTACAGTTATCATGAAGTTGATAAATGCTCAAAGTTTCTGCCCTAGGACAACCTTTTAAAATAAAATTGTAAGAAAGATGAAAAGCTACGAAAAGAAAGTAGTGATGCCTATAAATGTATGTTTTTGTTATATTTGTACCACATTGGTATAAATTTGTCATTGAAGCTTTTTAACTCATTCACTAATTCATCTATTTGTAAACTTGAATCGAGTGTTTACTATGTGCCAGACATTGTGCATGGGGCCAGGGATAAAAAGATGAAGAATACCTCATTCAATTCTCAAGGAGTATTTATTCTCTGGGGACCCTAGTCAAGGACCAGTTGGAGATGAAATTGTCATAAATGTTATGCTACAGGCTTGCATAGAATATTATAGGGGAACAGAGAAGAGTGAGATATGTCTTTAAGGAAAAGATCACATCTAACTTGAGTCTCGTGTTCAAATTGGAAGTAGTTTGGCAGAGGAGGTTGTTCTGAGCCAACCAAACAGTGGATGTGAGTGAGTCATAGTACTTCACTATTGGTAAGCCCACCTCAGTGTTCTGCACAGTAGGCCTTTGGTATATAGTAATTGAAAGAGGAAATCTGCATACATGGATTGGTAAAGTTACAAAGATATCTCCAAAGTATTTGGGTAACGTAGTGCTGTGGTTTGAAGTGGGGGGGTTCAAAGCTGACAGCCAAGAAAGGATTCTTGAGACATCTTCAGTGCAAAAAGGTGGTTTTATTAAAGCACAGGGACAGGACCCATGCACCAGGGTCATGAGGAGTGGCTGATCATATACTTCCAAGTTGGGTGTGGGTTAGGGACAGCACAAGCCTCCAAAGTATTTTGGAAACAAGGTTTCTAGGACTTTGAAGGGGCTAGCTATTGTTAGGGAAAGGTCATTTATTACTCTCTAGTAAACAGTCATGGGACCCTTCAGATGTGGGTCATATGCTTGGGGGATGATTGCCAACATATATCTTGGGGGGTAGAGATAAAGGAAGTTTCCAAAGGAATTTTTATATGTTAAAGTAGACTTACAGGATCCCGGGGGATCCGAATAATGTCAAGCTAAGATTACCTTTCGCTCTTATTTAAGTATTAACGTCAAGGCAGCAGAGTTCCTAGAGGAATGTCACTGTGCCTATTTCAAGGACTTGTCAATGGACTGTAAGTAGTAAGGAGATTTAAGTTTTTCTTTGCCTTTGTTTCCCACATCAATAGGATTATTCTTATAGGGCTGAGGCAGTAACTTCTTAGGTGGTATTTTATTTTATTTTTTTTTTAAGATTTTATTTATTTATTTGACAGAGAGAGACACAGCGAGAGAGGGAACACAAGCAGGGGGAGTGGGAGAGGGAGAAGCAGGCTTCCTGCCAAGCAGGGAGCCCGACGCGGGGCTTGATCCCAGGACCCTGGGATCATGACCCGAGCCGAAGGCAGACGCTTAACGACTGAGCCACCCAGGCGCCCCTTAGGTGGTATTTTAAATTATTGCTGCCATTATTGTGGCAGAGATCCCCCCATTGACTAAATTCTATTCAGGCTTCTCTGAGCTTTTTTTAAACTAGGCTTGACTTTTGGACTTCTGTGTTCATCTCTGCATTGTGCAATTTTAGTGAGAACCCTGCTAAGTCAGTTTAACTGGAACACCCCATCTTCCATATCTGATTACTCTGCATATCAAATTGGGTTCCTCATTCTCTACCATCTCCCAGGTGATTCTGATCATCCTGGCCTGCTTTCAGCAAGAATTCTGTTAGGTTGATTTAGCCAGAATCCCCCTTACCCCTGGTGTTTTCTCTTAGTAATTTTCTACCCACAGACCCTCATCCTGCTCCTTGGCTATAAATTCCCATTTACCCATGCTGTATTTCAAATTAAGTTCAATCCTTCCCTCACTGTAGGATTCCACTATAATGGTTCCCTACACCTAGATCCATAGCCCCCTTGAATAAAGTCTTCATCACTGTGCTTTAACAAGTGTCATTAATTTTTTCTTTAGCAACTTTTTGTTGCTATTGCTGATATTTTTTCCCCTTTTTCATGACTCTTCAGGAATAACAACAGTGTGGTTCTCTTATATCAAGGAGTGAGGAAAATTACAGAGCTAAGGAATAGGGGCAAATAAGATAGAAGTAATACTAAAGACGTAAGTACTTTTAAAAAATTACTAATGCTTTATAAGACATATTTTAGAGATTTCAATGGTAGTAGAAAGTAGTTTTATAATTAATTTATATAAACTCAGTGGAAGGTAGTAGAAGCAAATGTTCAAACCATACTATTGTTTGTATGAAATAAATCCTTCAAACCCAAATTTAACACTTCTATGTAAGAGGCCAGTTGAATTTCTTAATATCACATTACCTGGTAAAATTTACAGGGATAGGAAAATGTTTTTAATAGTGAATAATATCTCATATCTATTGAACATTACAAAAGTTGTTTCTTAAAGGGAGATAAGCATCAGTCTGACTATAGGAAATATATTACAGATTTTTTTTTAAACTCTTCTCTTGCTTTTATAAGAAGGAGAAGTAAAATGTGTCTTCCATGCATTGATTTGGAATACTGAGGTAATTGTCTTTCCTGCTTGAATAGAACTGGCCATGCTTTGATTCCACACATTGTCATCAAAAATAATATTAAATGGTTGCCCCAGCAGTGACTACCCTTCCCCATCCTTGCCCTCATCTCTTTCCTTATATAATTGGGCCCTAGGTGGAAATATATAATGAGAAATCAGAAAGAACTTCTGCTTAATAGCCTTGGGAGATGTGGACTGGTAGCTTGCTCTGCTCTAAATGGACAGACATCTCTTCTTTCATTATCTAATAAAATACCTGGTTTTGCTTAGGGATAAATTTGATTGAGCCAGATAGGTGGCCAGGGGATGATTTTTAATAAACTCATTTCTACCTCACCTAACCCAAGAAGGTTTTAGGAATCAGTGCATAATGTGCACGAGGCTCTGGACTACTAGTCTTATATAAATGTTTTATCTAATTACCATAATAAGGCTATGAGGTAAGTACATTTATTACCCCATTTTACAAATATAGAAACTGAGGCTTATAATTAAGTAGTTTTTCAAGGACATAAAGTTAATAAGTGGTGGAAGAGGGAATTAATTTTTTTTAATTTTTAAAATTCCAAATTCAATGGTCTTAACTATTATGTCATATTAAAGTAGGCATATTTTTATTGTTTACATGTTGGTAATATTATTAGGTGTGGGGAAAATATAGTTAAGGATAGACCCCCAGCAGCTGGATGAGTTTTTATTCACATATACAACTCTATGCAAGTCTAAACTACTACATAAACGATGAACTCAGTGCTGGCATTCTCTCCAACGTGGTTTAATTCTTATGTATTTCTCAACTGGGTTTCAGCAAAAACTGTATTTAGTTGGCCCTGAAAGAAATCTAATACTTTGCCTGTGATTTCAGAAAAGGATGTGTGCACACAGTGTAAAAACCTCCAAAATTAAATTTGCAAAATAAACTCATCATTTCTAGTTGTCTCTGTTGTGCATAAAGCACAAGGAGTGCTTCTGCCATAGCTCTCAGAGGGCTTTTAAACACTGTGACAGGTTGGAGAACTGTAAGGTAAGAGTCTGGAACAGCAGAGGCTAGACATACAAGACACCCCTTGTCTTGCCTGGTTAGTATCAGCAGAGTTTAAGAAGGTCCGACACCTGTATGTGATTCAGGGAATTAGGATCAAAGAGATTCTTCCATGATCTGACTTTGGTTTGCACTCCCAAGTGTGCCTTGCTCTTGCAAATCTATTTTTCATTTTCACCATCTGAAAAAAAGAAGCTTTCTGCTTTAACTAGAGGCAATAAAACATGGAAGTAGAATCAGTGAGTCATAAATTAGCTATTCAAAATTTCATTAAGTATAAGCTAGATAGGATACCTATTTAGGGCATGGTGTTACTAGAAGTGGTCAGTGGTTGTGTTCATAGATTTAGTTGTCTCCACAGTTTATGTTATGAAAAATAAATTTATCCTTTAAGAGAGTTACCCTGGTAAGCTTTGCAAATCCACCTCGTCTAGCACAGAGAGGACAATTCTATCTTTAAGATACAGAACTTAAATAAAATTACTACTCTTTGTTACAGGTAGTGTATGGCTGCCTGCCAAATGGTCCTAACTCACTGAATGACATCTGAGGGAGACTAGGAAGAACTAAAATACACTGGTGATGATATAGGAAAGAAATCGAATGACTTGAGGCAGAATTTAGGAGAGGAAGCCATTAGCAGAAATATTTTTAAGCATTTAGAGAGCACTTTGCTTATAAAATGCTTTATAATCCTTTTTTTTTTTTTAATTTGATTCTTGTAGGCTTTCAGCAGCAATGTCAGTTCTATGGTATTGTTCTCTCAGACATTTAGGCTGAATAGTTTTGGTTTATATATTGGAGGATCTTGCTAACATCAACCTGCCTTTAAGACTGAAGCATCAAAATACTCTGAAAGGTCACCCTAAAAAAATTAGACATGACCTCTCAGCTTGAGAGACCCAAAGCATTTTTTTTTTAGTTCTTCCCTTCATTCACTGAAGGGTTTTGTGCTAATATTCTTCCCATTTTAGAGACAATGAAATGGAGCTTCATTAATGAAATGAAGCTCACATCTTTCTCATTTTACAGACTAATATAACTAATAACTTAAAAAGTGAATAAACCAGTCATAAACTAAGACAAAGACTTAGCTTTAAATAAGCTCCTTTGCTTTCTAGTTGTTAGTAGTAAATTGTCATACTCAGTTGTATTCATGTGTTTTGGATCACATGGACAATGAAAAATAAAATCCCTTATATTTTAAACATACCCAATTTAAATATTATAAAATATAAAAATTTGGACAATTAGTTTCTTTAAACAGTCAGAAATAACTCGTAAATTTTCAGAAACTCTATAGAAGTACATTTTTAATATGTTCAACAAAATTCCCTTGGGTTTACCTGTATTTATGTGGACCATTCTTGTAGTTCAACTTGCATGTGCAATTTGAAATGGTCTATATCAAGGGTAAACTATAGCTTGTATAGGCTGTAGCCTATCACCGTTTTGTAAATGTTTTAGGAGAATAGAACCATTCACATTCATTTATGTATTACTTGTATTTATGCATTGATTTTGTGTTATTTGTGACAGAGAGTATGGCCTGCAAGACTAGAATATTTGCTATCTGGACTTAAAATAAAAAGTTTTGCTGATCCCTCTCTGTGATACAAGTGGGGAATCTAGTCCTCATTTATTATAATAAAAATATATAAGGGTTTACATACTTACATAAATGTGAAGTCATGCAACTAACATTTATTGAACTTATATTAGGTGCCAGGCAGAGTGTTTAAAATGTCTGCAAATACAGAGATTAAAATTCAAGATTAAGGAAATATTCTACCAAAAGTTTCTCATTTCCAAACTTTTTATTGGTACGTTTTCAGCAACTTAGAAAGTTGCCAACAATCCAACATAGGAAGTAAAGAAGTATTAACTCACTAGTGATGGATTCAATTCCATTTCATTCCATTTCAGATCCACATAGAAAGCTGGTCATTGCATTTGCACATAAGCCAACCCAAGGTATTTAAAGTGAGACATGTATTACTCTTCTCAGAATTCATTTATCAAACAAGTTATAGCAATCAAAGAGGATTAAAGAGGAAAACTCTTTTACTGTATGCAATGTTATGCAATGTACCGAATCAAGGAAAAGGAGAGCAATGTTATAATTCTATGAATCTAAAATGCTGTAGATCCTAAAGGTTTTAAAAGAATTGTGATGACATAATGCTATGTGTTTTATAAGTAGCACATGAAGAGTGCCTCTAAATTGCTAAAGAAAATTTAGAGGGTTCAGAGTTCAAAAAGCCAGGAATTAACTATTATTGTAGCATGATTATGACCCAAACTTTCCAATGTATTTATCCTGATTTGGAAGAAACACGAATACTTCAGTTTTGTTTTTGTTTTTATTTTAATAATCCTCTTTAACCAGAAAACTGGACCACTGATGAGGACCATTTTTAAATAAACAACTTGCAAGAACAGCTTAAGACCATAATTCATTAGAGGGTTGTTACTGTAACAAATGTGTTCATTTTCCTAACTTGCACATTCAACCATTTTGAATGTTCTATATATTAATTCATAGCCAAGGGAAAGGTTTTCTAGACTTTAAAACTATTTATTAAGCACTATGGCAAATAGAAAATGTTATAAATAAATTTATCTTAAGTTCAACTCAATGAGCATAACATACTAAATTTTAAAAATGGCAAAAATGTTATATGAACCACATAAGCTATGACATAAATTATATTACACATACATTTATTTTAAAAGTCTCCTGTAAAATTTCACCAACCTTCACTTGCTTTAGCCACAGTTATTATATATATATAGAAAATAATGAACGTAGATTACCAAAATAAGGGCATGAATTTATTTTATGTTTTATCAAGATTTGTCTTCTGAGTGGATTTTCTCTTGAGTTTAGACTTGCCATACTAGGAAAAATAGCCTTATGCAATCAATTAGAATTGAGGTGTGAGCAAATTAGGAAGGGTTCATCTCTTCCCACACAATGCCAACCATGGATATAGAGTAGGAACATGACAATATGGCAATAATAGTTTTCTTCCATACATTTTTTAAATAACAAAAACCTGTTATTTCAAAGGATATTTGCTCCAGTTGTTACCTGCTGAGACAATCTTATCCTTTTCCTCCCTCTTCTTCAATTATTTTTTTCCCATACAGTTCTTATCATCCCCTATTACTCTACAAAATTCACTCATTTGTATGCTACTGTTCATTGTCTGACTCTCCTGCTACATTATAAAGCTTGGGAGGGCAGGGATTTTGTCTGTTTTGTTCCTCTTGCTTTTTACCTGCCTGGAACATACTTGGTACACAGGAGAAATTCAGTACATATTTGTGGAAGAAAGCCAAGAAGGTGGAAAGCAAGGAAGGAAAGAATGGCTACCATTTGAGAGAACTGTTAAGGTGAATCAATAAGGATTCTAAGATATAGCAAGGCAGTGAGGCACATCAACAAAATTAGTAAAATCCTGCTTTCTTCTCTTTCAGCAGGATTACCTTTTCCTTAAACAATGAGACCTGGCTGAGAGCAGGTGGTAGCTGAAATCCTGTCCAAGCCCCACTTACCAAATCCTGAACCCAGATGTGACTTGTCTCTCCCAGAGGGAGAGTCTTTTTCTAACTAACACAGAGGTCCAGTGTGGGTCAGCAATAGTCTGCATTTACTCATCATTTGCTATAATCTTCATTCTTGACCTGATGTTCTGTCAATGCAACAAAGGTTTTCCTTGTTCATTCTGATGATTTATCCTAAATTTAGCATGTTTTTTTCTATTAAAGACATTTTCTGATTCTTTTTTTAATTTAAAGTCTTATTTCTGTTTTCAAGAGAAACACCTTCCACTGTTAATCCTCATTGTAGAATTCTGCTAGAGTAAATACTCAATGAATAAGAACTTTTCTTACATACAAAACACAGGGCCTTTTATTTTGTTTTGTTTTATTTTATCCTTTCCTTTCTGAAATAGAGGTCAAACTTGTGGACTGAATAATTGGTCCCAATTTTTCACCCCTCATGGAACTCACCTTTTCACTATGCTTTATCATGGTCAGTAGTATTTCCCTGTCCTTTGACTTGGGTTCAGAGTTCTTTATTTTTATTTATTTATTTATTTATTTATTTATTTATTTATTTATTTATTTTTAAGGTTTTATTTATTTGATAGAGAGAGAGCACAAGCAGGGGGAACAGCAGAGGGAGAGGAGCAGGGAGCCTGAGCAGGGAGCCTGATTCAGGGCTCGATCCCAGGACCCTGGGATCATGACCTGAGCCAAAGGCAGATGCTTAACTGACTGAGCCACCCAGGCACTCTGAGTTCAGAGTTCTGATATGCTTTGGCCATTGGCACATTGATAGGAGTGATACTATGTTTTAAGAAGGTCTCATGCATTTCCACTTGCTGTTTTGTACTTCTGCCATTGCCACCAATAAATCATGGCTCAGGCAACCTGTTGGCAAAAAGAGGATGGAAGACATGTGGAAGAGAGCTTTTCCAGCTACCCTCCAGAGTGACTGTCTGTAGCACATTAGCTCCAGGAGTTGCGGGAATAAGAACCACCAGCTCAATTAACCAAAATGGCCAACCTGCAGGTTCATAAGAATCATCAATTTTGTTTCAAGCCCCTGAATTCTGCATTGTTTTGTTATGCAGTATTTTTGAACAATGGCTGACTGACACAAAAGCTAACTATACTTTTTTGTGAATGAACAGTTACATACAATTCAGGAGCCATATACTGTATGTGGCACCGAACCACAAGGCAAGAAATTTTCATGTGCTTTACAATACTCTACTTAATTTTATCCAGAGGTCTCTGCACCATTTTTCTTAATATGATTTGTGTGTATGCATTTATGTTTGCACTTATGACGTGGTAGCAAAATATTTTGTAACTCTTTTTCCACCTTTTACTTGAATATAAAGATGTACAAATTGGAATAAGGGACATCCATCATATGTCTTCTTTTTGTTCTTCTTGAAAATAGCACTCACCTTTTTGTTTGGACTTTTTACAACCACTGTAGCAATTATATCTGTTTTGTACTTCATCTCTTCTGTGAATTAATTGTCATCTCGATGTATTGCCATAAAAATAGGGATTCCTAGGGAAGATGTTTTCACAGAATTGACTTAATTATTCAGAGGCCCATTATTCTGTTCTAGACTGTTCACATTGTTTTTATTTCCTCTCTTCTCCCTACATTCGAATATTTCTCAGTCCATTAACAATCCATTTTGCTTCTCATTAACATCTCTGGCAGAAAGCATGGTGAAAGAGATCATTGAGACTTTGGGAAATGATAAAACTTTTGAATTAACTGAACTCTGGATACTCTTATCTTACTCTCTACCTTATAAAGACAAATACCTGAGTTTATTGCATTTATAGGTAAACCTAGACTGAAAAAGCTTTATTATGGTGGTTTTTCAGATTCATAAATATGTAAGAAGGGCATCAAAATATCTTCTTTTCATAACTTTAAGCTGAAATTATAGCACTGTTAGCCTCTTCTAATATAAATCCTTTTGATATGCCCTGGCCTTCAGCTTTGACGTTGTAAGTTCATGATGACGGTTATTAACTCTTATATTCCAGTTCTGTAACATGGGGTGGGGGGCTCTGCAAACCACATTTCTTCTTTGCTAGCTATCCTCCTGTTTCTTCTGTCAATGGAGAGCACTAAAGGAGCTGAACGATAGTTGGAGAGAGAAGGCACTTGCTTCTTCTAGGGGTGTAATGCTCCTGTTAGCCTCATGTCAGCCATGGCTTCTAATATTAGTAGTAGCTCTTCGTTCTAGCTTCTTGCTTTCTTCCGTGTTCTTAGAATCAACTTCATGGCATTTCTTTGGAGAAACTTGCAGCAGTTGGTAGGGCCCTCTTATCCAGGTTAGCAGGGCATTTCTTTTGGGCTTTTGAGGTACTAGCTGTCCACAGGGATTCTTACTTCTAAAAGAGCTGAGTCACAACTGCTCAAAGTCTATTCACTAGTGTCCCGAAAATCAACCTCTTCCCTTGTTCCTTGCATTCTAATGATGGTAGATGCTTCCTTTAGTTACTATCTCCGTGTTAGTCCATTTTGGATTGTTCAGTTTTTCAATGATTCTTTAAACAATTCCTGTATTAGATTTTCTCTGCTGAACTAACTGGTGTATTTCTCATTTGCTGGCTGTGTCTTGATGATATAGTGCTAAATTTAGATGTTAAACACCATAAAGACTAAATCTTTTGGCTTGCTTTTTTGCCTTATCTCCTTAGCTCATAGCTCACTATAAAAATGCTTGCTCCATGTATAATACAGGAGATTTCCCTGGCCTCATGCTCTGATCACTAGGCATCTATTTTACATTGTTTGTACCTAATACATATTGGCTTACCCATGTAAAGTAGTTCATTTACACTATTCCCCTCATCAGACACTGAGATATAATTGTCATGCTCTCTGAACCTTTTAAATAGTCTCTCTTCCACATGTTGTCATTATTTGGTGCATTTCTATCCTCAGGGAACAATGTAGCATCCTCATCCTCATCGACCACTTGATGAGACTGAACAGTCTTGGTGTCAGCCTGACTCTCACTTGAGTTTTCATTATTTGCCCCCAAGTTGGCAAAATTTTCTCCCACAAGGGTTGATGTGGGGCTTTCACATTAGGCCTATTAGTTTTAAGTAAGGGGTGGCCGTGGCCAATTCTAGTCTATTTCCGTTGTGCCTTCTTTCCTCAAAGCATCCCACTGGTCATTATGACCTGATATTGTATAATAAAGTCTGTAATTAGTGCTGAGAAAATGGCTCAGAAGCAATGTCTGAGCCCTTATTCAGCAATCACTGCATTGCTTTCCAGAATTTCATGTTCCTTTTCCTGAGTCAAGCCAGCCCTGAGGCCAATTGGCTTTTCTGTTCCATCATTTCTTCACACTTATATTGTTGGTTCTGTATATTGTCACTGAAGCAGTGACACACTATACTGGTGTTGGCCACAAGGCTCAAGAATGATGTCCCTCCCACCCCCGCAACTAACTAGATGAATGATGACTTCTGTATCTCAAGAAATTTTCTCTCCAAGCATAAGCTTCAGATTTTATCTATGTCAAATGTCAGTGGACTTCTGCCATTTATTTTTCATGTATAAAACACTTGGTAGCAGCCTCTGAAGAGAAGGATCTGTTGTTTCATGATAGTTTTCATGCTTACTCATGAGCTTTTTGGAAGGGCCAAGAAAGCAAACAACAAAATAAATTAGAATTGAATTCAGTGGGACACCTAGGGAATATTCAAAGTGGATTTCTAAATATATATATATCTATATCCAGAGTTTTCTTTCTTCCTTTTCTTTCTTTCTTCTTCTTCCTTTTTAAATTTTTGCTTTTTATTAGCTACATTTAATGGAATCTGATGTTCATACCTGCTGTCATGTGTGGACTGACTGTGAACCAAATGGAAGACAACACCGAAACAGGCAGGGAGTCTTATTTTAGTAACAAAATGTAAATCCTGAACTTTGAAATATTTATTTTAGTCATTTCGCCTACAGAAGATCTTTTTCCTTCCCCTTTCCCCAAGGTAATTTAATGGCTAATGGCTGGTAATCAGACTTAAATTTATAAAATGCTTCATATTGTTTTAGGGAAAAGTTTAGGCAGGTAGTAAGGGAAGAAAATGTGTAGAAGGAGAGATTCAGAAGACCAGAAGTTTCACCTCAGGAAAGATGGTAATGAAGAAGACTGGCTAAAAAGAAATGTCTATTTGCCATGGCTTTTTTTTTTTTCCCAGACTCCTAAGAAGGTATGCTATTATAATTTTCTCATCATGTCCTTCTTGTCTCCTACTCAGAAGAAGGATCTTAAGATGTATAACATCAATGTAATAATGATGGGAACGTATAGTATTTCCCACTGGCTCGAAGAGTGCCAGCATTTCTGGAAGGAAGAAAACTGGGTCACACAGCCAGTGCATGAATTTGAGGTGACCCACAAAAGACAGTGGTGCTCTTTTCCATATCTGGAGGTTTTATCTGGGCCAAAATAATGCACTTTGCCTTTGCCTCCAACAACTTGAGCTGGCTGGATTCCATCCAGGAAGATAATCCTGACAAATCCTGGGGAAGCAAGCAGCAGTAGCTCCTCTCTCACTGCATGGCATGTGGTATCACCATTTCTCCTAAAAGCCTCGTTGATCCTTTGACATGTAATAATCATTAAACCATACAGATGTGCATTTCTTAGAGGCCAAATTGTAACTTTGAATATAGACTCAGACGTTCCTGTGCCTACAGGTCACCTAGCATACTTCATAAAGCAAATCTATGCATAATGGGTTAAAATCATTTCTGAATTCTTAAATGGAGAGTAAATATTTATGGAACACCTATTATTAATCAGTTCTTGTTCTATGTATTTATACACATGGTCATTTAATGCTAAGAATAAAAATTATCTATTTTGTAGATCAAGAAACTGAATATTGGCATCATTAAGAATATCCATGGAATATAGCTATTGTTATCTTCAGTTGAGAGGTAAAGAAAATGAACTTAACTTGTGTGCTAGAAGATATGAATGTGAATATAGGTAATAGAATTATTTTTAATAGGAAAAAATAGAGTACTGGAAGATACTCAAGTGCAGGGAGAATAAGTAAATAAATTTTGGTGGATATATCCAAGAGAATACTATGAAGCAATGAATATACATAAAATATAACTACACATATCAACATGGATGTCCCTCAAAAAATGATGTTGAATGAAAATTTGTAACAAGAATATGATTCTATTAATGTGGAGTTCAAAATATGTAAGATGAGGGCGCCTGGGTGGCTGAGTTGGTTAAGCGACTGTTTTCGGCTCAGGTCATGATCCTGGAGTCCCTGGATCGAGTCCCGCATCGGGCTCCCTGCTCGGCAGGGAGCCTGCTTCTCCCTCTGACCCTCCCCCCTCTCATGTGCTCTCTCTGTCTCAAATAAATAAATAAAATCTTTAAAAAAATATGTAAGATGAAACAATATATTATTTAGGAATACAAAGATATGTAGCGAGTGTAAAGAAAAACAAACAAACAGGGACACCTGGATGGCTCAGTTGGTTAAGGGTCTTACTCTTGATTTCAGCTTGGATCATGATCTTAGGGTCGTGAGATCGAGCCCCCATTGGGCTCTGTGCTGGGCAAGGGGCCTGCTTAAGATTCTCCCTCTCCCTCTGCCCCTCCCCCCCCCACTCTCTCTCTCTCTCAAAAGAAAATAAAAAGACAACACAAAAATAATAGATTTAAAAATTCCTCTGGAGTAGGGAGAGAAGGATTTAAGAAAAAACATCAAGGAACCTTGACAAAGTTCTGTTTCTTAAGCTGTGTGGTGGATATCCAGGTGTTAAATTTTACTACTTTTTCAAACTGTGCATATTTATTATATATACTCTTCTTTATGCATGACACAAAAAAGGACAAGAAAATAGGTAGAGTAAGACAGCATAATCAACTCCTAATACACTAAATTCAGTGTCCCATCCACCATGTTACAGCAATCATGAATGATGCCTGCGATTCTATTTACTTCCACATATAAGCAAAAATCTTTGTTAAGATACCAAAGAAGAGATATGGAGGACTGAATATAAAATGCAATATATTATATATAAATGCATATAAGGAAGTTTATCTGAAATATATAAAGAACTTATACAACTCAATAGAAGAAACAAATAACAACAACAAAACCCAAACCCAATTAAAAATGGGCAGAGGAACTGAATAGACATTTTTCTGAAAAGACATTGAAATTACCAACAGTTATATGAAAAGATACTCAACATCACTCATTGTCAGGGAAATGCAAATCGAAACCACAATGAGATGTCATCTTGCACCCGTTAGAATGGCTATTATCAAAAAGACTAGAAATAACAAGTGGTGATGAGGATGTAGAGAAAAGGGAAACTGTGCATTATTTTTGGGAATGTAAATTGGTGCAGCCACTATGAAAAACAGTATGGAGTTTCCTCAAAAAATTAAAAGCAGAACTATCATATCATCCAGCTATTTCACTTCTGGGTATATATCCAGAGGAAATGGAAACACTGTCATGTTCATTGTAGCATCATTCACAATAGCCAAGATATGGAAACAACCTAAGTGTCCACTGATGGATGAATGGATAAAGAAATTGTGATACATATATACAATGTAATATTATTCAGCCATAGAAAGAAGGATATCTTGCCATTTGCAACATGGATGGACTTTGAGGGCATTATGCCAAGTGAAATAAGTGAAACAAAGAAAGACAAATACTATATGATCTCACTTATATGTGGAATCTAGAAAACAAAACACAAGCTTACATATACAGATTATAGATGGGTGGTTGCCAGAGGCAGGGGCTAGGGGGTGGGCGAAATGGGTGAAGGGGGTCAAAAGGTATAAACTGCCAATTATAAAATAAATCATGGGATGTGTAGTGTACAGATGGTGACTGCAATTAATAATACTCTATTTTATACCTGAAAGTTGCCAAGATAGATCTTAAAAGTTCTCATCACAAGAAAAAAACCTGTAACTATGTGGTGTTGGATGTTAACTAGACTTATTTTAGTGATCATTTTACAGTATATGCATATATTGTACACCTGAAACTAATGTAATATATAGCAATTATGTGTCAATAAAACAAAAAATTATTTTTTATAGACAAAGTTTTAATTATTTATTTGTTTATTTATGTATTTATTTATTTTTTGACACAGAGAGAGAGAGAGAGCACTAGTAGGGGGAGCAGGAGAGGGAAAAGCAGACTCCTGCTGAGTGGGGAACCAGACATGGGTTTCGATCCCAGGACCCTGGGATCATAACCTGAGCTGAAGGCAGACACTTTTTTTAAAAAAAATTTATTTTATTATGTTATGTTAGTCACCATACAATACATCATTAGTTTTTGATGTAGTGATCCACGATTCATTGTTTTTGTATAACAACCCAGGGCTCCATGAAGTACATGCCCTCCTTAATATCCATCACCGGGCTAACCCATTCCCCCAACCCCCTCTCCTCTAAAACCCTCAGTTTGTTTCTCAGAGTCCATAGTCTCTCATGGTTCGTCTCTCCCTCCGATTTCCCCCTCTTCATTTTTCCCTTCCTTTTCCTAATGTCCTCCATGCTATTCCTTATGTTCCACAAATAAGTGAAACCGTATGATAATTGACTTTCTCTGCTTGACTTATTTTACTTAACATAATCTCCTCCAGTCCCATCCATGTTGATGTAAAAGTTGGGTATTCATCTTTTCTGATGGCTGAGTAATATTCCATTGTATATATGGACCACATCTTCTTTATCCATTCATCTGTTGAAGGGCATCTCAGCTCTTTCCACAGTTTGGCTATTGTGAACATTGCTGCTATGAACATTGGGGTGCATATTGCCCTTCTTTTAACTACATCTGGGTCTTTGGGGTAAATACCCAGTAGTGAAATTGCTGGGTCATAGGGTATCTCTATTTTTAATTTTTTTGAGGCACCTCCACACTGTTTTCCAAAGTGGCTGTACCTACTTGCATTCCCACCAACAGTGTAAGAGGGTTCCGCTTTCTCCACAACCTCTCCAACATTTGTTGTTTCTTGCCTTGTCAATTTTTGCCATTCTAACTGGTGTAAGGTGGTATCTCAATGTGGTTTTGATTTGAATTTCCCTTATGGCTAATGATGATGAACATTTTTTCATGTGTTAGCCATTTGTATGTCTTTGGAGAAGTGTCTGTTCATGTCTTCTGCCCATTTTTTGACTTGATTATTTGTTTTTTGGGTGTTGAGTTTGAGAAGTTCTTTATAGATCTTGGATACCAGCCCTTTATCTGTAGTGTCATTTACAAATATCTTCTCCCATTCTGTGGGTTGCCTCTTTGTTTTGTTGACTGTTTCCTTTGCTGTGTGGAAGCTTTTTATCTTGATGAAGTCCCAACAGTTCATTTCTGCTTTTGTTTCACTAGCCTTTGGATATGTATCTTGAAAGAAGTTGCTGTGGCCGATGTCAAAGAGGTTACTGCCTATGTTCTCCTCTAGGATTTTGATTGATTCCTGTCTCACATTGAGGTTTTTCATCCATTTTGAGTTTATCTTTGTGTATGGTGTTAGAGAATGGTTGAGTTTCATTCTTCTATATATAGCTGTCCAATTTTCCCAACACCATTTATTGAAGAGACTGTCTTTTTTTCATTGCATATTTTTTCCTGCTTTGTCAAAGATAATTTGACCATAGAGTTGAGGGTCCATATCGGGTCTCTCTATTCTGTTCCATTGGTCTATATGTCTTTTTTTGTGCCAGTACCATGCTGTCTTGGTGATCACTGCTTTGTAATATAGCTTGAAATCAGGCAACGTGATGCCCCCAGCTTTGTTTTTCTTTTTCAACATGTCCTTGGCAATTCGGGGTCTTTTCTGAATCCATACAAATTTTAGGATTGTTTGTTCCAGCACTTTGAAAAATGTCATTGGAATTTTGATCAGGATGGCATTGAAGGTATAGATTGCTCTGGGCAGCATAGGCATTTTAACAATGTTTATTCTTCTGATCCATGGTCATGGAATGTTTTTCCATCTTTTTGTGTCTTCAATTCCTTTCATGAGTGTTCTGTAGTTCCTAGAGTACAGATACTTTACCTCTTTGGTTAGGTTTATTCCAAGGTATCTTGTGGTTTTTTGGTGCTATTGTAAATGGAATCATTTGTCTAATTTCTCTTTCTACAGTTGCATTGTTAGTGTATAAGAAAGCAACTTATTTCTGTGCATTGATTTTGTATCCTGCCACATTACTGAATTGCTGGATGAGTTCTAGTAATTGGGGGAGGGGAGTCTTTTGGATTTTCCACATAAAGTATCATGTCATCTGCAAAGAGAGAGAGTTTGACTTCTTCTTTGCCAGTTTGAATACTTTTTATTTCTTTTTGTTGTCTTGTTGCTGTTGCTAGGACTTCTAGTACTATGTTGAACAATAGTGGTGAGAGTGGGCATCCTTGTTGTGTTCCTGATCTTAAGGGAAGTGTCTCTCAGCTTTTCCCCATTGAGGATGATATTTGCTGTGGGTTTTTCATAGATAGATTTTATGAACTTGAGGAATGTTCCCTCTATCCCTATACTCTGAAGAGTTTTAATCAGGAAAGGATGCTCTATTTTGTCAAATGCTTTTTCTGCATCAATTGAGAGGACCATCTGGTTCTTCTCTCTCCTCTTATTAATATCTTCTATCACATTGATTGATTTGTGAATGTTGAACCACCCTTGCATCCTGGGGATAAATCCCACTTGGTCATGGTGGATGATCCTTTTAATGTATTGTTGGATCCTATTAGCTAGGATTTTGTTGAGGATTTTGGAATCCATTTTTATCAGGGATATTGGTCTGAAATTCTCCTTTTTGATGGGGTCTTTGACTGGTTTGGGGATTAAGATACTGCTGACCTCATAGAATGAGTCTGGAAGCTTTCCTTCTGTTTCTACTTTTTGAAACAGCTTCAGGAGAATAGGTATTATTTCTTCTTTGAATGTTTGGTAGAATTCCCCAGGGAACCCATCAGGCCCTGGACTCTTGTTTTTTGGGAGGTTTTTGATCACTGCTTCAATCTTGTTACAGGTTATTGGCATATTCAGGTTGTCAATTTCTTCCTGTTTCAGTCTTGGAAGCTTATAGGTTTCCAGGAATGCATCCATTTCATCCAGGTTGCTCAATTTATTGGCATATAGTTGTTGATAATAATTTCTAGTAATTGTTTCTATTTTCTTGGTGTTAGTCGTGATCTCTCCCCTTTCTTCATAATTTTCTTAATTTTGATCCTCTCTCTTTTCTTTTGGATAAGTCTGGCCAGTGGTTTATTGATCTTATTAATTCTTTGAAAGAACAAGTTTCTAGTTTCGTTGATCTGATCTACTGTGTTTCTGGTTTCTAATTCATTGATCTCTGCTCTAATCTTAATTATTTCTCTTCTAATGCGTGGCTTAGGCATTGCTTATTGCTTTTTCTCCAGTTCTTTAAGGTGTAAAGTTAGATGGTGAATTCGGGATTTTTCTATTTTTTTGAGTGAGGCTTGGATGGCTATGTATTTCCCACTGAGGACTGCCTTTGCAGTATCCTGTAGGTTTTGGACCGATGTGTTTTCATTCTCATTGGTTTCCATGAATTGTTTAGGTTCTTCTTTGATTTCCTGGTCGACCCAAACATTCTTGAGCAGAGTGGTCTTTAGCTTCCAAGTGTTTGAACTTCTGCCAAATTTTTTCTTGTGATTGAGTTCCAGTTTTAAAGCATTGTGGTCTGAGAATATGCAGGGAATAATCTCAATCTTTTGGTATCAGTTGAGACCTGATTTGTGACCCAGTATGTGGTCTATTCTGGAGAAAGTTCCATGTGTGCTCAAGAAGAATGAGTATTCTGTTGTTTTAGGGTGGAATGTTCTGTATATATCTATGAGGTCCATCTGGTCCAGTGTGTCATTCAAAGCTCTTGTTTCTTTGTTGATTTTCTGCTTAGATGATCTGTCTTTTGCTGAGAGTGGAGTATTGAGGTCACCTACAATTAATGTATTGTTATCAATATATCTCTTTATTTTGGTTAACAGTTGGCTTATGTAGATGGCTGCTCCCATGTTGGGGGCATAGATATTTACAATTGTTAGATCTTCTTGTTGGATAGACCCTTTAAGAATGCTATAGTGTCCTTCTGTGTCTCTAACTACAGTCTTTAGCTTAAAATCTAATTTATCTGATATAAGAATTGCTACCCCAGCTTTCTTTTGAGGTCCGTTGACATGGAAGATGGATCTCCATCCCTTCACTTTCAGTCTGGATGTATCTTTAGGTTCAAAATTAGTCTCTTGTAAACAGCATATGGATGGGTCCTGTCTTTTTATCCAATCTGCAACCCTGTGCCATTTTATGGGAGCATTTAGGCCATTCCCATTGAGAGTGATTATTGAAAGATATGAATTTATTGTCATCATGTTGCCTGTGAAGACCTTGTTTTTATAGACTGTCCCTGTAAATTTCTGTTCTATATCACTCTTGGGGTCTTTCCCCTTTTATAGAACTCCCCTTAATATTTCTTGTAGGCTCGGCTTAGTCTTTCTCCTTTTATAGAACCCCCCTTAATATTTCTTGCAGGGCCGGCTTAGTGGTCACATATTCTTTCAGTTTATGCCAGTCTTGGAAGCTCTACATCTCCCCATTCATTCTAAATGACAGCCTTGGCAGAGAAAGTATTCTTGGCTGCATGTTCTTCCCATTTAGTACCCTGAATATGTCTTGCCAGCCCTTTCTGGCTTGCCAGGTCTCTGTGGATAGGTCTGATGTTATTCTGATGTTCCTCCCTCTGTATGTAAGGAATCTCTTCCCCCTAGCTACCCTTAAGATGGTTTCCTTGGTTCTAAGATTTGCAAGTTTTACTGTTACATGTCCGGGTGTTGGCCTGTTTTCCTTGATCTTGGGAGGGGTCCTCTCTGCCTCTAGGACATGAATGTTTGTTTCATTCCCCAGATTAGGGAAGTTCTCAGCTATGATTTGCTCAAATATATCTTCTAGTCCTCTCTCTCTCTCCACCTCCTCAGGGATCCCAATAATTCTAACTTTGGAATGTTTCATGGTGTCACTTATTTCTCTGATTCTATTTTCATGGATTTTGAGTTGTTTTTCCCTGGCCTCCTGTTTTTCCTTTTTGTCTATTAATTGGTCTTCTAGATCACTAATTCATTTTTCTGCCTTGCTTACCCTAGCTGTTAGATTATCTAGATTAGTTTGGATCTCATTGATAGCATTTTTAAGTTCTGCCAATTTAGCTTTCATTTCTGCCCTTAGAGACTCTATGTTGCCATTAATCGATTTCTCCATTCTAGCCGTTTTCTTCACAATTGCTACTCTGAATTCCATCTCTGACATCTTGTTTATATCTGTATCCATTCATAAATCTGTGACATAAGTCGTAGTCTCTGAGTCTTTCCTATTTTGGGGTTTCCTCCTCCTAGTCATTCTGTTAAGGGGTGGTTGAGGGAATGTATAGAGTCTAAATTATTGACCACAACCCAAGCAAGATGCACCTGTTTTCTTGGGACCTTAGGGTTGCTGGCCTCTTGTTTTCCCAGCCTGTCTTCTCGGGGAGGGACCTGCCATGCTATTACTCAGGCAACCCTGTTTGGGCAGAGTTGCCCTGCCCCCTGTGGCAGGGGATGGGCTCAGTGAAAACTGTTTTTTGGGGGCTTTTGTTCTCTGTTGGCTTTCCCTGGTGGCTTTCTGAGTCTCTTCTGAGAATTAGAGCAGAAGAGATCTTTTCCAACCCCCTCTGCCTCAGAGCAGAGAGATCTGCAGTCTTTTCTTCAGTGAGCTCTCCAGGCCACACTATCTCCGTTTCTGTCTGTGCTGCTATAAAGTGCAGCGTTCTGGGTTGTGCACCCCTCAGCAGTGCTTCCAGTCTTTGCCTCCTGGTCAGGGCACATCTCTGCCCTTTGTGCTTCTAAAACCATCAGCCACCCCCAGTTCGCATGTGCAGCCCCTCCGCTCTGGGTTTCAGTCTGGGGTGCTGCCCTAAAGTCCTTTCCCCATCGCTACCGGTCTGTGAGTCTGTGCCCCATCCCCAGTGCAGAAGGCTATCACTCACCGGTGGTGTAGGATCCCAACAATCAGGCTCCCTCCTCCCCCTTCCATTTATCCTCCAATATCTGCCCGTGGAATCACGGCTCCCTGCTTAGTGCCTCGAAATCAATTGTCTGCAGTATTCTGTTTGTAGAGATCCAGATCTATCTTCTTACATCTCAGGCCGATTTTGTGGGTGTTCAGAGTGGTCTGGTAGATATCCAGCTCAATTCCAGGGACCGGTTGGAATAGGGTCCCCAGTCCTCTGCCATCTTTTTTTCGATCTGAAGGCAGACACTTAACCAACTGAGCCACCATAAAATACAGAAATTTTAGACTTTATTTTTAACCCTAGTCCTGGCTTTTTCATTCACTTGACTTCTCATTTAGACTCTTTGTTAGTCCACAGTCTATAGATACTGTATATTAGTGTCCTTCAAACACCTGTAATCCAAAGAGAATATAAAAGCTTTACCAAGACATATTGAATAACCCTTGTCCCAAATCCCTAGGTTAGGTAAATATAGTATTATAATACAGATTTAATGGCTGGAAATAAATTGGTGGCTAATAAAATTAAAGGGTTAAATTTCTGGAGCACAGTACGGTGTCATAACCATAATTGTAATCTCTTGTTTTAGAAAATAATCCAGAAGGCAGAGACAAAGTCTGTATAATTCTTTTTAAGTTATGCCTGGTACATAGTTATAACATTTTGAATGCTAAAATGAGAAATTGTCTTTATGGCAATTTCTACTTTTCCATGTTGATTTAGGAAAAGCATTCTGGGGATTATTTTAATGGAAGAGAAAATTAAAGATTATTTTAATAGTTTTGGTACACCTATGAACAAGCTTTGCATGTTTCTGCTGAGCAAAGCAATTGTGATAAAATGGAAATTATTTGTCTGGAACCAGTGGCTATAGAAGAGCTTTGAGCTAGAATCAGCAAACCTATTCTTTCATCCCTGCTATACCACAAACTCACTGTGTGAATCATCACTATGAAAATTTTGGGGGGCAGATTGCCTACAAAGTCTCATCCATTTTTGTTGATCTCTTCTCCATAGTAAGCCACACTTACCAGATGATTCCCCTCTTTCACTTGTGGGGGTGGGGATTGGATGGGGGTGGGCAGTGTGCTCTTTCCAGAATGTGGTCTTTCCTGCCTGGTGCTCTGTATTGTAGACCAGCTCTGCTCTTTCCATTGTGGGCACAGGCAGGTGTCCTCAGCCCTCTCTTATCATGATTGGCTGGGAGCCTGGAACCACAAAATGGCTGTACCCCTGTTTCTACAAAGCTGCTAGGCTGTTTCCGCCTTTCAGCTGCTTGACTTGAATGCCAAATTCTACTAGTGAGTGCTGACCACCTGGCCAAGGCCATGCAGCCAGCTGGTACTTAGGGCTTCAAGCTAACGTGTAAGCATCCTGATGCCCATACTCAGCCTCGTCCCACTTCTCCTAGTTCTTCTTCTCAGTGAGAGTTAATTCAAGCTTGATCCTCCCTCCTTTCTTCTTCCCTCATTTGCTTCCTTCTTCTTTTCCTTCCTGTATAAAACAAATATTCATAAATTGCCTATTAAATGCTGTGCACTGTGTGAGGATAGAGCCTATTATTTATAGCCATGCAAATTTGCTAGAGTTGAGGTTTTACATGCAGGAAAAAATGAAATAAATTCTCTCAAACATTAAAAAAAGAGTTCCCAAGTTCCGTTCTTTCTCTATTCCCATAGCTAACAAAATTTCATTTCCCCATCCTTGGAAGTCACCTGCTCCCAAATGCTGCTCGGTGCGTTTAAATGCTATTCAACAATCCTAGTTGACAGTTGTTAGCTGACTCTGTTTCTGACACAGCTCATATTTCTCCCAGGATGTTTTGTTTGGTATACAGGCAGCACCTACAGTTAACCTAATATATTTCTGTTATTCTCTTGGGTGCCTTTTTGCAGCTAAAAACCATCCCATGTTGTTTCCTAATGAGACTTTTGGTCAAACACTGAGTGGTAGTAGCAGGTCAATCCTTAGGTTTAAACGTCCAACATTTCCCCTTTGCTTTTAAGAACTCATTGGACAAAAGCCAAGGTAGCAGTGAGAATCCAGAGGAGCCCGGGGGAGAGGTTTATGAATGCGTGGTGAGCTTGTATTATCAGTTCCTATTTTGGTGTTTCAAATTCTCCCCTGGTGTTTGTATCTTGATAATTAGAAGAAAATATTACCTCCCCAAAATTGCATCTTCATTTCAAAGTAAAGATTTAAAAAATACTCAATTTTGTGGAAGTTGGATAAACTTTGCCCTTTCTTTTTGTTTCTCTTTCTCTCTTTCTTTTGCTCATTTTTTCTGTAGGTAATAACGCTGATAGGTAGAAATATAAATAATTAGTTCTGGAAAAAATGTGCCATCTGACCTGTTTTTTCCATAATTAGGCAATGCACCTTTCCTATTTATGTCAAATACACTGCCCTGGGCTGATCTTGGCTTTGAGATCCCAGATAATAACCTCATGTAAGTCTCCAGAGTGTACATTGGAACTGAAGACAAGATCTTTGTAAAATGTGAAACAAACACAATATTATAACAGATAAAAGTGCACCCTCAAATGCTTATCACTATACATCTCTGATGAGGATAAACAAATTTGCAAATATATGTATTTGGTACTTGTAGCAAAACATTCATGTGCTTTAATGAGGTAATACATTCAGATGATTTTCCCGTACTTTAAATCATCACAGTGACATTGGCCTAGAATGTGTGCCCCCCCAGGGAAAAAGAAAGGGTCCATACAGTATACGCCAACATTGTTCCTTTCTAAAGTGTTGAAAAAGATGCAAACATATATATTTAGGCCCTGCAGTCTCATTTCTTTTCCTAACAGAGCATTACCAAAGCTTTACCCACTGCTTTGTGACATAATGGGTAAGGGTCTGACATGCCCACACAAACGGGGCATCAAGGGGCTACTTGGGGTTTTTGATTTCTTGCCAAGTAGTGAATAATCTTATAATCAAATGTGCAGCAATAACAGGCCCAATCGGGAGGATTAAGGACTAAGTATCTATTGGGCTGCCTGATCTCTTTGTTCTTTAGGTTTAGAGTAGGATAAATGAAAAGGGGGAGGCCAAGAGGGAGTGGTTTAATATAGAATAAATTGTCTAAAAGGATCAGGGAGAGCAGGATTATCGATGAGTTGAAGAGTGAGCTTGCTGACTTTTTATTTTAAAACTAAGTCAGGGAAGAGGTATGGGGATAAGGTAGGAAATCAGATAAGAAAAACAAAGGATGCAGGCATATTGGCCTTAAGTAGTCTTTTTCTGTTTCTGAGATTTCTTATGTTCTTTTGCTCTGAGCCAAGATCAATTGAGATTAATCAGTTGTATAGAAAGCATTGTGATCGCATTGCAGGCTTTTAAAGTTTAAATTTGTTTATTGAGCACAATTTGGTTAGCATCAGGTGCTGAAGTTATAGACACCAACACTAGCATAGAAATTACTTTATTTAGCTCCCAGTTGTAAGTTTCTATAGCAACTGGGTCCTATACTAGAAAGCCGAGATTCTAGAGCTCAAATGATTTAGTCAGAGATGGCAATATTATATTTGGGGGGCACTTGCTTCCTTTTTCCATTTTCCCCTCTTTTTTTGTGAGAAGTTTCTTCAATGTGACTGTCTGCTTAGTCATACTTTTAATTACACATTTTGCCCTGAACCTTCTACTCTTGGCAGCAGTATAAAGTGTCTGTTTCAGTTGTGTTTCGATTTCCATTGACTAGTTAGCATGTTGATGCAGAGGAGGTGGATGTGACCTGTTTTAAATAGAGTTAAAATTTTCAAAAAGTGAGGAAAGTGTCCATGGTGCCAAATGTAGTTGGTCATTCAAGGCAGAAATTAGGATGTTAATTCAAAAAGGAAACCTAATTTAATTTCTACATTATGCTTTCATTCTGTTCATAAATGTAATGTCATGATCCTTTCACACATGTGGAATGTCCCTTATGAAGTTTTTTTTTTTAATTCTTAAGTAAACATATGCTTGGAACAAAATTGATTTTATTTTTGTGTTTTATAAATGAAGGTTTTTATTGTAACAATAGGGACTTTCTAGAGAGCCTTGTTATGGCTGAAGTAATATTTTATGACAGTAGTTTAGCCAATACCACAGAAAGGCTTAGGAAAAAATAGTTACATGTGGGCTCCAATTGAGAGAATAATCACTACATTTTAAAAAAAAGAAATCAACATAGGAGCATTCTTTCTGTCCATGTTTTTGAATGGTTTGGATACAAATACACACAGACACACACACACACAGACACATACACACACAGAGGGAGGGTGGGAGAGAGAAATAAACCTTGGATAAAATAAACCCACACAGGAAATACATATTTTAAATAATGTCACCATTTTGATGAAAGTCTCTATTTTATAAGAACTGGCTTTTGAAATTTGAAATAATCACTAACTGCTTTAAAGTCTAGTTAGCAGAAGAATGCTTACCATATAACATATGGCATAGACTATTCATTTGGAGAATGATGAGAATATACTGTAAAAGCAAAAATTCTATGTGTGCCCCGATAAAACAAAACAAAACAAAAGATTTCCACTTAATGTTCACATTTATTGCTAACTTGGGGCCTATTAACATTTGGAAAATACAAATTCTAAGAGGCAGCTGCTAGAGATTGGCCAATTATAATTTCACAATTCAAAGAGAAAATCTTATTTGACTCTAAAATTCTGTACTTATCTTCGCTTTTCATGAATTATCACACAGCCAAAACATAGTGTGTGTGAGAGGAAAGCTAAAACAGATTGGCTTCCTGATCGTCTGCAAGAGCACATCACCTCAGATGACCTTGGTTCTTTTTGCACTAAATAAGGAATTTTCTTCTTTTAATTTTACAACAAATTTAATTATAATAAAATCAATTGTGTGAGTAAAATAGATCGTGATTATCTCCATTTGTTCTGTTTCTATGAGGAATCTTTAAATGTCACTAGTCTTGTAGTGGAGTGTTTGTGCCAGTGCTATTATGTAATTATAATAAATATAATATAATATAATATAATATAATATAATATAATATAATATAATATAATATACCCCAAAGTCATGTGAGACCAATTTTTGGTCTTCCAGACAAGTAGTTTCCAGAGCTCTGTTAAAACTCTGAGTGCTAATTATTTATTTAACAAAACATGCATGGAGAAAAAAATTTAATGAATAAGGGGCAATTATTAGCCCATACTCATATTTGTGAATATCAGGGTTTGGAACTTCTACAAAATGAATTATGTCATGGATCACTGACTTTATTTTTCCTTTTCAAATCCACTCATGATATAATTTTTTCTTCAGGTAACCAATAATAATATTGTTTAATTTAAGACATTTTGGGTCATCTAATGCAGTAACTTGATTAAAAATGTTAATCAAGTTAAATGTTTATTCAGAATAATACATAGAATATGGACCCTGGAAACAGCAAGTCAGATTTCTTAATATTTTACTGCAGAAATGAAAATAGCAATTATTGGAGTAGATAAATAATTCATGCAATTTGGTTTTGTTGGCTAAATCAAAATAGGCTTACTTTAAAATATACATTTTAGTCAGAAATCAGTTTTTGTAATCCCCAACCAATCATAACCGGTTCCCATATAATCTCTGTTGGTAGCATCAACAAAAATAAATCCAGATCAAAGGATTAGAGTGTCAAAAGATTTTTTTTTTGTGTGTGTGTTATGTACAAAAAAGAGTTAAAACATTAGACCTGAGGCTGTGTTCTTTAGAAGACTTGTTTGCAAGCTTGGCCATTGGCTGGGTTCTGAGAACTTGGCTTCTGAAACATTCCCTAACTGATATGGTAATTTTGCTGGGCCTAGACTTTGTACAAACAATGCGATTTATAGTGACATCTGCTTTCCTTCTGTGAGTCTGGTATTTTCACATTTGTTAGGCAGAAAATGCTTATGTGATTAGTACACAATGAAACCGCTAAACTCTGAGTTTAAAATGGACTGTTATGGAAACATTACTTATACATGTTGTTACCTTTTTTTTTTTTTTCCTAAAAGGACAAGGTGCTGTGTGTGACCTCTGACACTAAGGAGGAAGGGGATGATACAGGGATTCCCACAGATTTCTCCTGTCTTTACCCAATGTCTTTTTCTGATCTGACTGTGATCTTTACTATGTTTTCATGATAAATATTTTCCATTAGTACAACTGTCAGAAATGAAGGAGTGTCTGCATTGTGTGATTGGAGGTCTCCATCCTTGGATTCCCCACCAGATTTATCTGGGGATCCACACTCAGAATAAAGACAGCCAGAAGGGGAAAGTAGCAAGCACAAAGTTTATTAAAGCAAAAGCACACTCTCAAGGTGGGAGAGCAGGCAGGTTCCAGGAGGTGGAACCCATGGTAGGTTGTTTTGGGATTGGATATTATTGGTTGACTCTGGGCTGGGAGGAGATGTGAGATACAGTGGGGTGGTCTCTAATGGAGGCTGCTTCCAATCATTTGGAAAACCTGTAGGAGGTGCAGATTGGGAGGGGGAGTTTTTGACCCTTCAAGGTTTGTACCGAACTATCATGGCAGCTTCTCTGAATGCAGGTCTTGTGCCTAAAGCAAATGCATTGTCATGAATCTAGGGGTTACCCTAGGACAGAGGTGGAAGAGGAGAGCTCATGTTCTGCACCCATGGTTCTTTGGTCTGTCAGTTCCAAGGGCTTAGAAGTCACGAGGTTAGGATGCTGAGCTCCCCAGCTTATGTGTAGCTTATTTATCACTGTCCTTGCCTCAAGCTACTGTCTCTCTCATTCCCCTTCAAGGACTTGGGGCTCTGCCTCAGTGCATTCCTTCCACAGGTCATATCTAGCTTCTAGCTTCTACCTAACACAACTATATAACTGAATCCTGTGAGTCTTTCTAGCCTATCATTAAATATGTGAGTGATCTTTGGGGACCCCAGGAACAGATTACTACTCTGGCTGAGTTCATCATTGCTGGAGGTTAAAAGAAAGCCAAACTAAGCCATGACATGGTTTGAATATATGGGAATAAATATCTGCAGAGTAAATCTACATTTCTGCAGACGGGCTGTAACAAATATGCTTTCTACCACCTTCTCATTAAAATACTCATAAAGACTCACAGTAATACAAAAGCTAGTGTCAGCTTTGTAAATGAAATAAAAAAAAGAGATGCCATGGCAAGGTTTGGCATAATTTATATAAATTGCACCATTACCAGCTTTTGCTTTCAGTGTATCCTTCAAATTCTGGTGGAATTTGAGCTTCTGTTTTGGTGGCTTTGTATCCAAAGCAGGAAATCATACAGAAGACCCTAGAATAAGAGTGAATGAGTAGTAAACCTGATACGCAGAAAGGCTCAAGGAGACTTGGCTCTCTAAACCTTGGTGCTATATGGAAGTAAAATTAAAACCACCCTTAAAGGTTTATAAACATGAGCTTACCCTTATGCTGGTGGGAGGACTAAGTTCACAAAGCTGGTGTGATCTAAAATACCTTAGCAAATAATTTTTTAAAGAATTTTTATTTATTTATTTATTTTAGAGAGAGACAGAGAAGATGTCATCCCTGATGCTGGAAGAAGGGATCAGAAAACATACTGAGATTGTAGAGGATTTTGCTGTTGATGGATGATGAGTTCCTGAAGGGGCAGTGGGAGGTTTTATAAATGGGGGAATGATAGGAACTAGGAAGAGCACAGAGGATGTATGGAGCCATCTGGAAAATAGAAGGAAGGAGATACAGGGTAGGAGGAAGTGGTGACCTGGGAATCTCCTTTTGTGGCGAATAGAAAAAGGAAAAAAGGGCATGGTGAGACTCATACTGGTGGTCTTAAGGCAAATAAGGAAGCCATGAGGGAGGGAGAGGCAGTAGAGGAGGGTGACCAAGAACCCTTTTTTCACTTCTGTAGAAGATGGTATGGACGCCAGGCTAGAGGTGGTCTTATTCTGAAGGCCTAGAACCTTTACTGACCTGGCAGAAGGAAGCTGGTATATCTAAGGAGTGTGGTAGATTTTTTGAGTATTTAAATGTTAAGGGCTCACTCTCAACACCTATTAGGGGTTGATAATGATCTTCAAGCATGAGAGGCTTGCTCTTGACTCTATAATCTCAGGATACAATACTAAGTGAAAAAAAGCAGAATGTAAAACAATATTTTAAACTTGACTCCAGTTTTATTTCTAAGACTGAAGACATATGCATACAAATGCATGTTCGTTGAAAAATGGAATGGGAACATAGACATCAAAATATTAAAAATTATATTGCTGCTGTGAGATTACAGGTGAAGTTTACACTCTTATTTACTCTCTCTTAGATTTTCTAAAGTAAGCCCCCATAATCATAAGAAAGCCTTTTATATCAGAAAAGGCTGTTATGTAAAATGAATACATTTCTGGTTATAAGGTCCTGTATTTAATAAATGCTTGCTGAACTGATGATTTTTTTAATATTTGTAATTGAGTGTTGCATAATTCTTGAGAAGCCAGACTTTATATTTCTCACTAGCAATGATAACTTTTAAACAATTAAAAAATTAAAATGTTACTAATAACAGAGAATGGGTGTTCTCACACCTGATTTTCACTTAAAGTTTTAGAATATGTAATTTAACCAGAAGAGAGTAATTTTACATTTACTTGAGTGGTTTAAATAGTTACATGGAGACAAGGTAGGTATTCATTCCTCTGCTAGATAAACACATACTATTAGAAAACAGTGAGGATGATTTAAGGAAAGTCCACAGGTCTGTGTTAGGGAATTTAAATCAGCATTTCAATACTTGAGAAGGATTTAATGTAAAACAGAGAGCCTTTCTGAAATAAGCAATCAAAATAATTCATTAAAGTGGTAATTACTGGTAGGCTTGGCTTTTGTTCTACTTGATATGTAAACAAAATCGGTAAATATTGTTGAAATGACACCTCACCTCAGGTAGTTTAACTTTATTGCTGAGGGGAAGAAAGTGGTTCATCACCCTGAATTTTCTCCCCCTCGCCCCCCTGGAATGCAAAAGGGAGAATTCAAATGAATAATTGACAAGACCATAAATGTGGGCCAAATTATTATTTCAGTCTATAATATAAACAAGACAAATTAACTTATTAAACAGGATCAAATTTTGAAAGTATAAAGATTAATAAAATGGAATCTACAGTTGCTATAAGGTCACATGACTTAATGCATTTAAGAACATAATTTTTATGGAATACAGGCAATGAACAAATGGATGTCATACTTGCTTTTCTATCTTTCACTCCTGCTTTTGCCTCCTCCTCCTTCCATGCCACACATTCCCAATTAGTATTTTTCTTAACAAAAGTAAAATTTGTATTTTATGAAAGAAAACAGTTTCCTATTATATATGTTTTTGATCTTGCTTTCCTCTCTTCTTGGGAAGCTTTTGTATCCCCCTTTGCCTGCATCGTTTTTTAAGATTCAATTTCTTCCTTTTTTTTGGTTGTACTTATCTGAGATAATAATCACTCTAAACTTTTTATTTACACTGTGTTTTGTGTTTGTGTGTGTGTATGTGTGTAATTTGTTTTCTACCTTATGAAATCCTCAAAGACAGCAAGTGTCATTGACATGTTTGGTGTCTAGATATAGTTGGAGACTAGAAGCAGGTTTGGAAGAGTTAGAAGCCTGTGGGACACATTTTGATAATCTACTACTACTACTACTACGATTACCACTATTATTAGTTACAAAATGAAGTGAGAGCTAAGTTTTCGAGATCTGACAGTGAAAGTTCAGATGCCTTAGAATCTAAGCAAACCTTTGCAAGAATGATACCCATTGAAATGTTATAGATGTATGCTATGGTACTTATTCCCATTTTCTTTCATTCATTATTTTCCCCTTTGTTGACAGCCTGACTGAATTACCACTTGATATTTTGACACTATGGCAGTGCCCCATATATTCATTAATATGTATCAGGTTTGAATTTCAGGTATTATCTGTCTAGAGTTTGGGTGAGATGTGTCTTTGAGATCTGAGACCAAAGGTCTCAAACTCTAAGTATAATAACAAAACTGATTCTAAGTCACATTTTCTAAAGTAATATCAGACTTACAAAGTGATAGGATGGATTACACCACCTTGCACTTTGACTTAGGGTTTAAACAGGAAGCTGGAACTCTGAACAAGTGTCCATATTAGAGGTTTCTAATCTAAGGAAAGAAAGACAAGGATGTGAGTTTGGGAGTTGGATCAAAGACAGTGAGAAAATCAGATGAAAAGAGGTTGAAACTAAGGGTGTAGATACTCATTTAGGTCAAGCAACTGGTTTAGTTTCAAGGACCAAAAATCAGGAATAGGAACATAAACTCAGGAATCTAAGGGGACTGGGAGTACATCTTAGGTGTACAGTGGCAGGAACACAACTACTGGGAAATGATTGAATTAAGCTGCCACGATGTGTGCAGAGATGTGTAAGCAGCTTGGCATTGCTAGACTATCAAATACAAAACATTTAATGTGGAAAATGAGCTCTAAGACTGAGCAGAATTTGGAAGCCTGATCATGCAGATCCATATATCCCCTGTCAAGGATCTGGGCTCTATCCTGATGTGGATAAAAATAAAAATATGTTTAAGAAATAGGGAGTGTTTTAAGAGCAGGCTCTGGGTGATGGATTTAAAACTTGACAGGAAGAGTTCTGGAGGCAGGGCTATCAATTAGTATCATGTTGATGAAGTTATCCGGTCTCTAGAACATTAAGGTCCAAATCAGTGGATTAAAACCCTGGCTGCACATTAGATCACCTGGGAACCTTAAAATCTATTGATACCTGGGTTCCATCCCAAGCAATTCTGCTGTAGTTGAATTGGTGTGATGCCTAGGTATCAGAAGCTTTAGTGGGGGAAAGCAAGATGGCAGAAGAGTAGGAGACCTAAAGTTCTTCTGGTCCCAGGAATTCAGCTAGATAGGGACCAAACCATTCTGAACACCTATAGACTCAACAGGCGGTCAAAGAAAAGAAAAATAGCAATTCTATGAACAGAAAAGCAACCACTTTCTGGAAGGTAGGACATGCGGAAAAGTGAATCCGAGGCGATATTTGGGAAGATACACCATGCTGGGGGGGGGGGGGGTTGTGGGAGCCGGCTACCAGCAAGTGATAGAGCAGCAGAGCACAAAATTGGAACTTTTAGAAGTCTGCTCTGCTGAGGGACGTCGCTCCAGTGGCTAAGTGGGGGGTGGAACCCTTGCTGGGACAGTGTGGTCTCAGGACCCTTGGGGTGACAGAAAGACGGGGGTGACTGAGTGTGGCAGAGCTCCCAGGTATCAGAGCGGGGAAGCTGTGTACAAAGATGGAGTTGAGGAGTGGTCTCTCAGCTCGGGGTTGCCATAAACCATGATCCACAGCACAGTAGGCCCTTTGAGCAGGGACCCAACAAGTGGCAGATCCAGGGAGACTCCCCTTCCTCCCCCGGGGAAGAGCAGCACAGGAGCACACTGCAGGAATCTGCTGGGTTTGGAGACTCCACATGGGGTCATGTGCCAGAGATAGAAACGCTCCATCACAGGCCAGGTGAGCATGGAGAGTGGCCGGAGACCCGGGAGATGGGAGTGATTGACTGCTTTTCTCTGGGGGCACACTGAGGAGTGGGGCCCTGAGTTCTCAGTTCACCAGGGTGGAGATTGGGAGGCTGCCATTTTCACTCTCATCCTCCAAAGCTATACAGAAAGCTTGCAGGGAACAAAAGCTCCCAAGAACAAACCAGAACAGATTACTTAGCCCCAGAAAGGGTGGTGCAATTCCACCATAGGCAAAGACACTTGAGAACCACTGCAAGAGGCCCCTCCCCCAGAAGATCAGGAAGAACATCCAGCCAAGACCAAGTTTACTGATCAACGAGAATGGCAAAACCCCAGTCCTAGGGGAATACAGCACATAGAATTCATGGCTTTTTTCCCCATGATTCTTTAGTCTTTCAAAGGTAATTTTTAAAATTTTCTTTATTTTTTCTTTTTCTATTTTTTTTGATTTTTCTTTTTCCCTTTTCAACCAACATCTTATCAATTCTTTTTTTTTAAATCTTTAATTTTCATCTTTAGAGTCATACCCTAGCCCTTAATTGTAGTTAACTTTACTTTTTGTATATATATAAGTTTTTCTCTCTTTAAAATTTTGGGATACACTTTCTTCTAACAGACCAAAATATACCCTAAATCTCTAGTGTATGGCTTTGTTCTAGGCTCCTGTCTGATCACATTCTCTTCCTTTTTCTTTTTAAAATTTTTCTTCTTTCTTTTTTCAACCAACTTCTTATGAATTCCTTTTACAAAATCTTTTATAGGGGCACCTGGGTGGCTCAGTTGGGTAAGCATCTGCTTTCAGCTCGGGTCATGATCGGGTCCTGGGATCGAGCCCTGCATCGGGCTCTCTACTCAGTGGGAAGCCTGCTTCTCCCTCTCCCACTCCTTCTGCTTGTGTTCCCTCTCTTGCTCTGTCTCCTCTGTCAAATAAATAAATAAAATCTTTAAAAAAATAAATAAAAAGTAAAATCTTTTATAATTTTCATCTTTACAGTCATATTCCATCCCTTCATCGTATTTACCCCTATTTTTGTACATATATATGTTTTTCTTTCTTTAAAATTTTGGGAGGCAGTTTCTTCTAACAGACCAAAATATGCCTAAAATCTAGTGTGTGGTTCTGATCTATTCACCAGCCTGATCATATTCTTTATTTTTTTTCCTTTCCCATCTTTTCCCCCAGTTTTGGGTCTCTTCTGATTTGTTTAGTGTATATTTTTCTGGGGTCGTTGTTACCCTGTTAGCATTTTGTTCTTTCATCTATTGTCCTCTGGACAAAATGACAAGATGGAAAAACTTACCTCACAAAAAAGAACAAGAGGCAGTACCGACTGCCAGGGACCTAATCAAGATGGACATTAGTAAGATGTCAGAGCTGGAGTTCAGAATGACAATTATAAAGATACTAGCAGGGTTTGAAAAAAACATGGAAGATACTAGAGAATCCCCTTCTGGAGAAATAAAAGAACAAAATCTAACCAAGTCAAAATCAAAAAGGCTATTAATGAGGTGCAATAAAAAATGGAGGCTCTAACTGCTAGGATAAATGAGGCAACAGAGAGAATTAGTGACATAGAAGACCAAATGATGGAGAATAAAGAAGCTGAGAAAAAGAGAGATAAACCACTACTGGTCATGAGGGCAGAATTCAAGAGATAAGTGATAACATAAGAAGAAACAATATTAGAATAATTGGGATCCCAGAAGAAGAAGAAAGAGAGAGAGGGGCAGAAGGTATATTGGAGCAAATTACAGTGGAGAACTTCCCTAATTTGGGGAAGGAAACAAGCATCAAAATCCAGGAGGAACAGAGAACCCCCCACAAAATCAATAAAAATAGGTCAACACCCCAACATCTAATAGTAAAATTTACAAGTCTCAGAGACAAGAAAAAGTCCTGAAAGCAGCTTAGGACAAGAAGTCTGTAACCTACAATAGTAGAAACATTAGATTGGCAGCAAACCTATCCACAGAGACCTGGCAGGCCAGGAAGGACTGGCATGATATATTCAGAGCACTAAATGAGAAAAATATGCAGCCAAGAATACTATATCCAGCTAGGTTGTCATTGAAAATAGAGGGCGAGATAAAAAGCTTCCAGGACAAACAAAACTAAAAGAATTTGCAAATACCAAACCAGCCTTACAAGCAATATTGAAAAGTGTCCTCTAAGCAAAGGGAGAGCCTAAAAGCAACATAGACCAGAAAGGAACACAGACAATATACAGTAACAGTCAACTTACAGGCAATACAGTGGCACTAAATTCATATCTTTCAATAGTTACCCTGAATGTAAATGGGCTAAATGTCTCAATCAAAAGACACAGGGTATCAGATTGGATAAAAAAACAAGACACATCAATATGCTGCCTGCAAGAGACCCATTTTAGACCCAAAGACACCCCCAGGTTGAAAGTGAAGGGGTGGCAAACTATCTACCATGCTAATGGACATCAAAAGAAAGCTGGGGTGGCAATCCTTATATCAGACAAATTAGATTTTAAACCAAAGACTGTAATAAGAGATGAGGAAGGACACTATATCCTACTTAAAGGGTCTATCCAACAAGAAGATCTAACAATTGTAAATATCTATGCCCCCGACATGGGAGCAGCCAATTATATAAGCCAATTAATAACAAAATAAAAGAAACACATCGACAACAATACAGTGATAGTAGGGGACTTTAACATCCCCCTCATTGAAAAGGACAGATCATCTAAGCAAAAGATCAACAAGGAAATAAAGGCTTTAAACGACACACTGGACCAAATGGACTCCACAGATATATTCAGAACATTCCATCCCAAAGCAACAGAATACACATTCTTCTCTAGTGTGCGTGGAACATTCTCCAGAATAGATCACATCCTAGGTCACAAACCAGGTCTCAACCAATACCAAAAGATTGGGATCATTCCCTGCATATTTTTGGACCACAATGCTTTGAAACTAGAACTCAATTACAAGAGGAAAGTCAGAAAGAACTCAAATAAATGAAGGCTAAAGAGCATCCTACTAAAGACTGAATGGGTTAACCAGGAAATTAAAGAAGAATTAAAAAAAATCATGGAAACAAATGAAAATGAAAGCAGAACTGTTCAAAATCTTTGGGATGCAGCAAAGGCAGTCCTAAGAGGAATGTATATAGCAATATAAGCCTTTCTCAAGAAACAAGAAAGGTCTCAAATACACAACCTAACCATACACCTAAAGGAGCTGGTGATAGAACAGCAAATAAAGCCTAAACCCAGCAGAAGAGAAATCATAAAGATCAAGCAGAAATCAATGAAATAGAAACCAAAAGAACAATAGAACAGATCAACGAAACTAGGAGCTGGTTCTTTGAAAGAATTAATAAGATTGATAAACCCCTGGCCAGACTTATCAAAAAGAAAAGAGAAAGGACCCCCAAAAAATAAAATCATGAATGAAAGAGGAGAGATCACAACCAACACCAAAGAAATACAAACAATTATAAGAACATATTATGAACAACTATATGCCAGCAAAATAGACAATCTGGAAGAAATGGATGCATTCCTAGAGACCTATAAACTACCAAAATTGAACCAGGAAGAAATACAAAACCTGAACAGATCTATAACCAGTAAGGAAATTGAAGCAGTAATGAAAAATCTCCCAAGAAACAAGCACCCAGGGCCAGATGGCTTCCCAGGGGAATTCTACCAAACATTTAAAGAAGAATAAATACCTATTCTTCTGAAACTGTTCCAAAAAATAGAAATGGAAGGAAAACTTCCAAACTCATTTTACGAGGCCAGCATTACCTTGATCCCAAAACCACACAAAGAGAGCATCAAAAAGGAGAATTACAGACCAATATCCCTGATGAACATGGATGCAAAAATTCTCACCAAAATAGTAGCCTATAGGATCCAATAATACATTAAAACGATTATCCACCATGACAAAATGGGATTTACTCCTGGGATGCAAGTTTGGTTCAACATCCGCAAATAAATCAATGTGATACACTACATGAATAAAAGAAAGAACAAGAACCATATGATCCTCTCAATAGATGCAGAAAAAGCATTTGACAAAGTATGGCATCCTTTCTTGATTAAAACTCTTCACAGTGTAGGGATAGAGGTTACATACCTCAATATCATAAAAGCCATCTATGAAAAACCCAAGCAAATATCATTCTCAATGGGGAAAAACTGAGAGCTTTTCCCCTAAGGTCAGGAACACGGCAAGGTTTCCACTATCACCAGTGCTATTCAGGATAGTACTAGGAGTCCTAGCCTCAGCAATCAGACAACAAAAGAAATACAAGGCATCCAAATCGGCAAAGAAGAAGTCAAACTCTCACTCTTTGCAGATGACATGATACTTTATGTGCAAAACCCAAAAGACTCCACCCCAAAATTGCTGGAACTCATAGAGGAATTCAGTAATGTGGCAGGATATAAAATCATTCCACAGAAATCAGTTGCATTTCTATAAACCAACAACAAGACAGAAGAAAGAGAAATTAAGGTGTTGATCCCATTTAAAATTGCACCCAAAACCATAAGATACCTAGGAATAAATCTAACCAAAGGGACAAATAATCTGTACTCAGAAAACTATAGAATACTCATGAAAGAAATTGAGGAAGACACAAAGAAATGGAAAAACGTTCAATGCTCATGGATTGGAAGAACAAATATGGTGAAAATGTGAATGCTACCTAGAACAATCTACACATTTAATGCAATCCCTATCAAAATACCATCAAGTTTTTTCAAAGAAATGGAACAAATAATCCTAAAATTTGATTGGAACCAGAAAAGACCCCGAATAGCCAGAGGAATGTTGAAAAAGAAAAACAAAGCTGGTGGCATCACAATTCCAGACTTCAAGCTCTATTACAAAGCTGTCATCATCAAGACAGTATGGTACTGGCACAAAAACAGACACATAGATCAATAGAACAGAATAGAGAGCACAGAAATTGACTCTCAACTCTAGGGTCAACAAATCTTCGACAAAGCAGGAAAGAATGTCCAATGGAAAAAAGTCTCTTCAACAAATGGTGTTGGGAAAATTGGACAGCCCCATTCAGAAGAATGAAACTGGACCATTTACTTACACCACACACAAAAATAGACTCGAAATGGATGACAGACCTAAATGTGAGACAGGAATCCATCAAAATCCTTGAGGAGAACACAGACAACAACCTCTTCGACCTTAGCCACAGCAACTTCTTCCTAGACACATCACCAAAGGCAAGGGAAGTAAGGGCAAAAATGAACTATTGGGACTTCATCAAGATAAAAAGCTTTTGCACGGCAATGGAAACAGTCAAAAAAACCAAAAGACAACCGACAGAATGGGAGAAGATATTTGCAAATGACATATCAGATAAAAGGCTAGTATCCAAAATCTATAAAGAACTTATCAAACTCAACACCCAAAGAACAAATAATTCAATCAAGAAATACGCAGAAGACATAAGTAGACATTTCTGCAAAGAAGACATCCAAATGGCCGATAGACATATGAAAAAGTGTTCAACATCACTCGGCATCAGGGAAATGCAAATCAAAACCTCAGTGAGATACCACCTCACACCAGTCAGAATGGCAAAAATTAACAAAATGGCAAAAATTAACAGAATGGCAAAAATTAGCAAGTCAGGAAACGACAGATGCTGGTGAGGATGCGGAGAAAGGGGAACCCTCCTACACTGTTGGTGGGAATGCAAGCTGGTGCAGCCACTCTGGAAAACAGTATAGAGGTTCCTCAAAAAGTTGAAAATAGAGCTACCCTACGACCCAGCAATTGCACTACTGGGTATTTACCCCAAAGATACAAATGTAGGGATCCGAAGGGGTATGTGCACTCTGATGTTTATAGCAGCAATGTCCACAATAGCCAAACTATGGAAACGGCCCAGATGTCCATCAACAGATGAATGGATAAAGATGTGGTGTATATATATACAATGGAATATTATGCAGCCATCAAAAAAACCCCCGAAATCTTGCCATTTGCAATGACGTGGTTGGATCTAGAGGGTAATATGCTAAGCAAAATAAGTCAGTCAGAGAAAGACAAGTATCATATGATCTCACTGATATGAGGAATTTGAGAAACAAGACAGAGGATCATAGGGGAAAGGAGGAAAAAATGAAACAAGATGAAACCAGAGAAGGAGGCAAACCATAAGAGAGTCTTAATCTCAGGAAATAAATTGAGGGTTGCTGGAGTGTTGGGGGTGGGTGGTATGGGGGGCTGGGTGATGGACATTGGTAAGGGAATGTTGTATGGTGAGCATTGTGAATTGTGTAAGACTGATGAATCATAGACCTGTACCTCTGAAACAAATAATACATTATATGTTAAAAAAAAAAGAAGAAGGTAATAGGAAGGGAAAAATGAAGGGGGGAATCGGAGGGGGAGATGAATCATGAGAGACTATGGACTCTGAGAAACAAACTGAGGTTTTTGAGGGGAGGAGGGTGGGGAATGGGTTAGTCCAGTGATGGGTATTAAGGAGGGCATGTTCTGCATGGAGCACTGGGTATTATACACAAACAATCAATCATGGAACTCTACATCAAAAGCTAATGATGTAATACAGTGACTAACATAACATAATAAAATAAAATTAATAAAAAAAAACAAAGGGGATGTCTGCTCAAAAAAAAAAAAAAAAAAGCTTTAAAAGTTTTCCCAAGTAATGGTAATATGTACTCCAGGCAACAATTTGGGGATTAGGACGAAGAGAAGATGAGTTCATGCCAAATTTAAAAGATAAAATGTAGTCAATATTTGTATATGTGGGACAAGAATAATATTAGTATTAAGAATGGTTCTCTACTTCTTGGCTTCTAAGTTGATGATAGCACTATAAACCCTGTTAGATAAAGCAGGTGAATGAAAAAGTTTGAAAGAAACATGAGAAGATAGGTTTTGAATGTGTATAGTTTGGAGTACCAAGGAAATCTAGGACACAAAGCTTAATCTTGAAGACCAGAGTGGAGCTATTTATTTGAAGTATCCTCAAATTCATCAGACTCTTTGCCTCACACAAAGATCTGTGAAGTATATAGGACAATTAAGTTTACATAATAATCAACTTTATTTTTTAGAGCAGTTTTCAGTTCACAGCAAAGTTGAGAAGTACAAAGTATTCCTATCTACTCCTGTCCCCACACGTGTATCACTTCCCCCACTATTGACACCCCTCACCACAGTGGTACATTTGTTATAATTGATGAAACTACAGTGACACATTGTTCTCACCCGAAGTCCATGGTTTATATGGGGGTTCACTCCAGATGGTGTATGTTCCATGATTTTTGATGAATGTATAATGACATCTATCCACCATTGTAGTACCATACAGAATAGTTTCACTATTCTGAAATCCCTGTGTTCTGCTTGCTCATCCCTCCCTCCCCCTGGCCTCTGGCAATCATTTATATTTTTAATGTCTCCATAGTTTTACCTTTCCCAAAACGTCATATACCTGGAGTCACATAGGACATAGCCTTTTTAGATTGTCTTCTTTCATTTAGTAACATGCATTAAAGTTTCTTTTATGTTTTTAATGGCTTGATAGCTGCTTTTTTTAAATGCTGAATAATATTCTGTTGTTTGGATATAATTTATCCATTTGCCTACTGAAGGACATCATCTTGGTTGCTTCCAAGATTTGGCAATTATGAATAGAGCTGCTATAAACATCTGTGTGCAGGTTTTTGTGTGAACATAACTTTTCAACTCATTTGGGTAGATGCCAAGGAGTGTGACTGCTGGATTATAGTAAGAATATTTTTAGTTTTGCAAGAAACTCCCCAAATGCCTTCCAGAATGGCTGTACTGTTTTACATTCCCACTAGCAATGAATGAGGGTTCCTGTTGCTCCACATCTTTGTCAACATTTAATCTTGTCAGTATTCTGGATTTTGGCCATTCTAATAGATGTAAAACGGTATCTTATTATTTTAATTTTCATTTCCCTGATGCCATATGATGTGAAGCATATATTGATATGTTTATTTGCCATCTGTATAACTTCTTCAGTGAGATGTTTGTGGGCATCTCACTGAACAAAGAAGAAGTTCTTTGGCCTATTTCTTAATCAGTTTGTTTAAGACTTGTTTAAGACTTGTTTCTTTGGCCAAAACAAAGAAGTTCTTTTGCCTATTTCTTGATCAGTTTGTTTATTTTATTATTAGGTTTTATGCATATTTTGGATAATAGTCCTCTATCAGATGTGTCTTTTGCAAATATTTCCCCCCCCCAGGCTTGTTTTCTTATTCTATAGTAATATATTTTTTAAAAGAAATAAAACACACTCTGAATAACACTTTCTGTTTCTCTTCCTTCTCCTTTTTCTTTCTTCTTCTAGCATATATATCTTTACCTGCACAGTTCATCTGGAGGATAATGCAGTCAAATTCTACACATTATCCATGACAATCAGTAAATAAACATGATAATCATAACTGAATGTTGTGGGAATATTTATGAATATTATTAATAGGAATTTACCTAAGTCAGTAACTATAATAAAATGTGTTATTACCATCCTGTTTGCTAATGTTAATTTTCCAGTAGAGAACAAGAAAGAGCACAACACAGCTATAATGCTGAAGAAAATGTCATAATGTCGTGGCCTCAAATGTTATCATTTGGTTGTAAAAAACTGAAGAAATCAAACAGAGATATTTTCTGGGACATCCTGAAAAGGTGAAAATGTATTTCAGGAAAAGAAACAATAAACAGGCATTCTGGTAACTCACCATTATCTTCTTCAACCTATGTGGACATTCTTCTCATTTCCAAATGAAGAAAAATAAGTTTTGGCCTAGACCTGACTGCTCATAATTGTAGAAAGTACACAAAACATGCATATATTGGATAGTTATAAATCATCCCAGTTGTGGAAACTAAATTATCACGAATCAAAATGCGGTTTAGGAACAAAGTGCTCCAGAGAGTAAATGCAACCACTGTACTTGTATTACTTTGGTATTGATGTGTTTGGAATTTGTTGTGAAAAATAATGGAAACCATAGTAAGAAATATGAATTTAAACAATAGTTTGTAAACAATTCCACAGGGCTTTAGAGTTTTAAGGAGGCAACTGAAAGTCAGTGTGCAGGGGAAAAGAGGAGTTCAATAGAGTAGTCCTATGCTTCTCATCCATTCCTATTAACCAGAATATATTCTGATTATATAAGTTTTACATATACTTTAAAAAAATGTTCTGCTACTAAAAGACAATTGGAAACCACTAATTTAAAGAATTCTGAAGTTCCTCAGTTGGACTTTTTCACCTGATGACCTTTTATATTCACTGCTTATAATCATCATTAATCATCCTAAAATCATATCTCAACATTACTGAAGAGAATAAATTAGAACTACCATTTCAATCACAAATTACATCTTTCTTCTTCAGCTGCTCAAAAGTAGATTCCATATAATGTACATGTACTTGTATAGCTGGAAAGTAATTGTTTTTTCAAAAGCAATTTATTAACATTTCAAGTAGGTGTGGTGCAATTTTGAGTTAGTCATTTTTAATCCCATAGAGCTTTCATTATAACACACACTCGGTACCTTATTTGTATGAGCTTTTTGCTATAAGAATTATCACTTAGATATCATGTCAATAAATATTAGACTCAGTCACCTGTTGGAATATGTTATCTTAACTGATATTAAAAAAACTATTAAAATCTAGTTTTTTGGGGGAGAGTTTGTCATTATAATAATAATTTTTCCAACTTCAGGAAATGTTAAGTCATTATGATCTATCTGGATTAGCTAGATAAGAGGCAGTTCTTTGATCTTGAGAATATGTTTTCCTTTTCCTGTGATTAGACATATTCTTTTACATAAAAAAAAAATAATAATAATGGTTTAGGACCTGGTTCATTTAAGGATGATCACTAGTTATAACTCATTTGTAAATTAGATGGACATTTGTTTAGATTGGGGATTATATTTTGTTAGTGATGAGAAACCTTGTGTCTAATGATCCAGGTCAATATTTTCTTACATAAAGTTACCAAAGAAATTGAACTTGTAAGTTATATGACTATGCGTGTTCATAAAAGAAGGAAGACAGGCTAGGGGTCTTAAGGAATATTTCATTGGATGGTTAGGATTCAGGAGAATTACCCACATTATACCACAGAAAAACCTGTTTAGTTAGTTAATCATTCATGACAGCCATTCTTTCTCAGACAAAGCTAGTTAACTAGACTCATTTTTAATATATAACCTATTTCCTGTGCTCCATACAAGCCACGATTTTTCTGTTTTGAAATAGGGAGATGATCTCAGACACATTGTAAAAGAGCTGAGTGGTTTACAGTTTTCCAGGAAACTTAGGTGTGTTTGGCCTCTTTGACTGGATTGCGTAGAATGCTTTGGGTATTTGGATAGGTTACTACTGTGGATGGCCACATGCAATAATATGGTTTATGTTATCTTTCAAGTTTATAATACTATTACCCCTATTTGCCACAAGTAACTCATGGTAGCTATATAATGGCATGTGACATTGCCTCCCAGGCATTGATGATTGAATTAAATTGGACATGGCACAATTGATGCCAACTAGATTTTGTTTGGGGGATTTTGGGATTGGGAATGAGATAGCAAGTGACTTTTGCTTACAGATACCATTTAACAGGTAACATCAGGAGCTGTGATCAGGCCATAATATTCTATATGGAAAAAGAATGAAAAAGAAGAATGCAGCTATGCAAAGAGAAGCATCATGTATAGAAATAAAAAGTCCTGACAGTTTGCATTTCTCAGTTTTAGTCACTATCTGAGATCCATCTGCAATCCTGTTTAAGTTCCTCTCCTCTATTTCATCACAGTATATTTCTCTTTTTTTTTTTTGTTTAAGGAAGCTTGAGTTGTTTCTGTCACTTACAACTAAGATATCTCACTAAATAATAATAGAATTTATTAATGAGGACAATCAATATGAAGACACATATAAATAACATGGTCCATGTAACTTACACACTTAAATATGTGTCCAACATATTTAATTAAATCTGATCTAAAATGTTATGATCTTTATAATTTTCAGTTTCAGAGGGTAACCTTTATTTGACTTTGTCTTCATATTTTGGGAATTTTTCACTCTAGCCACTCAAACACTTTCTATGATGATATTTAGGATGCACTTCAAATCTAAGATTATATGAAATCATTTGCTTTATTTCATAGGGCAAAATATTGAGGCATTACCTTTGAAGAAACAAAGTAATAAGTCATAGTTACATCTAATGTGTTGTTATTGAATTTGTACAGGCAAATCAAAGACCTCCTTTTATGCAGTTAGAAATGCTGATCTTAACCCTTATGTTAGCTTGCCATTGATATCTTAATCTTACTGACAAAATTGTAAAAGCTTAAAGCATTATGTCAGTTCTGTGTTGAATTACTGAATGTGTAAAATCTAAAAGAAGTAGACACTGTTGACTAGGAGTAATGTTTATTTTTTTTATTCCTGCACACGGCTACTTAAACATTTGAAATTTGTATAAAACCTTGTTTATTTTTTGATTTGTATCTTTACAACCTACTGCTCTCCAGAAGTGTCAGTTTTTGTGTGTATGTGCAATATATTTAATTTGTTATTTTATTGTTTTGAATTCATATAAAGTGGAGAAAATAGGTTTGGATCTGTTTGATCAATTTCCTTCAGTCTCCTTTAATTGCAGTATTGATTGCAGCAGGTGTAATGGGACTGTGACTTCATATGACACCATGTCAGCCTTCAGAGGAAACAAAAGCTTTGGAAGCAAGTGGTTCAGGTTACTATTTATCTCATGACCCTATGAAAGTTGACATGTGTCATTAACAGTGACATGCCAGAGATTCAGATTTCTTTGGCATTGCTTCTGCAAGTTAAGACAATTCTCTGAATCTTTATAGTCTTGAAATCTTTCTGTGTACATTTCCCATGAGAATGTTAGTATTTCTTGAGTTCAGCAAGGTCAGATGAAAAGCAATTTCCCCCCTTTCTCTGGTTTCTGGTTGGCCTTTTTGTTTTAGATAACAACCAGTGGAAGAATTGTGAAATTCTAGGAGCTCATCATTTAGTAAGGGAAATAAGCCATGGATACAGATACTGGAAACCTGAGATAGTCTATCAGTGGCATAACTGAGACTAAAGCAGTAGGAAAAAGTCATTTTGGAAAGTGGTATGGGAGGCTGGTAGACCTGTCTCAGCCACTTTTTAGCTACTTCCTCACTGGTGATTTGGGCAATAATTACTATTTATATAACCTTCAGTTTCTTCATCTGAAAATAGTGAGACTAATAATAATATTCACTTAATTAGGCTGTTTGTAGGAGAAAATGAGACAGTACATATTTCTAGATAATCATAAGCACTCAAAAATATAAATGAAATGTAATGCCTGCAGTACAGGAAGGAGAAATTACTTTTGTCTAGTCTATTCAGAGAATAAGCCAAGAAAAAGAACATAACTGTAAGGTGTGTAGGGTTTCAAAGGCTGAGATGGTGGATAGACCTTAAGTGGTGGATATCAGAGGTGAAAGTGTGTCATATGGCCACTGGAAAGTACATAAACTAGTTTGAGAGATATCTAAGGCTTATGTGTGAATGAGATATCTTATCAGTGATAGATATCTTATCAATGAGTCTTAAACTTTTCCAACCAAAGACTCCTCAGGGCACAGGGAAACATCTGCCTCTAGGGAATGGAACACCACCACCACCACCACCACCACCACCGACAACAACAAAAACACCTCTTCCAATGCCACATAGTAACAAACGTGTTTGGAATTGACTTGGCTCTATGCTTTACATTCACTGCCTCAGTTTATTGCCAAAATAACTCCTGGAGAGTCCATGAGTCTCATTGCATGAGATAAGGGAAGTGAGGCTCACAATTAATGAGTTAGTAGGTGGTGGAACTGGGATTCAGGAGTACGACTGCAGGCCCTCTTTCTAAACCACTGTGTATCCTGCCTTTGGAGACTTTTTCCTGGGTGTTCAATTTTTTGGAAGTCTCTTGTTTTACTATTGTTATTTTTTAAACCAAGAAAGTGTTGAATCCAGCTCCATAATATATACATTTATTTTGATATAATATTTTAAAATACTTTCAGTGCAGATGTTTTCACCTATTTAGTAGGTTAATAGTATAACACAGACTGTCAATTTCTGAAGATCTGACAATTTTCAAGTGTCTCCTTTCAAGGATAATAGGAAATAACTTTGAAAGAGCTTTGAGCAATTTTTAATTTGCTTGTTTGATGGTGCTTTTCACTATATAATTCCTAACCAAGACTTGCTTCTTCATTTGCAAAATGAAATAAAAAATTTAATGCTCTTTCTTCAACATTTGCATGATTAATTTTAAAATTTGCTATGATATTAACAATTTTATGCAGTTATTAATTAAGGTTTTACAATAACAGAATAGCTTTGTATAAGGCTTTCTTAAAGTTTTATTGTTTTTTCAGTTGATGATTTATAATTAAATACTTGTCATGAGGAATCATGAATCTCCTCTGAAGAAAACTTATAAATGGACTCCTAAACTTCAAATTTAGAGTCAAGTGTAGAGTCATTGAAATATACCTTCTATGAAGTAATAAAGGATAATTTTAAAGAAGTTGTAAATATCTATATCACACAGAATTACATTCTAATTAATGTTATTCACCACATTAGAGAAAAGTATTGTATTTTCATTGCAAATAATTATATTAATCTGTGTAATGCGTACTTTCTACTCACAATTATCTTGTTTATACTTTAATGATGAAGACCAAATACTAGTTTGAATCAATTATGCTTAATATCTTGATTAGCAGCATATCTCTGGGAAATAAATAACAAAGTTTGTAAGATTTATGAAATTCAGGCATACCTGAAAACCACAAAAAGCTTTCATTTCTTGATAGCTAAAGATGAATGGAAATTAAGCTTAACCTAGTAACTAAAAGCAAACAAAGGATATATCTAAATAGCACTAATTCTCGTTCTAATTTTAAGTAAGAACTTGAATATATAGAACTTTAATTCTTAAATTATGGAACTGGATGTCCCTAGGAGAGTGAATTAGGATTACATTTACATGTAACATTTTATAGTAAAGGTGTAGGAAACCAGCCAGAAAAGAGAGACAAAAATAATTTAAGAAATCATCATGCTTAATACAGATCTTTTTCCTCTGACATGTGGCCCAAAATTTGTCTTTTCCAATAGGAAAATAAAATTGTTATTTTGATTACAATTACTTAGGCTGGAGACTTGCTTAATGACAGTATCCCAAAATACGACTGACTGATTTTTTTTTTTTAATTTTTAATTTTTTGATTTTTGTCTTTTGATTTTTCATTTAAGACAGAGAATACTTTATTCAAACCTATAAGATAAATGGGCAGCTTGGGTATGAAATAAAGTATTTATTTTCAAGCACAGGTCAGTAGTTGTATATGAGAGTGTACACCGCTATGTACAAATGAACTGATCAGAGCACAACTTTTCAATGTTTAAGACAGAATAAGCTTCCCAGTAAAAGCAGCACCTTTGTGACATTTTTAACTTTTGTATTCCTCTCTTTCTGCTTTACCCTCTCCTTCTTCTTTACCCTCCTTCAACAGAATCCACACCAGCCTCCTCATAATCCTTCCTAAGGGCAGCCATATTCTCATGGGCCTCAGAAAACTCTCCTTCCTCCAAGCCCTCACCCACATACCAGTGAACAAAGGCACACTTGGCATATATCAGGTCATATTTGTGGTGCAGGTGAGCCCAGGCCTCAGCACTGGTTGTGGTGTTGCTCAACATGCACACAGCTCACTGTACTTTGACCAGTTATCCACCAGGTACCACAGTGGGAGGCTGGTGATTAATGCCAGCTTTGACACCAGTGAGGCACCAGTCCACAAACTGGATTATACGCTTGGTCTTGATGGTGGCAATGGCAGCATTGACATCTTTGGGATCCATGTCACCATGGAACAACAGGCAGCAAGCCATGTATTTACCATGGCGAGGAGCACGTTTCACCATCTGGTTGGCTGGCTCAAAGCATGCATTGCTGATCACTGTTACAGAAGGTACAGATGGTAGGCTTTCTCAGCAGAGATGACAGGAGCATATGTGGCCAGAGGGAAGTGGATGTGGGGATAGGGCACCAGATTAGTCTGGAAATCTTTCAGATTACATTCAGGGATCCATCAAATCTGAGGGAAGCAGTGATGGAAGACAATCTGGCTAATTATTGGTTAAGGTTAGTGTAGGTTGAAGGTTCAATATTGATGTTTCTACTACAAATGGCCTTGTTGTCTACCATGAAGTCACAATCACAGTGTTCCAGGGTGGTATGGGCAGTGAGGATGGAATTGTAGGGCTCAAACGCAGCTATGGAAACCTCGGGGGCTAAGTAAATGGAGAATCCAGCTTGGACTTCTTGCCATAATCCACAGAGGGTCATTCTATCAGCAGGGAGGTGAACCTGGAACCAGTTCTCCCTCCAAAGCTGTGGAAAACCAGGAGCCCTGAACACCTGTGCACTGGTCAGACAGTTTCCAAATTCAGTCCAAGATGAGGTCAATAATCCTCTTGCCAATGGTGTAGTGCCCTTGACCACAGTTATTGGTAGAATCTTCCTTGCCTGTGTTAGGCTGTTCAGGGTGGAAAAGCTGGAAAAAGTAGGTGCCAATGTGCCCTCCATCAATGACCGTGGGTTCCAGGTCTACAAACACTGCCCTGGCACATGCTTGCCAGGACCCATCTCACTGAAGAAGGTGTTGAAGGAGTCATCTCCTCCCCTAATGGTATTGTCACTTGGCATTTGACCATCGGGTTGGATGCCATGTTCCAGGCAATAGAGCTCCCAGAAGGCATTGCCAGTCTGGGCACCAGCCTGGCCAACATGAATGGAGATGTAGTCAAGCATGGTTGCTGCTTTGTGGCTGCTGAGTGGAGAGGAAGAAGTGAGGTTGTTGCTTCTTACAGTGAGACTCTTAGGCAGTTGATATAAGAGAACATGACAAAATATGATTTATTTAAAAATAAAATGTAAAATTTTTATTTTAAAAAAGTATGTTCTCTATGAGAAGAGTTAACAATCTGACAGATCAATAATTTTTGATAAGGTACTTTCAGTTGTGTGAAACATGAGGTGGTTTTTAAAAATGGTCTCTGCCCTTGAGGAGTTCAAGTTTAGCAACATATAAAAAATGTAAGTAATTAAAGTATATTATCATATTTATTACCTTCTACATATATAGTACAGAGGAATGAGTAGTGAGGTTTATTTGAGATCAGTAAGGCTCCAAAGAGACAGAGCTTATATATAAATAAATGAAATATGATGAGATCTTCACTAATGAATACAAAACAACATGTGCAAGAGTGTGGAGAAACAAAGTAATGTGTTCAGAGGATGTGAATTTGGCATTTCCAGAAATTAAGGAGGGAAGGACTTGGTGGATGGGTATCAACTTCAGAGCAATCATATCAGGAGATGAGTAGTGAGTTTTAAGATACTTGGAGGTTTTTTTGCTTAGAGAAAATAGCTTAGGAAAGTTTCTGGGTCAGCTATTCAAGATAGGATAGTTCACACTACCAGTGTAAAAGAAAATTCACTAGTAGTAATTTAGGTGACAGAGAGAAAACTTAAAATGTTATTTTCATAGTTTAAATGGTAAATTCAATAATACCTAACCTAAGAGAGGGGTATAAAGATGAAGTAGGACAGACTGAAAGCCATTTCAGTACGATTTAATGATTAAATTAATACATACATATAGTGAAAGTGGGAGAGTCAAATTAACTTTTGGGGCTTTGGGGAGAAAAAGGGTAATAGATTCAATTTGGGCATGTTGAATTTGAAGTTCCCATGGAGTACACAGGTTATATAAATTCAGTAGAAAATCATATATACATGCTGTGACCTTGGAGAAAAGGACAGGGCCATAATAGTATATTGGTGGGTATCTCATTCAAGGTCCCAAGAGGAAACTTATGATGCACTCAACAATAATTAGAATAATTCCGGGAGGGTATATTTACAAAGAGATGGATTATAAAAGTATGGGCAGGATAAAAGAAAACCAAAAGAATATTGAAGGAAAATGTTACTAAAAGCAATAAAACTACTACATTTTCTAAACCTAAACAGATGAGAGAAGGTAAAGGTCACCTAAAGCTAGATGTAAAGATACACAAGAATGCAGGTGGCCATGAAAGAAACAGTGTCCATCTGTTGAGGGACATAGCCAGCTTGAGAGGAGTCACCATAGGAGGGGAATAAATAAGCTGACCTGACTCTCTTCCTTCTCTCTACACTTCTACTGTTGATCCCCATTGATGAAACCTGGTCAAAGGAAACCATAGTGCATGGGAGCTCATTGATACAGGACTTAAAGGTCTTCTTCTTAGGGCACAGAGCAAAGTGAGAGGGCTAGCAGTTAATCTGGAGGAAGCAGTAGAAGATATCCATCACAGAAGCACCAAGGGTTGTCTGCCTCAGGCCAAATGTGCTAAACAAGACAAGAGAGTCTCTGAGGAAAAAAAATAAAAGAAGAGTGGGAAACATCAGCAGTGACAAGAAAATGAGAGGGAATTGACACAGGGGTTGTCTTAGAATTGCCTGATGTTAGGCCACTCATGGAAAGCCAAACTGATCATAATATAAAATATGGAGAGGTGAAGAAACAAAAAAAAAAAAATGAGGCCAGGAGAGTGTATGTTGGATATTGTAGGTAGTGATCTTAATAGCAGCAGTTTTAGTGGGGTGATATGAAAAGAGTGATATTGTAATGGATTAAGGAGTGGAAGGAAGTAAGGAAGTTAAAGCAGTAATGTAGACTCCTTTTTAAAGGTCTGTGAATTAAGAAAGAGGGATGGCTAGAGGGGCAGTCAGATGTGAGTTCCTTGAAGAAATGTTCAAAGGATGTAAGATGTACCTAATATTTTAATACTGTAATTTTAGACTCAGGAATATAAGGATTATACTTTAGGAAGGCAACAACATCCATATTAAACAAAGCCATTATAATCTTCAACAGGAAATGAATAACTACAATGTGTGTCTCTTCCTCTTGGTTCTCAAACTATGTGTGCTAGAACCTGGACAAGATTGTATGTGAAGTATTAATTGAAGATGCCCTCAACCTGGTTTTCTAGGCCATGTGTTGGCCCTTACTGATCTTGAAGTTAAATGGAGGTATATTTATGTGGATATAGTCTACTTCAGAGAAAAGAGACTCCCTAGATCTTTTTAAACACTAGGTTACAAATGATACCATTGAGTGATAAGACAGTACAGATTGTAGAGATTTTGATAGACAGAGCAGGTTTCTATCTTCCTTCTTCAACTTATACTATGTATATACAAAATACCTTTATACCAGGGGATATAGTCAGTGTTGAGCAGTGGTTCTCAGTGGAAGGTGGTGGTGGCTTTGCCTCCCTCAGGGTGACATTTGGCAATGTCTGGAGACACTTGGTTGTCACAACTGGGGAAGTACTATTATCATCTAGTGGGCAAAAGTCAAGAATCCTGTTAAGCATCCTATAATGCACAGGACACCCACACCTACAACGAAGATTTAGGCAGCCCAAAATGTTAATAGGGGGGCTGTTGAAAAATCTTGGTGTTGAGTTCTGAGGAAGGAGAGGAAAGTACAAGAGATATGTATCCTGCCCCCACCCAGTGATTCCTCAAAAGGAGGGAGTAGATATGCCAGAGTTCCTCATGAAGTTGCAGGATTTAGAATTAGAAGAAACTGGGGTTCTATCTTGTAACTGAATTTGAGAGTATCAACCCACACATATGTCCTACCACAATGAAACTTGGATGAGGGAGCAAGAAATATGGCCACATGATGAGGAGGTCTGGACACAGGAAGGGTTTCAGATCATCCCCTGATTTTCCACTCCACTAGAGGAGAATGGAAGTGATCCAGAAATTCCTGTAGACCCAGGGAGGATGAGATTAAGGGTCATGTGCTTGCCAGTAACAAAATACAATATAGACAGAGAATTTCATCAAAGCCTCCATAAGGTAAGTGGTGCAAATCCATCAGCTGAACGTGTGGGAAGCAGAGGGGACTGTGCTCTCATAGGGAGCAACAGACCCAGGGGGTTCTTCTCTGTTGGAAATGATCATCCCAGATCTGACAGCTGCTTGCCACCAAAGACTCTTCTGCATAAATAGTTCATGCCCTGTCCTAGCTATAGGTCCCTAGGGAGCTGAGTGAGCTTCTGGGAGCAAGCAGTTCAGGGCCCAAGTGAGGCAATTAAGACAGCCTTGTGAACACCTTGAGATGGAAGTTAAACAGGATGGTAACTGCTCTAGACAAACCAGAGCCAGAGAGTGAAAATCTCAAGCGGGCTCCATAAAGATTTCTGCATGAAGTGGGGAGATCACAAACTTGGGTTGTTTTGAAAAAAATTCAGTTTTAGAACATATTAATTATATTGACTTATACTGCTGATATTTCAGATCCATTACACATTTAAAAATTAATATTGGTTATTCAACTGTTACATTTCTCTTATTTAAGAATTGACTCCTCTGCCACATGCTTATTTGACAGGAATCAAGATTATATATGAAAGTATTTTACATTTAAATTGTGCTTATGCGGATTTTAGAGATACTTTTCTTGTACATATCATAATTTCCTATCACAATAAATTTAGTGATTCAACTATTTTATGATTTTTTATTGACAATTGGCTATGATAGAATCCGTGAATGTTTTTATAATACTATAAAACCAGTATTTTATTTAAAGAAAAGCATCAGATGGGCATCTGGGTGGGTGGCTCAGTCAGTTAAGCAACGACTCTTGGTTTTGGCTCAGGTTATGATCTCAGGGTCCTGGGATGGAGCCCCACATGGGGCTGGGTGATCAGCATGGAGTCTGCTTGAGATTCTCTCCTTTTCCTTATTGCTCTCCCTCTCCCCTTTGGCCTGTCAGCCCCTCCTGTGCTCTCTCTCTCTCTCAAATAAATAAATAATTAAAAAAAAAAAAAAAGAAAAGCATCAGAAAATGAGGGATCCGTAAAGATAAGCATCAGAAAATGAGGGATCCATGAAGGACAGTATCACTGGACCACCTAAATTTTAGAAGAAAATCATTGGGATAGAGTTATATTAAAGACCAAAACATAGCCTTAATCTCAGGAAACAAACTGAGGGTTGCTGGAGTGAAGCAGGGTGGGAGGGATGGGGTGGCTGGGTGATGGACATTGGGGAGGGTATGTACTATGGTGAGCGCTGTGAATTGTGTAAGACTGATGAATCACAGACCTGTACCCCTGAAATAAATGATACATTATATGTTAACAAAAAAATTTAAAAAAAGAACAAAACATGGCTTGATTTTATGGAGAATTGGTAAATAAATGGAAAGATTTTTTTCCTTAAAATCTCCGTAAGTAAATATTTATGTCTATAGTAGCTATTTTTTTTAAAGATTTATTTATTCATTTGAGACACAGAGATAGAGAGAGAGCATGAGCGGGGAGAGAGGCAGAGGGAGAGGGAGAAGCAGACTCCTTGCTGAGCCAGGAGCCCGATGTGGGGCTCGATCCCAGGACCCTGGGATCATGACCTGAGCCGAAGGCAGACGCTTAACCATCTGAGCCACCCAGGTGCCCCTATAGTAGCTATTTTAAAAGATTACAAGAAGCTTATAGAAATACTATGGTATTATTTAAATAAATTTGGAAAAAGACTTAATGGCAAGAAAAAAAATTATCTTCCTCTTGTCCAATTTCTTTTCTTATTCCCTTTTAGGAATACCTTACTCATATATAAATTTTCTGAATGCATACAAGTAGCCCTCCCCATTATCCTTGACAGTAGAAGTTTCCACCTGTCTTTTTGGTCCCACCCTGGTCACTACTACTATCATTTTCCACTTCCTAAGACCTCCCTCTTTGCACTTCTCACCCTGCACATTAAAGCCTTTCCCCATTACTGTTTTTCAGTAATGCACCTCATTGTCCGACTTCTACCATGGAGAGAGTACGGGCTGGGAAGAAGGTGGATAAGAGTTTAGGAAATGTGGGATAGACACTGATGAAGTTATTTCAGATTAACATAGTAGCTGTAATCTCAAATGGACACCCCCAGTCTTAGCTCTACCATTGCGAAAGATAAAATATTCTTTAGCTTAATTGTAGAAATTTCCCAGGTTTCAGTCTATTACTTGAGCCAAGAATTTGGGGATTTAGGCTGTTACTCATTGTTTTTCTTAAACTACCCAGTGCCATTAGAAGCATCTGCTCACCCTGCAGTCCTTGAATGCCTCCTCCTTCCTGGCATACTGTTCTTATGGCAGTAGCTCAGTTTCTCAAAGCCTTCCTTGAGCTCCAGATTACTATAGGTAAAATGTGAATCATAGGTGTGCTATGTTATGCTGGGTGTTGGGATTCTTCTCCTAGAACACTAGATGAACTTTTGGTTTGTTTGTTTTCAGCCCTAATTAAGCAAGATGAATAATTCCAAATTCCTTCTTATTTACCAAGATTGTTTAAGGTTAGATCACTGGGGTACAACCCTGAACCCCTGTGTATCATGGTAGCCCCTCCAATGTCACCTCTGCAAACTACTCATGGTATCATTTTTTTCCCCCACTAATCAGAATTCTTTATTCCAGAAACCACAAATGGTCTCTGGTGAATTTGAACTGCCAAACAACTCATTTAGAAAAAAAAAAAAGTTAAACAAATATAATAGGAAAGTTAGAGAGGCTCAGAAAAACTAAGAAAACCTAAATGGCTAGAAGCCTAAGCAAGGTCATCTAAGGAAATATCTGTGAGTATAGGGCCAAGGCTGCCACCACTAGATTCTGGATTCTGCCACTGGCTCTGCTGCCCCTCAACTGTGGAGGCTGCTACTGGCAGCATCTGACTGCTTCCCCTAGACAGTCAGAATTAATCCTAAATTTGCTCTATTTCCATGGCATGAGCACATGACTGATGAAGCATAGCTTCCAGGAATCATAGAGAACAAACGTATAATTGTAAAGCTTCTTTATTAGAAGGTGGTCCTTAAATTTTACCAAGTTAATACATTGGTGGATTTCCCCAAATATAAATAAGGGCAATGGGCTGGAAATATTCCAGTGCTTTTTCAGATTTACTCTCCATCCTTTTGCATCCTGCTCTATGCCTTGAAATGCTGACTTGTGCAGACTCCATCAGCTCATCCCCTTACTGTTTGGTTTCAGCTGGGGTAACCAGCAGAAAGACTCCATCAGTTCATCCCCTTACTGTTTGGTTTCAGCTGGGGTAACCAGCAGAAAGCCCAGGAGACCAATGGGAGAGGAGACAGAGAGAGAGGGAGAGAGAGAGAGATAAAGGTATTTATTTCTTTGTCTTTCTTCTAGCAGGGTCTTTGTGGACTGGCTATATCATTTGACAGAATCATTATCTTCTGTAGGAGTCTTTTTCCAGCTTTTTTCTAGCTTTCTGGATCACTGCAATCCTATAACTGCCGTCTTTGATCCTTTAAACCTATGGGTGCTGATGGCATGAGATACTGCATTATCCCTTGTGGCTTCCTTATGAACTACCTTGATTTTTGTAAATTGCCCCTTAATTAAATCCTTTTCAAATTATTATCATTTGGATGTGCCATCTGTTTCTACCTGGGGCCTCAAATTATACAGGTATCCTCAAAAATGGCAAGTGTCCTCTATCAAGATATTTCTCCCTATGACCTAGATCAGAGCTGTCCTGTAAGGAACACTACATACCTGTTCTCTGTTTTCCCCACTGTGGCCCTTTTCTGCTTTCTGAAAGACAACCCTTTTAAGAAAAAGAGGTAATTTCAGGACTATTTTACTGTAATAGTTGCATGAAAGGACTTAGGCGAGAAATCCCAAAGCAAAGTGATGTAAAATAGAGAAAACTGGGGGAAAAAAAAGAAAAAAAAACAACTATCACTTGGAAGAGAGGAGTGTTTTTACCCTTGAACTCCCAAGGAAGACACAAATTGATCATACCAAAGTATTGCATTATAGTTTTTATGCATAACACCTTATACTTGAGTACAGATATGGATATTAGAAGATAGGGTGAGGGAAAAGGCACTTAGAGAACAGAATAGTGGCCATCACCTACTATTTAGCATTAAATGAAATAGCACATTGTAAACTACTTATGTGCAGACTATTATGTTGGGATGAGTCATGTAGCCAGTTAGTTTAACAGACTGATTGGCAACTATATATAAAATCAACATATTTTTAAATTTATGGACTTAACCACATCTCCAGATGTTTAGATTTTAAAGACATTTGTGATTTTTTGTGCCTCAGTGCCAGAATCTACCTTCAGTTTGGTAGTTAAATGGCACTATCATTTTCCTATTTTATGCATTATATTTTATTATTATAATGGTTTAATGCATGATTCTTTCCAGGTATAACTTATGCTTATACAAAGGATATCAAGAGTTTAGGCTAAAGGAATAAAAAATGGGGGGATTTCAGGCACCAGAACAAGGGGACAGTTGATAAAATATATTTAGAGAAAGTAGTCCTTGGACACTTTTCATCACATTGTATACATATAATTCCCTATTTTGCTTTGGCATGTCACCAGAAGTAGATTTCTCTACCTGGCACAATCATACCTTCCCTAGTTTTCTGAGAAAAGGAAGATGTTCCCTGTGGGAAGAGCTATAGCTCCTATCCTTCCTATGTCTCTTCTGTATACATATCTACACCCTGAAGGCTGCTTACTGTAAATACCCGTGACTCTCTGCTTCAGTGTAGCTGTGGGGGCATGCATGCTTTATACACAAGGCCCGCTGAAAGGTCAGGTAAATGCTCCAGCAATGATACAGGGAGACTTAGTGTGTAATACCTCAGCTTTTCCACCCCTTGATTGTGATGATATTATCTTCCCCAACAGCCCTAATAGGATTGAGCCCACTTGCCCAAATTGATAACTAGCCCAATAAATCCACCTTTTATTGGTTTCCTTCTCCTTCCTGTCATACTGTCCCACTCCTCTAGTGGTGCTTCCTGGGATCACCTCTCAAATAAAGTCCCTACCTTTGTCTCAGTAGCTGCTCTGGAATCCAAATAGACAATTGGTGCCAAATAGGTCATAGGAGAAGCCTCTTAAGACACGATTCTGGAACTGGATTAGTTACCAGCCATATGACAACAAGGCCCCTATAACTGGTGGGAAGCCATAGGGTTATAAATATCTCTTATGTTAAGAGTCTTAGCTGTGGTGAATTGGAATGGGTTACAGGGAAATGAGATGTCTTAGTTCAGGCAAGACCTTTAGCTCTTGGGAAATATGGGGTAATGGTATTTATAAGGATATGGTGTTGGTTGGCTTATGACAACTGCAACAGAAGCCTGAGATACCACCCTATACCAGTTAGAATGGCCAAAATTAACATGACAGGAAACAACAAATGTTGGCAAGGTTGTGGAGAAAGGGGAACCCTCTTATACTGTTGGTGGGAATGCAAGCTGGTACAACCACTCTGAAAAACAGTATGGGGGTTCCTCAAGACATTAAAAATAGAGCTACCCTATGACCCAGTGATTGCACTATTAGGTATTTACCCCAAAGATACAGATGTAGTAAAAAGAAGGGGCACATGCACCCCAATGTTCATAGCAGCAATGTCCACAATAGCCAAACTGTGGAAGGAGCTGAGATGCCCTTCAATAGATGAATGGATAAAGAAGATGTGGTACATATATACAATGGAATATTGCTCAGCCATCAGAAAGGATGAAAACCCACCATTTTCATTGAAATGGATGGAACTGGAGGTATTTTGCTAAGTGAAATTAGTCAATCAGAGAAAGACAATTATCATATGGTTTCACTCACATGTGGAATATAAGAAATAGTGCAGAGGATCATAGGGGAAGGGAGGGAAAACTGAATGGGAAGAAACGAAGAGGGAGACAAACCATGAGAGACTGTTGATTCTGGGAAACAAACAGGGTTACAGAAGGGAGGGAGGTGGGGAGATAGGGTAACCGGGTGATGCATATTAAGGAGAGCATGTGTTGGGATGAGCACTGGGTGTTATACACAACTGATGAATCATTGAGCACAACATCTGAAACTAATGATGTACTATATGCTGGCTAACTGAATGTAATAAAAATAAGTAAGTAAGTAAGTAAGTAAGTAAGTAAGTAAATAAATAAATAAATAAATAAATAAATAAGAAAGACAGGCTTGAGACAACCAACTAATAGTTTAGTTTGGTATGATACAAAGACCCTTTCTTCCAACAGTGGGAGGGCAGACTGTTGACAGAAGTACAAAGTGAGCTGAATTTACGGTCCTGGCAAGGCTCCTACACTGATGGTAGGGCCCTTCTGGAGAAAGAATGGATACTGAGACATGGGATAAGGATTTCCTGGTTTCCTGGTAGATATTTTATGAAGAAAGGGATTATTTACTAAATGAGTTACAGAATCTGTATATTATATACAGTAGAAATCAGGAGAACATGCTTGACAATGAATGCAAAAAGTGCTAGACTGTGGTAGAGGGTGGGGAGTGGAATCTAAGGCCGGAAAGACAGTTTATTGATATGGTGAATCCTGAGATTCAAGATTAAGGTCCTAGCATTTTCTTGGAAGAACTTTCATGGCAAATATTAAAGGAGGGACTAAAGTCTTAGTAATGTGGGTATGTTAGAATGGCTTTAGTATGTGATACTAGAGAATCAAGTTGTGTTCTCTGGTAGGGCTCAGAGGGTACTCCTCTAAATTGATATAGAATGTGATAATAAAGGGCACATCAGTATTGTTGAGAAGTAGAGCTATCTTCTGTAGATAAGTTAATGATAGGAATTGGGAATGACACTAATTTGTACTTGCTGAGGCCATGTAGCTGCACTTAACTATCAGAGATTTGGATACAATTCATTAGAGACCAATCAGTCACTTGATGGCAAGTTGATTGTATTACAATCTCTATGTACTGGGGGAAGGGCAATTCATCCTTGTTATTGTAAAGTATCTCCCATATGGGTTTACTTTTCTGCCTTCAGTGCCTCAACCAGCACTAATGTCCAGGATTTGAGATTGCACATAACACTTCACTTTATGGTGAAGGAGTTATGACAACAAGCACTTGACCACAGGATTTACTCATCCCAGAAGCTGCCAGCTAGACAGAACTTTAACTGGGTCTTTAAGAGGCTATTCCAAAATTCTATCCATATCTCTGATTATGGATAATGTTCCTTTACTTATTTCTTTCCCTTCTCTGTCTCACCTCTTCACTCCCCACTGATATTTCCTGGGATCACATTAGAAATAAAAAAGAAAAAAACATTGGAGATCTTCAGTCCAGGGCTGGTCCAGTTTCTCATTTATGACAACAGGATCCAGGATCTTTCTTAGGTCTTCACATACACATCCTATTGCCTTATGTCACAAGAAGGCTGTGACATCATGTGACGTGACCTAGGCCTTACATCATTTACAGGCAAAAAGGAGGAAACATTTAGAAAAAAAGACAGAATCAGCAACATCTACTTACATTTTTCAGTGGGAACAGTGAGAAGATGGGTACCCCTAGCAGCAAGAAAGTTTGGGAAGTTGGAGTTTGAGTAGTTGAGTTTATAAACTTTTGTAGCCTTTTTAATAAAGGCATGGGAGAAAAATGATGAAAATGGAAGTTCAATCAATCAACCCATAGTGTTACTATATGAATAGGCAAACAGGATTTAGTAACAAAAATTGACCTAAGTTCTGACCGAATTTTCCCCATTTTCCTGAATAAATAAATAATAGGTTGCAATGTTAAACTATAATGACTCCCTAGACTGTTTTAAATATGAAAGCACTTAAAATAATTCACTACATTGGGGCACCTGGATGGCTCAGTGGTTAAGCAACTGACTTCAGCTCAGGTCACAATCTCAGGGTCCTGGGATCAAGCCCTGTGCCAGGCTTCTCCCTCAGCAGAGTCTGCTTGTCCCTGATTCCTTCTGCCCACCCACTCTACCCCCTCACGCTCTCTCTTTCTCTCAAATAAATAAATAAAAAATCACTACATTTAGTTGCCAAGTTTTCACATGCCCTATTTATTAATTTAAAAAATATATAACAAGTTCCTACTAACGGCCTTCCATGAGCACAGCAGACAAAATTTCTGCTCTTCTTGAGTTTCTGTTCTGTGTACAAACTCATCCAAACTGCCTGGTTGCAACAGAGTAACTGGTAAGAATTATTTATTTTGGGGACCATGAAAAATTCATAAAAATTTGCAAGAATTAAAAAATTCTAACTACAAGAATATTTTTGTCCCCTTAATAATTAGAAAAACATCAAAATTAACTTTTCTGATTCTTAAGCTTTGTCAAGAATTTCCAAATAATTTCTGATACTTATTTTTCACATACAAAGACATCCAGAATCTTTAGCCTCAAAAACTGTAAATTGCTGAGTTTTAAAAAGCACAAAATATAAAGAAATTAAAACAGGATATACCTATTTTTGTTCATAACCTTGAGTTATTGACAATATCCCTTATATGCAACTGTTTGCTATCACTTGCATCTTTGCTTTGTAGACTTGTGCTTTCTATTGAATAGCTGAGATGAGGGCTGACACTAAAATCTGGAGCATTTAATTATTTTTATTTTTTTGTGGCAGTAAATGATTTTTCTCTGCCAATTTTGTCTGTTAGGCTAACGGTCTTACATATTTTTAATTGCTATTTCTATCTGCACTCATATATTTTCACACCTCCTAGAAGTAATGTAACAGCAAGATTTTTATCACCACAACTGGTGGACACCCGGGTCATCCTATTGACCATTTAGGGAAATATTCCCAAGCTGTAACAAAGCCATTTCTAAGTGCTCACTCATTTTACCCGCAGCTTCTCTGAAAACTGTTTCTGTAGTTAAAAAAAAAATCCCTAAAGAAATCTTTCATTTTTAAATGCTTAAAATTTTAAAACCAAAATAAGTACAAAATTATGAATAATATATAAATTTTACAGTTATCTTTATTTTAGCAAGGACAGTCTTTTCTCTAATTGTATCAATAGAATAGTTTATTTAAAATATATATTATAAAAAATAAAATAAAATACATAATTATTTATAAATATTTCTGGAAGTTTAATTTTTTTTAATTCAGTTTTATTTAGGTAAAATTGATATATAAAGTTGTAACATAATTAAAGTGTATGTGGTGGTGATTTGATATACATAGACATTGTAAAAAGATTCCCTCATCTAGTTCATTAACATATCTAACACCTGGCATATTTATCTTTCTTTGTTGCTACAGTTGAGAACATTTAAGTTCTACTCTCAGCAAATTTCAATTATATAATGCAGTTATCAACTATAGCCACCATGTTCTACATTAGTCTTCGCACCTTATTTATCTTATAGCTGAAAATTTGTATCTTTTCACCAAACTCTTTCTATTCACTCCCCCTCCTCCCAGTCCCTGGGAACCAACCACTTTTCTACTATTTCAATGTTTGACTTTTTTTTTTTTAAAGATTTTATTTATTTGAGAGAGAGCACAAGAGGGGGTAGAGTCAGAGGGAGAAGCAGACTCCCCGCTGAGCAGGGAGCCCGATGTGGGGCTCGATCCCAGGACGCCGGGATCATGACCTGAGCCGAAGGCAGTCGCTTAACTGACTGAGCCACCCAGGCGCCCTTTTTTTTTTTTTTTAAGATTTTAGATATAAGTGATATACAGGATTAGTCATTCTCTGTCTGGTTATTTCACTTATCATGATGCCCTCAAGGTCGATGCATATTTCGGTAAATGGCAGGATTTCCTCCTTTCTCATAGCTGATTAATATTCCCTTGTTTGCATGCATAGATATATCAAATTTTCTTAATCCATTCATGCATCAGTGGACACTTAGATTATTTCCATGTCTTGGCTATTATGAATAATGCTGCAACAAACATGACAGTACAAATATCTCTTTAATATCTTGTTTTCATTTCCTTTGGATATATACCCAGAAGTGGAATTGCTTGATCACATGGTAATTCTCTTTTTAACTTTTTGAGGAACCTCCATATTGTTTTCCAGAGTGGCTGAACCAATTTACAATCTCATCAAGAGTGTACAAATTTCCCTTTTCTCCACATCTTTGCCAAAACTTGTTGTCTCTTCTTGTCTTTCTCATAATGGCCTTTCTAATGGGTGTGAAGTGATATCTCATGATGGTTTTGATTTACATTTCCCTGATTAGTGATGTTGAACACCTTTTCATTCAATTATCAACAATTTGTATGTCTTCTTTGGAAAAATGTCTATTCAGATCCTCTGCCACTTTTTTTTTTTTTAAGATTTTATTTGTTTGTCAGAGAGAGAGAGCACAAGCAGGGGGAGCAGCAGAGGGAGAGGGAGAAGCAGACTCCCTGCTGAGCAGGGAGCCGGATGCAGGACTCAATCCCAGGATCCTGGGATCATGACCTGAGCTGAAGGCAGCCGCCTAACCAACTGAGCCACCCAGGCATCCCACCTCTGTCACTTTGTAATTGGATTTTATTTTTTGTTATTTAGGTTGTATGAGTTTTTCTTTAATATATATTTTGGATATAATTTCTTATCAGTTACATGATTTGCAAATATTTTCTCCCATTTAGTAGGTTGGTCTTCCATTTTGTTGGTGATTTCTTTTGCTGTGTAGAAGCTTTTTAGTTTGATTTGGTCTCACTTGTTTATTTTTGCTTTTGTTGCCTCTGCTTTTGATGTTATAACCAAAAGTCATTGCCAAGACCGATATCAAGGAGCTTAACCTCTGTATTTTCTTCTAGGAATTTTATGGTTTCAGATCTTAAATTTACACCTTTAATAAATTTTGAATTGATTTTTATGTATGTTGTAATGTAGGGATCCAGTTTTATTCTTTTGCATGTGGCTGTCCAATTTTCTCAACACCATTTACTGAAGACACTATTTCCCTATTTTTTTTTTAAAGATTTTATTTATTTATTTGACAGAGAGAGACACAGCGAGAGAGGGAACACAAGCAGGGGGAGTAGGAGAGGGAGAAGCAGGCTTCCTGCAGAGCAGGGAGCCCGATGTGGGGCTCGATCCCAGGACCCTGTGATCATGACCTGAGCCGAAGGCAGACGCTTAACGACGGAGCCACCCAGGCGCCCCAAAACTATTTCCCTATTATATACACTTCTGTGTTGTAAATTAATTGACCACATATTCATGGGTTTATTTATGGGCTCTCTACTCTGTTTCACTGTTCTATATGTCTGTTTTTATGCTAATGCCATATGGTTTTGATTACTATAGTTTTGTAATAGAGTTTGAAATCAGGGAGTATAATGTCTCCAGCTTTGTTCTTTCCCAAGATTGCTTTAGCTATTTGGGGTCTTTTATGGTTCCATACAAATTTTATTTTATATTTTATTTTATTTAAGATTTTATTTATTTATTTGAGAGAGAGAGATAGAAAATGAGAGAGAGCACAAGCAGGGGAGAAGGACAGAGGGAGAAGGAGAAGCTGACTTCCTGCTGAGCAGGGAGCCCGATGTGTGGGCTCGATCCCAGAACCCTGTGATCATGACCTAAGCTGAAGGCAGACGCTTAACAGACTGAGCCACCCAGGGGCCCCTTCATACAAATTAAAAAAAATTTTTTTTCTATTTCTGTGATCAATACCATTGAATTTTGATAGGGATTACACTGAATCTGTAGATTGTCTTGCTTAGTGTGGACATTTTAATAATATCAATTATTATAATCCCTGAATAAGGAATATCTCTCCATTTTATTTATATTTTCTTCAATTTCTTTGATTAATGCCTTATATTTTTCACTGTACAGATCTTTCACCTACATGGTTAAATTTATTTGTAGGTATTTTACTATTTTTGATGCAATTGTAATAATTGGGACTATATTCTTAATTTCTTTTCTAATAGTTTGTTATTAGTAGATAGAAACACTGATTTTTGTATATCTATTTTGCATCCTACAACTTTACTGAATTCATTTATTCTAACAGGTTTTGGGTGGAGTCTTTAGGATTTTCTCTATATAGGGTCATATCATCTGCAGACAATTCTACTTGTTGCTTTTTAATTTGGATGATTTTTTTTTTTTCTTGTCTAATTTCTCTTACTAGGACTTCCAGCACTATAAAAGTGGTGTGAGTGGGGAATCTTTGTGCCTGATGCTACAGAAAAAGCTTTTGGCTTTTCATCATTGAGTGCAGTGTTAGCTGTGGGCTTGTTATATCTGTTCTTTATTATGCTGAGTTACATTCCCTTTATACTCAGTTTGTTGAGAGTTTTTATCATGAGTGGATATCAGAAATTGTCAAATGTTTTCTTCTGTATCGATTGAGATGGTCATATGGTTTTTATCCTTCATTTTGTTAATGTGCTATACTACACTAATTGATTTAAAATGTTAAGCCATCCTTGCATCCCTGGGATAAATTCCATATGATTATTTTTTCTGATCCTTTTAATGTATTATTGACTTTGGTTTGCTAATATTTTGCTGATGATTTTTTGCATATATGTTTACCAAGGAAATTTGCCTGTAATTTTCTTTATTTCTAGTGTCCCTGTCTGGCTTTATCAGGGTAATTAATGCTGGCCTCATAAAATGAGTTTTGGAGGTTTGTTTTTTTTTTTTTTTCCCTATGTTTTGGAATAATTTTAGAAGGGTTCGTATTAGTTCTTTAAATGTTGGAATTCACCAGTGAAACCATACAGTACTTTGGACTTCTCTTTGTCGGGAGGATTTTGATTACTGCTTCTATCTCCTTAGTCAATATTGATCTGTTCAGATTTTCTATTTCTACATGATTCAGTCTTGGTAGGTTGTATGTGTCTAGGAATTTATCCATTTCTAGGTTGTCCAATTTGTTGGCATGTAACTGTTCATAGTGGTCTCAACATCCTTTGAATTTCTGTGGTATCAGTTGTAAAGTCTCCTCTTCCAATTCCTTTCTTTTCTTTTTTTTTAAGATTTTATTTATTTATTTGACAGAGAGAGAGAGCACAAGCAGGGAGAGCAGCAGGCTGAAGGAGAAGGAGAAGCAGGCTCCCTGCTGAGCAGAGAACCCTACATTGGGCTCTATCCCATGACCCTGGGATCATGACCTGAGCTGAAGGCAGATGCTTAACCAACTAAGCCACCCAGGTGCCCCTCTCCTCTTTCATTTCTATTCTATTTTAGCTCTCTTTTTTTCTAGGCAAGTCTAGCTAATTTGTTTATTTTGTTTATCTTTTCAAAAACCAACTCTTAGTATCATTGATCTTTTCTATTGTAATTCTAATTTCAATTTCTTTTATTTCCATTCTGATCTTTATTTATTTTCTTCTAATTTGGGTTTAATTTATCATTATTTTTCTAGATCCTTGAGGTGTAAAGTTAGGTTGTTTATTTGAAACTTTTCTCTTTTCTTATATCACTATAAACTTCTCTCTTAGATTAGAGCTACTTTTCCTTTATCCCATAGGTTTTATTGTGTTGTATTTTCATTTTCATTTGTCTGAAGATATTGTTTGATTTCTCTTTTGATTTCTTCTTTGACCCATCAGTTGTCCAATAGCATGTTGTTTAATCTCCACATATTTGTGAATTTTTCAGTTTTCTTCATGTGATTGATATCTAGTTTCATGCTATTGTGGTCAGAAAATCATACTTGACAAGATTTCATCTTCTTAAATTTATTAAGGTGTGTTTTGTGGCCTAACATATGATCTATCCTAGAGAATGTTTCATTTGCGCTGATGAAGAATGTATCTGCTGCTGTTGGAGAGGATGTTCTATAAAGAGCTGTTAATTTCATCTAGTCTAATCTGTAGTTTATGTTCCATGTTTCCTTAATGATTTTCTGTTTGTATGATCTATCTATTGTTGAAAGTGGAATACTGAATTCCTTTACTGTTATTGTATTGCTGTCTATTTCTCCCTTCAGTTCTGTTAATATTTCCTTTATATATTTAGGTGCTCCTATATTAGGTGCATAAATATATACAGATGTTATGTCTTCTTATTGGATTAACCTCTTTATCATTATATAAAGACTGTCTTTATCTCTGATGATAGTTTTTGCCTTAATATCTATTTTGTCTGATATAAGTTTAATCGATCTTGCTTTCTTTTGGTGTTTGTTTGCCTGGAATATCTTTTCCATGTCTTCACTTTCAGTCTGTGTTTAACGTGGGTCTCTTACAGACAGCACATATTTGTGTCCTTTCCCTTCCTTCCTTCCTTTCTTCCTTTCTTTTCTTTTTTTCTTTTGCTTTCTTTTTTCTTTTCCTTCTTCTTTTCTTTTCTTTCATCCATTCAGCTACTCTATGTTTTTTGATTGGTAAAGTTATTCCATTTACATTTAAAGGGATTGTTGATAGGTATGGATTTACTATTGCCATTTTGTTAATTATTTTCTAGTTGTTTTATAGTGTCTTTGTTTTTTCTTCTTCTCTTGCTCTCTTCTTTTGTAATATGATGATTTTCTGTAGTGATATGCTTATATTCTTTATCTTTATCTTCTGTGTAACTACTATATGTTTTTACTTTGTGGTTAACATGAAGCCACATAAAATATCTTCCATTTAAAACAATCTGATATAAGCTGTTAACAACTTAACTCTGAACACATTCTAAAGCTCTACATTTTTACTCTCCCTTCTTGCAACATTTGTTTTTAATATCACAATTTACATTTTTTCACTTTGTGTATCCATTAACAAATTATTATAGTTATTTTTAATACTTTGACTTCTAACCATCACAGTAAATTCTCAACTATACTGAGATCTTCCATTTTCTTGTCCTTAATGTATGAAATGACTTCTTAAGAAGATACCAGGCTAGTCAACTTCATGAAATCTTCTCATATAAACATGCCTGACCATTGTTTATCATTAATTTCTCTCTTATTTTGTAGTTAGAGTATTATATACATATATACATATACATTTTTATGCAGAACATAATTATATTATCTAAAACTTTCATTTTAAGTTATGTTATAGGACAAAATACAGTAACAAAAAGCAATTGCTTAGTCTGGTAATGTTAGACCCATTGGTCTTAAGCATTCTGCTTGTCAATTGCTTTTTAAAGAACATACAATGACAAATAAAAATGTGTATATATGTATACATTTATAAGATATAAATATGAATAAATCTATATAAAATATAAATACATATACTTAAAGTGTACAGTGTGATTATTTGATTTACATATAAATTATGAAATGATTACCGTAATCCACTTAACAAATCCATCATCTGACATAATTACTGTAATTTTGTATACATGGTTAGAATGTTTAAGGACTTCTAGAAAATTTCAAATGTACAATGCAGTATTAATTAACTGTAGTTACCATACTGTACATTATATCTCCAGAACTTATTCATTCATTTGTGAAGTACTGATCTAGCACAGTAGATGTAAGGATCAACCTGTTAGGATATTTTTCTCTCATGAACACTATATATAGAGCCTTGACAACACTTTCTTTCTTTCTTTCCTTTCTTTCTTCTTTCTTTCTTGTTCCTTTTCTCTTTGGTCTTTGGAAACTAACTAAAAGAGAATAAAAGTAAACACATTATTTCTCTAGATATTAAAATAGTATCTATCAGGGCGCCTGGGTGGCTCAGTTGGTTAAGCTACTGCCTTTGGCTCAGGTCATGATCCTGGAGTCCCGGGATCGAGTCCCGCATCGGACTCCCTGCTCGGCAGGGAGTCTGCTTCTCCCTCTGACCCTCCTCCCTCTCATGCTCCCTGTCTCTCATTCTCTCTCTCTCAAATAAATAAATAAAATCTTAAAAAAAAATAGTATCTATCAGGTTATAGTCATGGTTAGGAATTCATAGCCTTTCAGAATTTATTTAAGTTGATAATACATATCTCTGATTTGTAAAGTAAAACTATCAGGGTGCAACTTTTCAATATAATTTCCATGTTTATGGGGAACACCTTGCAGTCACCTTCATTTATAACCTACAAAAAATGTATTAATTTTTCATGTATTTTTCTTGGACTTTGTTCTAAATCTATTATCTTTCTTCTTTTTCCCATGAATAAATAAAAAGATAATTTCTTCCATGATTAAAAAAAACACTGTTAAGTTTAAAAAAAGCCTAAACTTCCCATTTAAGAACATTTTTATGTGCTTCTACATTTTGTTTGAAAGCGTATGTATGGTAAGTTCTGATAGGCAAACAAGTGTTGGTAATACAAGTAAAACTAATTATGTATAGGAAAATATGCTATTACCTTTGCATTCAAGAACAATTGTATTTAATTTAATTCTGTATTCCATATGCTCATATAGATTTCTAACGTCTTCAGTTTCATAACTTTGAATCTCTTTATTTCACAATTTTTATTGAGCATATACTACATTTTTGCAAATAATTTTTATGATCTCTTTGAGGTATAAAGTTCTATAATTTCATGATATGTATAAGCTGTTTACATTTTATAGTATGCAAATTGACTTCCAGTAGGATATAAACATTTTCACACAGATTTTCCAAAGTCTACTATATAATCATAAAAATTTAATCATAACAGGGTTCCTGGATGGCCCAGTTGGTTAAGTGTAGGACTCTTGATTTCAGCTCAGGTCATGATCTCAGGGTTGGGAGATTGAGTCCCACATTGGGTGCCCCTCCCCCCACTTGTGCATGCACTTTCTCTCTCTCCGTTCTCAATCTCTCTCTCTCTCAAAAAAAATAATTTAATTATAACAATTCTTCCTATTAATAGTGCAAATAAATGGCATATATGTAAGTAAAGTAATGTAAATAAGTGGCCATTGGTACACTAAAAATACTCAAAATTACATACATAAAAAAAAAAAAAACTTTGGTCAATGGTCCATTTACTATAAATTAAATGATACCAGAAATCTCAATAGTTTTTTTTTTTTTTTTTGAGGACTAACTATAATTTTTAAATTCTTTTAAAATGGGTTTTGAGGCTATGGTGTTCTTTCAAATGTGAAGAACACAAAAACACACAAATCAATCAATCTTATTAGCCAAGGAATTTCCTAATGCCTGAACTGCCTTAGAAATTAACCTATTGTCAACATATACACAGCAGTGCAATCTGAAATTTCCACCTGAGTTAGTTGATTAGTGCTAGTTAAATTAGTCCATCCATTTCCTTCATGTTGGCAGGCAAATTTTCCTATGTGCCATGTGATTGACAGAGTTGGTTTATGGAACAATGAGCAATCACTCCTCTTAGCATTTCTTTAACCTGAGGCATCCTCATTTCCCATCCTGGTGCTTTTTTCCCTTTTTTTTTTGGCCACCTACCCTGGCTTCCCAACATTTTCATGATGTTCACTAATAATGCCAGGAGAAGCTTGGAACCCTCTGAGTACATTCCCTTTTCTCATGAGAGTAGTGATGATTTACACACCCTGTTCCTGGAAGGATTGGATAAGAGGGTATGGAATGATGTGTGTTCTAAATCACCATTGATCAAGTGATTCCAGTATTACAGTCTCTGCAACAGACAGAATTTGGGGAGGAGAAAGCTTAGGTGTAGCACAGTGTTTGACAAATAAGTACTCAACAAAGACGCTGCTAAATCACCGATCAATTAGGTCAATTTGAAAATACTGGTGTTCTCTTGAAAAAGACCTTTCAAAACCAACAATGCTTAAACAATACCTGGCACTGGATGACTTTAACAAAAAGGCCAAAGTCCACAGTAAATACTCCTTCTGTATTAGTAAGGAGTGATGCTGCAATAAGCAGTAGGCATCCGAATCTCAATTAGGCTTCTGTGCTTGAATTGCCTTGTGATTGAGAGTTTGGAAAGCTCCATACAGAAAGAAAAATGGTTTATGTAATTTCCATTGGCCTTCACTACAGCGACATAGGTTGTCATCTAAATCAACCTGCAGTTGGCAGCAGCTGGGACCAGAAGTGGATTGCGTGTATTCAGACCCATGTATCACTTTAGGACAATGAAATTAGGGAACAATATATACCTGTAATCATAACAGTCTTTTGCCTTAAAGAACACACAACCCTCTATTATGTCCCTGAAAGTATTTACAAATGACTTGAATTGGAACAGATTATTACTTCTACAAAATGCAATGAATACTATTTCATCATGTCTTGTACGGTTTTACAACCTTCAGAAGAGTTAATGTCCAATGGTTGGTTGGTTTTATGCTTTTGCTGGCTAACTCATATTTTTAAGTCTAATAATTTTCAGGAGAAGTTGCTGAAATTTCAGAGCATAAAATATTTGAGCTAGGAAAAGAAAGATAAAGACAGAAAAGAACTTTGCCAAGGAACGTATATTGTCTATTTGACCAGAGACATCTAGCCAGTGTGACACAAAAGAAAAATGCTCCATATTAGTGTATTGTTTTAAGACATATATAATCATAATGTCACATCTAACTCCCTTTTGCCTGATCTTGACATGTTAGCAATGTTCCATTCAATAAGTTATTGAAAGGCTATTTCATTACCTGTTGTAGCCTCAGAGATACAGAGCAGCATCCTATATTTTAGGAGGAACATGAGATAGATCAGAGGACATTAATTTGATGGAGAAACATTCATCCAAGTTCTTCCAACAAAATGGGCAACACACCATGTCATTACCTGTTGCCTGAAAAAGAGATAAAGAAATCTCCAAAATGACCCTTCTTCCACTTCAATAATCTAACTCCCAACAAATTACAGTGCTATAAAAGGAATAACTAATTATGCTTCCGCTAGGTACTATAAAGTGTCCAATTATGGGTCTAATTAGAAGGGAAGGGCATAAAGTAATAGGTCTTTATTTAGAAATGTTGTTATTCTCAGGACACCTTCTAAAGTGGTTTCTGTGTTTTGTTTTATGTATTACATTTATTCTACCTTTCTGTAACTTGCTCAGATTTATCTCAATAGGACAAACATCTGTCACATCTTGCATATTGCTTTAATTTGATTGTCCCTGACCCCTTAGGCAAATATAGACAGGTGGAAAACATACTGGCTATTTCACACAACATCTGTAGTCACTTTAGCCAGTCTTTTTTATGGCTTATCACAGCATGAGAGGGCTGCAGAAACCAAGCAGTAGCAGGGAGAGAGAACCAGGTGGAATTCCACCCTCTGTTTGCTTGAGCAACTCTGTACCACTTAGCATTTACAAATGCTGGCTGAGGAGAACAGCAGCCTGTTGCAGGTCTAGTCCTTAAGAGTTAGGGGAAAAGAGAGAAAAGGTTAAAAAAGAAAAGACAGGGTATGCCTTTCAATTAAGTCATTATCTTTATTCTGTAACTCCAGCAAAAGAGTTTAATAAATGACCACACACAAAAACACACACTCATGCACACACTCACATGCACATCCATATACAAAATGTCTTCAGTAGCAATTTGATGTGATTAATGAGGCTGCTCTGGCACATCTTGAGGACAGCATATTAGTCACAGTTAATGACTCCTGCATAGCCTACTCAAAGAGCAATATATCCTTATTAAATGTCCCTAGCATAGAGCAGGGAAAGACCTTAAAATATCCTATGGTCAATGACCCTATCTCCAATATTGGTGAAGGGACACCCCCTGAAATAGCCAGGACTGATAGATGATGATGATGGTGATTAAAATATTCAAGCAAGACAAAACAAAACAGGAATATGGATTCTCCAAAATGTCCCTCATGACCGTTATAGCCTATAATCATTATTTAAGTCAAGAAATCTTTTCTTGTAAATGAGTTCTTACTTTAATCCAAGTCAATTTCCTCTTGTATAGACAACAATGGAAATGGAGAAAAATTGCCGAGCTATCCTCATATATACACTTAATATACTTGGAGATGGTTATTAAATCATCCTTCTGCCTTCTTTGCTACACACTAAAGTTAACTTCTTTATTCTTTCTTACTAGAATCAACTTCCATCTTTTAAAATAAATATTTTATTATTATTTTAAAATGTTTCCTGGACTACCCACTAATATTTTCAAAATGTGGGAAGGAGACTACCTCTAACACCTGGGAGATAAATTACTTTGGGTGCCTTTAAAAATGAATATTCTTGGGTACCCCTAGCTACTCAATCAAAAGATCTTTGGTTGGGCCCAGAATCTGCATTTTTAAATGAATCCTGGGAGATTCTCATGCACATTGATGTTTAAACACCAGTATTCTAATTTCTCTTCAGTTAAACCACCCAGATGCCTTTTTCTGCAAGGCATCAAAGATATATGACTTACAGTAAATTTCTTAATCAAGTGATGAGTATAGACCCCTCTAATCTATTTAAAACCCTTCCAGCTTTCACCAATTTTTTATCATCCTTCCTTCTGAAAATATTTCATCTCTTTCCAGGATGTCTTTCTAATAATATGAGTACAAAGTGATTTTTTTAAACTATAAAATCAACTCTCAATCACCACATCTCAGGTTCAAATCTGAAGTCATTGTGATTTTGTGTCCTCACCTCAAGCATTATCAGAAGTTAAAGCTTCCTTCCACCAAAGCTTGACTGGGTCATATGCATTCCCTGAGTTTCTTCCAATGAATATTCTTTAAATGGGGCACCTGGGTGGCTCAGTCGTTAAGCGTCTGCCTTTGGCTCAGGGCATGATCCCAGTGGGATTGAGCCCTGCATCAGGCTCCCTGCTCCGAGGAAAGCCTGCTTTTCCCTCTCCCACTTCCCATGCTAGTGTTCCCTCTCTCGTCTCTTTCTGTGTCAAATAAATAAATAAAATCTTAAAAAAAAAATAAATACTCTTTAAACATATTGTCAATGTCTACATTGGGTTGAAACTCATTTTCATTTTTTTTAAGATTTTATTTATTCATTTTAGAGGTGGAGCATGAGTAGGGAGAGGGGCAGAGGGACAAGCAGCCTCCTCACTGAGTGGGGAGCCCAACACGGGGCTCCATCCCAGGACCCTGAGATCATGACCTGAGCCCAGGTCAGATGCTTAACCGGATGAGCCACCCAGGCACCCCACAACTCATTTTCTATTATTAAAAAAGTATATGCAGAGTGATATTCATGTATTAATGATCTGTCATTGCCCGAAGCAGCATTAATATTGTGGAAAAAGAGGACAATATTACTCCAATTTTCTCCTGTGAAAATCTTACTAAAGGATTTAAAATCTAGATAATAAAATGAATTCTTCACTCCTGGTACATCCTACGTTATTTGTTTTCAGAAATTAGTCAATGTTGATCAACAAATTTAAACAGCTGCATCATAACATTTCAAAACATATGTCACAACACTACCCCATCCTTGTGCTTTCTCCCCAAGATTGGGAGTATTTTTCTTTTAATTTCTATAGGATGCTGTATATTTGAGGAGGCTGAATCAATTTACATTTTGTTAATCCAGTGATCTTTTTATTGCCTGGTATCTTCAGAGAGGACACTATTCTATTTGACCTACCAATTAATACACTTTTGCTTCTCCCTATACTACATTCCTCAAAACCGTTTTGCATTGAATCACAGGGTCACAATTATCTTCTTCAAATATGTTTCTTTATCTGGTCTTTACATGCAATAAACCATCATTTTCATTTTATCACTAAAAGTTAAATCTCAGTCTCATTTTCCTCAAACACAGTTGTGTTAATTTCAACACCTGGCCTTTATTTGTGTTACTCTCTCTGTTGGAATGTCAACAAATATTTATTGAGCAAAATCATTAAGAATATGGCCTTTTGAAGTCAGAAACAACTAGAATGAGCTCTCATTCTATCACTTCAGAGAAGTGTGACCTTGCATTAGTAATTTAACCACTCTAAAATTCACTTTTCTCAGCTATAGCTATAGCTTAGAAATAATGGTGATTATTATGTAAATCACTATTAGAGAAGAACATCAAGTGTGACATTTTTTATCATTTGCAAAATTCCTGGTACAAATGAGTGTTCAATAATTATTAGCTTATTACTATTAGTAGTAGTGGTAATTGTGACCAATAGTAATAATAGCAAGGTATTCATAGTAATCCACAAAACATTTTGCTAGATGCAGGAAATACAGAAGAAAACACAAGAAAGATATTGCTCTTCCTGTTAGGGAATGTACAGTTTATAGAGGAAAAAAGAAAAATAATCCCATACTTAGAATAAAGTCTGTACCATACTGTTACATAGCAGGTGAGCCTGAACTAGTTTTGGCATCTTGAGAAGCTTCCCTGATGGAATGAGGCTGTGAGATAGGAAAATATAAGAGTTAGTCATGTTAATTACAGGAGGGGAGTGCAGAAAAATGAGTTGCTCAGGCAGAAGGAGCACATGTATGAAGTCCTGGAAATTAAGGCATATTGGAGGAAAATAAACAAGTCCTGCATCTCTGAAGTGTGGCAAACCCAGAAAGTAAGAGTGTCCAGATATTAATCCAGAGAGTTAGATACAATTCAGATCATATGGGGTTCTTAGGACTTATAAAAAAATTTGTATTCTATCCAAAAGGATTGTTAAAGAAAGATATTGAGCAATAGAGTGGTTTGATTAGATTTTTGTTTTTGCCGATTGTATTAGTTTCCTAGGGTTGCTGTAACAGATAACTACAAACTGCTTGACTTAAGACAACAGAAATGTATTTTTACAGTTCTGGAGGCTAAAGGTCTGAAATCAAGATGTCAGCAGGCAGGGCCATGGTCTCTCTGAAGGCTCTAGGGAAGGTTCCTTTTTAAGAAAAAAAATTTTTTTTTAATTTAAGAGAAAGAGAGAGCATGAGTGTGTATGAGCATATGAGCGGGGAGGAGCAGAGGGGGAGGGAGAGGGAGAAAGAATCTGAAAGAGACCCCACAATGAGCATGGAGCCTGACGCTGGGCTTGAGATCACTAGTGGAGATTACAACCTGAGCAGAAACCAAAAGGCCTGATGCTCAACCGATTGAGCATCTCAGGTGCCCCTCCTTCTATCTTTTGGTGGTTCCTGGAAATCCTTGGTGTCCCTTGGCTTGTAGATGCATCCAATCTCTGCCTCTGTCATCTCTCTATTATCTTATAGTATTCTTCTTGTTTTTTGTTTTGTTTTGTTTTTGGTTTTTTTTCTGTGTCTAAATTTCCATGAGGACACTGGTCATTGAATTAGGGCCCGTCCTAATCTGGTATACCCTCATATTAACTTATTTTCATATAAGGTCACAGTCACTGGTATTGGATATTAGCATTTAAACATATCTTTTTTGGGAACATAATTCAATCCACAGTACTTATTAGTATGGTAGCAATTTGGGGAGTGGATTCTAGGGGAATAGTTAGAAACAGAAGGGATCATTACAAGAATTTAGCAGGAACGCAAATTAACAAGAATGGTGGCCTAAACAAGCATTGTGTTAATGGGAAAATAGGGACATAGAGCCACTAAATTGAATTCTGGTATTAAAATTAACAAGTTGCTTATTGATAAGTATGTTGGGAGAGTAAGTGAAGGCGAAGTCTGTGATGATGCATGGTTTCTGGCTTGGGCAAATGGATGACTGGTGACAGGAGAGAGTGAAGAGTGATTGGTATGTCATGTAACTGAAAGATCCATCATATCTAAATACCTGTTCTGTGCCTAGGAGGTGTTAGGCTGAAGATACAGCAGTGAGTAAGACAGATATAGACCTGCTCTCATGGAGCTTATGGCCTTGGCTACTCACGTAGAAGCTGATTTCTGCTTTAGTAGGAATTCTATAAAATTTTAGAGTCTAAATCACACATCTACTGTAGTCATCAATGTTTTATAAATGTGCGGCTGCATCTGCTTTCCTATCTGTTGATTCTCTGGCCTGAACACTTTATGGAGCAAAGATCAGATCATCTTTTAATGTGGCAATTTTCTATTTCTAATTCGTCTGCCTATGAAATTACCATTTGCACCACCTGATCTTTACTGCCTGCATTTCCCTTCTTTCTTTCTGTCTACATAGATTCTGACCCTACTATGATCCACTCTTCTCAACTGTCTTTCTGATCTTTCCTCCAAACTGGTCAGTTTGGGTAAAAATCTGCGTTGGCCTATGCAATGTGTCCAGTTCTTTTCTCCCAACCACGTGATCTTGTGCCTGCCAATCAGGCACATCTCAGTGTGTACCAGTGTTTATTGATGCCAGAGCTTCAGCACCACATGCGTCTATGGCTTTAGGGTCTTTCCATAAGCCTGGCATTTTTTCTCTGTTTTTCAGCGTACATTCCCAGGTTTTTCTAGGTTTCAACACTCATTTATTCATTTATCAAACACTTATTGAGTTGCTACTTCATTCTAGTCATTGTGTGTTTTATGGGCAGCCAAAGACTAATGTGAAGGAGTTTAGAATGGAGATGCAGACAAGCCAACTGACTATTACAAAGGTGTGCAATGAATGCTAAACCTAAGGAGCACACAGGTGAAGCATGGATTCTGGGTTGGCCAATGGATGGGAAACAAATCAGAGAAAGCTTATCAGTACAAGAGATAAACAAGCTGCTTCACAGAATTCTAGTAGAAGCTACCCATAAAAGTGGTGCAATAGGAGGGTGGAGGGGAATTACATTAGGGATAAAAAGAGCACAAGAAGGGAGAGCAGCAAATATAAATGTCAGAATGTAAGAGAGAACATGATCACTCTAAAATTTCAGAGGTATAAGCTGAGTGAGTGTGCCATGAAAAAGCAAGTGTAGGAGGAGATAAGATTAGGCAGGTAAGTAGGGGCAATGTCAAAATATGTGTGCTTGAGTGTCTTATCCTGACCTGATGTCTTATAAAAAGGACTCATTGTCAGTGGTATTTCCTGCACTGGATCTAAATCCTGACATTTCTACATTCCTTTATTGTTCTCCAACACCACTTATGCAATTTCCTTTCCTTTAATGTCTCTATACATAATGTGACTAGAGATGTGTTTTGGAATGCAGGTTTCTGCCAGGTTATGGGGCCCTATGAATGCTATATGCCACACCGAAGATCTGTCAGCCTTATGATAAAACAAAATGTATTTTGAGTATTTGAATATAGTTATAATAGCTATGTTTTAGAAGGTCGACAAAGTGAGGCATTGATTGGAGCAGGTGAAATTGGGGGGATAGAATGGATGAAGGCTATCTCATGTAGTGACCGAGAACATGGACTCTGTGGGCAGACTTTGTGGGTTTGCATTGGTTCCCTCACATACTAGGGATAGGATCAGGGAAAATTGCTTCACTTCTTTGTGCCTTAAAAGGGGTTATAATGGTAATAACTATTTTGAAGTATAGTTGTGAGGATTAATTGATACAAGTAAAGCACTTATTATGGTACCAGACACATAGAAGTATCCTTTATTATGTTATCAAAATAGCCCATGATGATAAAGATCCATGGTGTTAAATTAATAATTTTTTTTAAGAGAGGGAGAGAGAGGGCAGGGGGAGGGGCAGAGGGAAAGGGAGAGAGAATCTTAAGCAAGCTCCATGCCCAGCATGGAGCCCAGTGTGGGCTCAGTCTCACAACCCCGAAATCATGACCTGAGCCAAAATCAAGAGTAGGATGCTTAACCAACTGAGCCACCCAGACACCCCAGTAATGATTCATTTTTAAAATAAATTATTCAAAGCTGTGTTTATGTAGTCACAGTCCATGTAATATATATCCTGTGAATTAAAGTAGCTATTAGCTTTACATTTGTATTGGCTTCCTAGGGCTGCCATAACAAAGTACCACAAACTAGGTGACTTAGAACAACAAAAAAATGAATTCTCTCACTGTTCTGGAAGCTGAAAATTTTAAATCAACATTGGCAGGGCCATGTTCCCTCTGAAACCTGTAGGGGAAGGAACCTTCTTTGCCTCTTTCAGCTTTTGCCCCAGACTTTCCTTGGCTTATGGAAGCACAACTCCAATCTTCATTTGACATTCTCCCTATGTCTCCTTGCATTGTCTTCCCTCTGTACATGTAAGTGTCCAAATCCCCCCCTTCTTTTTTAATAAGGATACCTGTCATATCTTATTAGGGCCCATCCTAAGGAAGTCATTTTAACTTGATTACATCTACAAAGACTCTATCTCCAAATAAGTTCACATTCTGTGGTACTAGACGTTGGGACTTCAACATATCTTTTTTTGGAGGAACAGAATTCAACCCTTCAAAATTACTTCTGCAATTATTGTAAAATACTAGTATTTCTAAAGTTTCACTGGGGAGGCTGAGTTTTAGTAAATAAACAGCATTGTCACTAAACAAAATTAGTGCATGGTTTTATTAACATGGACTTTATTTTCCATATTAGGTCATCCACCTAGAATTAATAAACAGTGCAAGATATTTTTAAATAGAGAAGTGGTGAGGAAAATTAATAAATTTGTTTTATTTTCTCCTATCAAGAAACAACATAAATTTAATTTGTGATCCATTATTTACATATCAGTGAAATCGGAATATTGCTATAGGATTTTTCAAATGTTATTTGGTAGAAATGAAAAAGAAAAAAACACTATGATAGAGGAAAATATTAGATCTGAAATAAGTATGGGAATTTTCAATAACAACTTGCACTTTCAGAGAATTAATCTTGTGAGCTGCTTTACCATGAGAAACACGTTTATATCTAATATAACACGTTAGGAAGGAATGGGTGGACCATACTAATCACCTTTTTATATACATAGAAAATAATGTAGTGGGATTGTTCATTAATATGCACATTTTTCACATTAAAATTCCATTGATGAAAACTGGAGGAGGAAAACAGTAACCGGAAATTAGAAAAATAAATTTATAAAGATATTTAACACCTAGGGGTCTAATGGTAAATCAGGGGGGAAAAAAGTCTCACATTTGAATTTGGAAAGTTTATAGAACAAGGAGGGAGTAATTATGTTTTAGATGTTTATTAGGACATGCAAACAATGAATAATAGAATCATTGAAAAATAATTTCATAAATGGGAGTAGCAAGTGCAAAGAGATTAAAGAATCTAAATGAATAGAATTTTTTTTACTGTACTACATTGCACTCACACTATATTGATTTTTTTTTTTTTTTTACATAAGGGAGAAAACTAGAGAAGTTGAAAATGAAAATATTAATGGCAGTTTTATCAGATGATTCCAGTATTGCTTCATGTAAAATAAACAAACACCCCCCCCAAAGATGATCAATAAATAATTAACAGGACAAACATTTTTTGAAAAGTTGTTGAAACTTACATTGAGGATTACTTGAAGAATGTGGATAATGAAAAAAAAATATTTCATGAAAAGAATTAGACATAAGATAGATGAGGAAGTGCTATTGGCCTTGTTCCTTCATTCAAAGAAAGGTTATGATTAAAATATGCAGTCCTCAGGATGTAGACTTGGAAAAGCTTTCACTGAAGGATTAAATATTGACTGCCAGCAAATTGATTTGATAGTATCAGAAAATAGTGTTTGTATTGGGAACACATAAAAGGCAAGAGAGAGAGGGGAACAAACATTTAATAGGTATTTACTATAAGAGGCACTTTATAACTGTTATCATACTGAATCTTTATAAGAATTCTGTGAGGTAGGTATTATTCCCATTTGATGTATGAGGCAAAGAAAGCATAAGTAGCCCGCCCTTGGTAGTAGGGATGAGTAGGGAAATGACATCCAAATGCCTTCTCAAAGTCTGAGTCTTTCCTACTATAATACAAAAAAATCTCCAAGAAAAAACAATTTTTTCCTAAAACATAGGTAATGTCACATTCTTCATTCAATTAAATTTCTGAAGCCCTAAAGGCTTTTGACAACTATTCCCCAAAGCAGAATGTAATTGTTTTAGAAAATACTAGTCCATGTCTTTGGAATAAGGTGGAATACATTAGCATCTCAAATGACATAAAATAATATACTTTATGCAGTGATGTTGACCAGAAAGGAACAGTAGGTAACTGTAGCATCTTCATTTCCACGGATTATTGAAATGGCAAGTTCAGAAAGGTAGCCATGACTCTTAGAGAATGGGCTGCAATGCTGCCTCTGGGTTAGAAACCTTTCAGAGGAGCTCCTGCATCCTAGTACTAAAGACACACTAACTCTTCCCATACATCCCAGTTTCCCTTCTGTTGCTACAACATGAACTCTAGCCTCCCATAATGTAGACTTTTCCTCAGAGTCTCATTTTTGTATTCCTTCCTTCTCCCTTATGTTGGATTTGCCTTTTCTTTCTGTGAAATCAGTCCATGAGCTTAGCCTGTCCCTGCTCCATTCCAAAGGTTAAGTGGAAACAATTTGGGTAATGCACTTTAAAGAGAAATGACCTTACTCATACTCAAATAATTTTGATGAAAAAGTCTATGTTTTTATTATTTTGTATATGTCAAATGTAAATTTATTGGATTCAAATCAATGAGAGAAGAAATGAAAATAAAGAAATGGCAAATAACACATTAACTATGATTAAATTGTTATTCCAATCCTATGAAACTAAAAGTTCATGGCAAATCATTTAAGACTATTTAACTTAGAGCCAAAACTGTCAAGTGGGTGAGAATAGAGATTAAAAAAAGCTTTCACTTGGGCGCCTGGGTGGCTCAGTTGGTTAAGCGACTGCCTTCGGCTCAGGTCATGATCCTGGAGTCCCTGGATCGAGTCCCGCATCGGGCTCCCTGCTCAGCAAGGAACCTGCTTCTCCCTTTGACCCTCCCCCCTCTCATGTGCTCTCTCTCTTGTTCTGTCTCAAAAAAAAAAAATCTTAAAAAAAAAAAATCTTTCACTAGAATTAATGGCAAATGCTTTTTGGTTCTAAGTCAAACAATTTAAACACTTATGTGGTTTTATAATATATTTTTTACATATATAATTGGTATGGTGACCTGTCTCCAAGATATCCCCTCAAGATCTTTGCCTATTTATTCATACCCGTAGAATCAGGGCTGGTTTGAGTTACCAATGGTACACTGCAGAATTGACTGCATATGACTTTTGAGGCTGGGTTTAGAGGCGTTGTTTCTTTCTTATTCTTTTGCATTGCTCCCTCTGGGACCAGCCGGCTATCCTGAGAACACCAGAGCAGCCCATGGGGCAAGAAACTAACTTGGCAGTATTGAGGTTAAAAAACCTTGGAAATGGATCCGCCAGTACCAGACAAGCCATCGGATGACTATAGTCCCAACTGACCTCAGACTGCAACTTCAGGGACTCTGATACCTTTCTGAATTCCTGACCCGCATAAACTGTTAAAGATAACACATAGTTATTATAATTTTAAGTCACTATATTTGGGATGATTTGTTATCTAGCAATAGATAATTAATACAATTGGATAAAGCGATATATATCAAATAGACAAAAAAGAGATCAACATTTCCAGTTGCTGCTTTTCCCAAAAGTCATGTTTTTTTTCATTATTCTCAACTTTTTAAAAAAATTAACATATAATGTATTATTTGTTTCAGAGGTACAGGTCTGTGATTCATCAGTCTTACACAATTCACAGCACTCACCATAGCACATACCCTCCCCAATGTCCATCACCCAGCCACCCCATCCCTTCCACCCCCCACCACTCCAGCAACCCTCAGTTGTTTCCTGAGATTAAGAGTCTCTTATGGTTTGTCTCCTTCTCTGGTTTCATCTTGTTTCATTTTTCTCTCCCTTCCCCTATGATCCTCTGTCTTCTTTCTCAAATTTCACATATCAGTGAGATCATATGATAATTGTCTTTCTCTGATTGACTTATTTCGCTTAGCTTAATACCCTCTAGTTCCATCCACATTGTTGCAAATGGCAAGATTTCATTTTTTGATGGCTGCATATTATTCCAAAAATCATGTTTTAAATAATCTATAATGATTTCCTCTAAGAATGATAATTAAGAATGGTTAGTTACTATATACAGGGCTAACAGTTATCAGTGGTGAACTGAGAGTGGAATAGACATACAATGACATTCTGAAAACTCCTTCCCAGAATTTGGTAGTTATTAGACAATTACAAAAAAGGCATACAACAATAAAATACAAGTCATCATTTCTTTATCTAATGAGGAAATATTAGTTGAGCACATACTATGTGCTAGCCCCTGTGTCAGGTACTAGAGATAAAGTAACAAATGACACAGCTTCTTCCATGAAGTTCACATCCATACATCAACAGATTTTAATGTTCAATTAAAATTAAACAGGGTCATTTATTTACATTTTTATCTTTTTTATAACACACACAAAATATATTTTCTTTAGTTTTATGTTAGTGTACAGTTGCCTCTCAATTCCACTGATTCTGATGAGGAGCTGCTGGTTTCTCAGTGGTACTAAGAGAAAGAAAGTGAATAGCGATTGCAAAATTTCTTTGTTTTTCAGAGAAATTGTGTAGTTATAATTAGGTGTCAGTTCATTCATTTATTCATATTCATTCATTCCAGAAGCATTTATCAAATGTTATCAACATATTTCCATATTTTTAAATATATTATAGGGTATAAGAATGATTCTACTTAGTTTCTTTTTTTTTTTAAGATTTTATTTATTTATTTGAGACAGAGAGAATGAGATACAGAGAGCATGAGAGGGAGGAGGGTCAGAGGGAGAAGCAGACTCCCTGCCGAGCAGGGAGCCCGATGCGGGACTCGATCCCGGGACTCCAGGATCATGACCTGAGCCGAAGGCAGTCGCTTAACCAACTGAGCCACCCAGGCGCCCTCTACTTAGTTTCTTTTCATCAAAAGAAGTTTCAAATATGTTTACTATACTCTATTTTCTAAAGGTAGGAGAGAAAATAATTAAATTTTAGTTACAAACATACAAAGTAATTTAAAAAGTTTTAACATTTAATGAGATCTCAGAATCAAACTATATCAGAAATGAGATATTATGTCTTTTTATTTTAAAATGTATGTTTATTTGAGGGAAAATAAGGTGGATTAGAAGTATTTTGGGTGTCGATATTTTACTTCATGGAAAAGGATAATTGGATAAAGAATATTAAAGAAGCTGGAATACAGTGGTCAGTCAATAATAAATTTTATAATAATTAATTTGGTCTTACAAATAGGTAGCCAATATTTACCTCTTATTTAAAATCATTATATAAATTACTAATATGGATTTCTGGCTGTTCTTTAGAAAGCTATATATACATTTGTCTTGGAGATTGTGCTGTGTATTTTAATACAGACACATTTCAAGCATGAAGTATATTAGCTGAAAAGAGTCTTGGTTAAGTGAAATTATTTCCTAAAAATTTTCTTTTCTTTTTTTTTTCTTAACACTCATCCAACTTAATTTAAAACAATTTAAACCCAAACAAAAGAATAATTCAGAGTTCACTTTTAGGCTAATAGTTAATTAACAATTTCAGTAAAGAAGTGGTTCATTGGATGTCTCACTAAAGTGCTTTAGGTTAATACCAGAGACAGAAAATTGAATCATAGCCAAAACAGAACAAAATTTCAAGAAATTATGTTTAAGGTATCTCTGCTTTTCAGGAACCCTGAAATTGTTACTTTTCAGCAAAGTGAACCTAATGATGTGCCTTTTCTTCCCTGGTGACTTCCTATACCTTAATTAGCTAATTCAGGTCAACTACCTAGTTCATCAGGTTTTGAACATCTGAGATTTGGTCTTAAATTCCCTTTTGAGAAATGAATTCCCAACACAAAGTCCTCATGGGTGTGTGTGTGGGGGAAAATAATTTTGAGCAATTAGGAATTAATGATGACCTTTCAGGGGATAGTAGAGGACATAATCATAAAAGTTGAATATACATCACTAAGAAAGTAATGCACTCCTATTAGCATAATTGGCTAGCATTAAAATGGAGGTATCTACAATTTATATGGTTTGGCAGCTTCTTGAGAAAACGAGGAGGTACTGGAATGTAAAACCTAGACATTACTCTTGAAATCTCATCGGTGATAATTTGGAAGCATATATAAATTAAATTGTTAGAGTTGGAACCTGGAAAAATACTTTAGTGAAATAAAGAAAAAAAATCACATTAAAAATAGAAAAATCAAAGTAATATTGTTGTATGTTAGACACTTATAAAGAACAGAAATCTAGAGCTTGGACTCTGTGTTCTGAGAACACTGGAGTTTGATTCATCGCTCTCCACGTCTTAAATGAGTGATGTTAGTGAAATTGTTTATCTTTGCCTCAAAGGTGATTATAATATTAGTAATTATTTCATAGGCCTAATATAAGAAATAAATGAGTTAATAATAGTAACTACTGGTGTCACTTCTCTATTACTGGTTAACAAGCAACACCAAAACTTAATGGCTTAAAAAACTATTTATTATTTCTCATTGTTCCAAGGGTTGACTGGGCTTAGCTGGGCACTTCTCATGTGGGGTCTCTCATGCAGTTCTATTCAGCAACTGCCACCATTCAAATGCCCAGCTGGGCTGAATATCCAAGATGACTCACCCACATGGCTGAGAGGTAATGCTGGCTGTGGTGTGGGAGCTCAGCCTGTCTATGTGGTTTGGACAAGATAAGCTACATAATTTTCAGGACCCAGTGCAGAATGAAAGCATGGGGCTTCCTGTTAAAATTTATTAAGAGTTTCAAGACAGTGACAGCAGAAGCTGCATGCTCATAAATCTAGCCCTGGACTTGGGCTTCTCACCATATAATGGGTGAGTTCTAAGAAGAAGCATCCCAAGAGCATGCATCATGAAAGACCCAGATAGAACTTGTAAGGCTTCCTATAACTTCATTGATCACATTTCTATTGTCAAAGGGTCATCACAAAATCAACCCAGGTTCAACGGAAGAAGAATTAGACTCCGTCTCTTGATGTGAAGAGTGGCATGCCTGTCCAGGGATGGACAACTGATAGCAGCCATCTTTGGAGATTCTCTACCACCTGACCTTGAAGTTTTAAAATAATTACTAAGGGAGATAATTCATATAAGTTAGCAGGATACCTAGCTTGGAAAAATGCTTATATAACAACTTATTATTATCCTAGATTATAAACTTGGAGAAGAAACTAAAGTGACTTGGCTTTGTATATCTGTTATCTGACTGAGTTAAAAATGGATGTGATATCAGATTTTATCTTTGCTATTTTATGGAATTTGTCTTGTAAAATATTAGAAAAACTAACAGTTATCGCAGTTAGATTCTGTAATGGCTAAAGAACATTCTTAAGGTAATTATTAATGAGTTTAATGCTGCTCTCAATGATAATAAGCCCTTCTCTTTTACCTAAAGGTATTTTGCAGAAGTGGATAGTTTAGCTTTGACTTTTCCACTTATTAAATAACCATCTACCACCTGTAGTCTATTGTCTTGCTGCATTTATCACAGATGAGTGCAGAACAAAAAAAATGAAAATACATTGTTTTAATATAATACCCTTTTCTCATACTTTGCCATAAAGTGCCACATTCCTTGAATGCATCTTAGCTAGTGTGTAACTTGGGATTCCAGGTTATAAAAGCTTTTTATAATCTTTAGTCATTTAACACTACCTACATCTCATTTGATGGCTTTTCTTTTCAGTTTGTGCCAAAAGTAATATAATTTTTCAATTAGGAAGCAAACATGCTTTTTAAAATGAGATGCTGTTTCTGACATCCAAATTTTGTTTATAGGCACCAACAGTATTCTAGAAAACCTTGTGTATAAAGATAATTATAAGTGAAAAGAACTGCTAAATGATCATCCAGGACACCACAGAACAGTTTATTCAGTTGTGATAAAGACAAAAGAATATAGTCAATTACAAAACTATGTTTATTCTATTGTGTAAGGCTCTTGGAATTCACTGAGAAAATATGTATTTTAAAGAGTCAGTTAGTACACAAATAATGTCAACCCATGTGGAAGGAGGCCATGCAGCTGGATGTGAGTAAATCTGTGACTCAATTTTGAATAGTATATATTGCTTATATGAATTGCTAAGCTTACAGACCTTCATATTCAGCTTATAAGAGTACAGTCTTTCTAAACTTTGGTCCTTTACTTATTTTTTCCTGGACTTCTATTTACTTTTATTATTTTTTCTTATGATATCTCATCTTAAAGTTTTTTTTTTGGTTGAGGCATAATAAATATAAATTGCATGAGTACATATCTTGGTGAATTTCTGAACACATTTTTGTGTATAACACCTTGGAAATCGTCCTCATGCCATCTAGTGACTAATTCATTCCTCTATCCTCCAAGGATAACCATTCTCCTGACTTTTAGCAATATATATTAAAGTTCTTAATTTGTATATTTTATATAAATGGAGTCAGACAGTATAGGCTTTTCTGTGTGTTGCTTCTTTTGCTGAAATTTATGTTTTTGAGATTCATCCACATTGTTGTATGTTGTGATATCACTTATTCTCATTGGTCATTCCACTGTGCAGCCATTCCACAACTTATTTATCAATTCTATTTGTTTCCAACTTGGGGATTTTATAAATAGCAGAACTGTAAACATTCTCATATATGTCTTTTGGTAAACATTAGGACATGACTCTAGCAGTGGAACTGCTGAGTCATAGGATATAGGTATGTTTAACTTTAATGGGTACTGACTAGCAGTTTTCCAAGTGGCTATGCCAATTAAGACTTCCACCAGTGCTGTATTAGAATTCTAGTGGCTCTCTACATCCTTGCAATCTTGTTATTTTTGCCTCTAATTTTAGTCATTTTGTCCATATGTAGTTCTGATGACTAATGAGGTTAAGCACCATTCCATACGTTTATTGGCCATTTGGTTAACCTCTTTTGTGAAGTGTGTTCGTGTTTTCAAGTAACTTGCCCGTATGAATATAAGAAATGTAATTACTAAAGAGGGTTATCAGTATTTTAGAAATTAATTTGTAGGAATCCTTAATTTGTAATTGTAAATTTAAAAAATTTATCCTAAATATCAATGTTTTGTTGGATATATGTATTGTGAATATCTTTTCCTACTCTTTGGGTTCTTTTTATGCTCTTAATAGTATCATTTTAATGACTAGAAGTTCTTCAATTTAATATAGTCCAGTTAACACTTTTTTCTTTTACAATTAGCTTTACTATGTATCCTGTTTAAGAAAACTTTCGGAGGGGTAGACGAACCATGAGAGATGATGGACTCTGAAAAACAAACTGAGGGTTCTAGAGGGGAGGGGGGTAGGAGGATGGGTTAGCCTGGTGATGGGTATTGAGGAGGGCACGTTCTGCATGGAGCACTGGGTGTTATGCACAAACAATGAATCATGGAACACTACATCTAAAACTAATGATGTAATGTATGGGGATTAACATAACAATAAAAAAATAAAATAAAAAAAAGAAAACTTTGAATATGTTCTATTTTCCTTAAATGCTTTATCCTATACTTTCCAAATTTAGAACTATAAATTATCTGGAATTAATTTTTGTGTTTTATGGGAGGGATATCCAGTTTACCATGCATCATTATTAAGGAGAGAGTTATTCCTCCTTGAAACACAGTGTCAACTTTGCCTTGAACCTGGTGACTGTCTGTTTCTGAGCCTTCTATTAGGTTTATTTATTTTTGTACCAAAATTACTGTGTCTTAATAAACCAATGCATTTTTCATTAAAATAATTTCAGTAACTGAGGTCATTTAACAAGGAGCAAAAACATTATGGTTTTTCCTTACTAAAAATAATATAACCTAGTGAAGTTACTATAAGTTCATATTTAACAACTTTCATTTAAATATGAAACCTAATCCACTGCATGAAGGATGAAGATGTCATCATACATATTTATTTAATTTTTATTCAATAACTACAATGTGTGAAAAACAGGAATAAAAAAGGTAGCTAAGACATGTTTTCTGCTCTCAACATGTCTACAAAAGGAGAAAGGTATTTAAACAGACCAAACACAATATGGGTGATATGCTATTTCTGTGCAATAAACATCTAATAGTCTAGTGTTTGGTGTTAATGGTGACATGTGAGCTAGACTAAAATTTGGAGGAAAGCCTAATGACAATTCTCAGAAAACTGGATGGAGGCCTGGAAAAGATTGACGTGGATTCATTCAGTTTACAGTTTTCTAGAACAATAAAATTATAGCACAATAGGGAAAAAAAATTGAAGATATTGAGAAAAGTGTAATTTTGATGGAATCTAAGGTACTTAGTCAAGGAAGTGAACAGAAGAAAGTGCTGATAGGAATAAAACAGAGGAGCCAGGGAACTGGAAATCCCTGTAAGAACAAAAAAAGTTACAGTGGGAGTTACAGAGAAAGCAGAAGAGACAGGAAGATGTGGTGGATGGTAGGGTTATTTGAATGCAAATTATGGTTGGATCACTACTCTAAGGCATTGCCACAGGAGTGGGGGATTTCAGAGGAGGTGAGATGAAGGTCACTAGAAATAAGGAAAAGTAATTGAAAAATTGGGATACCGTTGGGTCTCATAGACATTGAAAAAATTTAGGACCATGGCACAACATGGAGGGGAAGGAAAATGAGTGTTCCTGGTCCCAAGGGTTCCTAGTGATTGAAAAGGAGAACAGGGATTGTTAGGTGAGGAGACAAAAAAACAACATTATTGCCAGATGTGATCAGTCTTCATATATCAGTGATTTTGACGTGATTGTGACTGAATATTGGCCTGTAAATGCTGTTGAAAAGCAAGACTGAAGATCTTCTCATTGAACAACTATGGAATGAATGAAATCTGTGAGAATGGGTGTCTTCCAGTTGAGAGGGCTACATGGGAAATGGTATCCACAGGAAAAGTTTCTGTTAATCAGGAATAAAATGAGAAGATATTGAAGGTGAGTGGTATTCCTCTTGGTATAATTAAAATACTTAGAAGAAAAGAGCAGTTGGCTTCAGGAAGGGATCTAAAGTACAGTGTGGAGGGGAGTGCAAGGTTGGGGGCAGATGGAGAAGGAGAGGAGTGTTTGTGAGCCAATATGGAATTAGTAGATTTCAAGGATTTCAGAGTAATTACACCCAGAAATCCCTTGAAAAATTGATTCTGGTAGATTTCATGGGGATTGGCTATCTCTTCTATAGATATTCCAAGTGTAGTGATCAGAATCCTTGATAGAAAAATGCATAAACTAATCTCAGGTGTTTGGATTTTATTCTGTATGAAAAAACATAGGATTTTAATTAGAAAAATAGAATGGAAGGGGAAAAATGGCAGGAAAATGTGCTGGAATAATCAATAACAATAATTTAAATAAGAGAAGAGAAAGATAATGGTAATTGGGATGGAAAGGAGAAGTGAGATTTTATAGACACTTCAGAGGTAGAATCAACAAGATTTGTTTTTGGATATGGATATGCACTTGAATATGGACAGTTAGAAAGAAGTAGTTGAGGTTTATATTTCCCAGATTGGAAGTCTGAGTGAATGTCTTAATGTTAAGATGATTAACAAATACAGGAGGCAGCACATATCTAGGCTGGATATTTTGGGCTCTCTTTTTCTGCCTCCCCAACATCCATTATCTTTTATCTGAAACAATTCCATGCAATTTTTTGGAGAAGGATCCTCCCTCATTTTTATAGTCCATGTTTTAAATATAGCTGACTCCACTGTCAGCACTAGAGATGACCAATCATAGTATGGGATATTCTTGATCATACTAATGGAAATATTGTAAGAGAGACTCTCTCTTTGGGTTGGAAGCTGCCGAGAAGACATGATGTAAATCTAAAGCTGATGATCACCCTAAAGAATGGAGCCAGAACTGAAGACAGCTGAACCCTGAGATGGAAAAAGCAGGAGATTAGAATGACATTTTTTCTGAGTTCTTTAATGCAATCATTCCCAAAGCTGATGAATCCTTGGAATTTTCTGAAACACAGCCAAAACATTTTCCCTTCCCATCCTTTTCCTTCCCCATCCCTCCCCTCTTCTCCCCTCCCATCCCCTCCCTTCCTCTTCTCAAAATTATCATTTCATTTTCTTTTTGTTTTATTCTAACAATATAAAATTCTTGACTGTGTAGTTGAGGAGGGAGTATGGGGGCAGATATTTTTTTTCATTAGAAATGTTAAATTCAAGGTCCCTGCACTAAAATCTGATAGAGATGCTTAGTGGGCAATTACAAGTAAAGAGTCTGGGTTCAGAAGAAAATTCAGGGTCAGAGACAAAAGAGAAAAAAAATATAAGGTCTTTGAGGTCATGGATACAGAAAATTCATTCAAGATGAGCAGAGAAAACAAGAATTGATACAGCTGAAAAACTGGGTCTCAGAAAACTCCAGTATTTAGAGTTCAGAGCACAAAACAGACAAATGAGATGGACAAGGGATAGTCAGAGTGGTAGACCATTAAGAAAGTTTTGGATGTAATTGTAGGGGTGGGAGGCAAGTTTCTAAAGTCAAAGAACTTCTGGAATCTAGGACAGTGCTACTCAAAGTGCCCCTAGAGAAATTATTTCTGGATAGTGACAACATAAACAGCTGTTACAAAGTGTAAACCAACTAAGTCCATTGTTTAGTTCAGCTAACTTTTGTTTTTTGTCTCATAACAAGTCTTTCTCCATGTAAAGGAAGCAATGTGTTGGTTTGCGTTCTGGCAGAGGCTCCTTATCAGACTCAGTAACAGTTTAGTGAGCATTGTTTAAGCAGTTTAAACAGCACTGATGTCCCTCAAACACCTCTCTGCTGGCGATTATTCCGTAATATAATCAGATCAGTTCACGGTGCACATCATTGGAAACACAGATAGATTTTGATTTGAATTACTTTAGAGAATTTAAAACATAAATAATTGATAATAGGGAATTAACTAGACATCTACAGATATGTATTATCTAAAGATTTAGACTTAGGGACTCTTGGTAATGAAGACATGTCTTGATTAATTATGAAAAACAAAATTCTTTTTTTTTAATTTTTTTTTTAAGATTTTATTTATTTATTTGACAGAGAAAGACACAGTGAGAGAGGGATCACAAACGGGGAGTGGGAGAGGGAGAAGCAGACTCCCTGCTGAGCAGGGGGCCCGATGCGGGACTCGATCCAGGGACTCCAGGATCATGACCTGAGCCGAAGGCAGTCGCTTAACCAACTGAGCCACCCAGGCGCCCGAAAAACAAAATTCTTAAGAGTAAAATGTTTTTTTTTTTTTTAAAGTTTCAATTGGAACTTTGATGTTCAAAACTTATCATTAGAGCTGTTGGTGGAAGCAGAGGAAGGGGTGAGTGCAGAAGGGCTGGGTTGATCTGCTCGGGTACCTCTTTACCTTTGTGCTACTCCTTAAAGAGTCCCAAATGGAACCACAATATTCTACATTTCAGAAAACCACTGGGGTTGACCATAAAAAGCAATTAGCTTTGACTTTCATGATGACTCTTGACTCTTGCACTTTCTGGTCCTGTGACCTTAAGAAAGCCATTTAAGCTTCTCGAGGCTCAGTTTTCTAATCCTATAACACTGGGATGCAATAGCAATTTTAAAGAGTGGTTCTGATTACCTAATCAGTAGGTTTAGGTGAATGTGCCTTGTACAGTTTAAGGATTTGACTAATGTAAGAGAGTAGGTTAACATTTCATTCAGAGAGGACCTCTCCAATTCTCACTGTCACCGTACGTGCTTCAGGGAGCTCTGGCAGCAGAAACTATGTGGCCTCAAGTTGGTGCTTGAAACTCTCAAGTTCAATCGCTCCTGAGCCCTGTTTACTTCTAGGAAAGTGAATGAAAAGAATGAAAAATGAGCGCAGTGTTCTAGTGAAGTCTTGTCACTATGAGCAGGGACTTGCTAAAGTGTGTGAAGGGTCAGAGTCCATATATGTTAACAACACTATCAAAGGTATACCTTCAACTTTCAGTCCCTGATTTTCATGGCAAAGGGACTAACATAAATGGAGGTAAGAGGTTTTTTCCTTTCAGAGATTTTATTCAGAATTCTAGACTTCTGAACAATCTTTTTAAGTATCCTGTATGTTTATTCTTTTCTTGATTTCTCTCCTTTTTGCTTCTTGCTTTTCCTTATCATTTTCTCCCTCCCTCCACTTGAACTTGTGTTTGAAGGGGGATTGTTCCTCATGCATGTGTGTAGCACTTTTTTCTTTGAAATTTAGAAACTGTACATACATATTTCCTTACTTGTCATGTGTCCTTTTTGATTAAAAATGGAATTACCAAGTTTTCTTACTTCCCTCATTCACAGTCCTTTGTTTTAATCAACATTGGGTTTCAAAGGAAAATCAGCTCAAGTTTCAAAAATTGAAGATGTAACATCCTTAAGAAAACGTGAAAGAATGTGACTTATCTTTTGAAGGCAATCTTCCAAGAAAAGTTGCCAAGGTGCACTGACTAATGACAACAATACTTAAGTAATAATTCTAAGAGTCATCATTAACTAAGCACTTACTCTGTAGTAAGCATTCTTCCAGCTTCTCTATATCTATTAACTCTTAAATCTTATAATCACCTAATGAAGGAAATACCACTATTATCCTCATTTTATTGGTGAGGACATTAAAGCACAGAAATGTGGAGTAAATTTCTCAGGGTCACACAGCGAAAAAATACAAAGGTCAGATTTAAACCTAGGCCATCTGAGTGTAGAGACTGCTTTCACAGTATACTACCATGAAGTAAATTCATCGTCTCCAAGGTAACTGATTTGTCTGATGATTAGTGCCTTCCTGAGATTAAGAACCAAAAAGACATAATTAAGAAAGCCTGTGCACTAGTCTGACTCCCTGGTAATTTTGTGGAACCGTATATAGAACGGGGATTGTCATTTTCATTGATTCATATACTCTTGGATCCCACACAGCAGAAGGCATTGGAGGACTCAACAGATTGTTCCCTAATCATCCAAATCCATGCAGTTTCTCATGAATAAAAGTTTATAATATCTTCAAACTATTTAGAGATTGGCAGCTGGATACACTATTAATTCCTTTTGGAGCATGCCACTTAAGATGGGCCTTAATGAATGCAGCATTTTATTTTTAATTAAAATACTTAGTTCAGGGAGCATTTATTAATAATTCTAACAGCAACAGATGGTCTGCTTATGTGTTGAAACAATCTTTACCCAAAATCAGTCAAAATAATTAACAAAATGTAAATTATTAAACACTTAAATATGTATTATGTATCATTACCATTCCCATAACATATTTTAATCTTTTATGAGAAAAAAAATGACAGTTAAACAATAATATATAGAATATTGCATACCAAATGTTCAGAAAACTAGATTTTCTTGTTTTTTTAATATTAAAAATATCATTTGTATTGGTAATGTTTTCTAGCATTCCTGTCACCTAGAAATGGAATTAAACCAAAGCTAAATAAATGGAATTGTCTTTGGTAAGAACATTATATAAAATGCTTTACAAAAGAACTGCTTCTAATACTGAACAAGAACCTGAAAGTTCAGGTCTGTCATTATTTTTTGTTGTGGTTGTTGGAATGCTGGGAAGAGTTCCCATCCTGTCCATTCATCTGCAATTTGATAAAGCTGCTGTGAACCTCAGTTTCCTTCAAGCACTTGAGAATCTTTGGCAGAACATAACCACCAATGTATAAAGGTTTGCTCTGTCTCCCTGGCCCCCACCTTCTCATTCCACACACTTTGTGCTGCCCCTAAAATATACCTCTTTGACTCTTCAAATGAATTGTATTGTTTTATTTTCCTCGTGTTCTTGGGGCATCAAAGTGATATGTATTTTGGGAACACCATGTCTTGGTGATCTTTGAGGACTTTGTAGTTAGGGCTAGATTTTAACTAGAAAATAAATGATACTTAAAATTACTTCAGCTGAGAAACCCAAAACAGAAAATCGGTTCATGGTTGACATAGCTCTAATAGGCACCTATTTGGTGTGGCATTTGGGAAAATATGGGTCTATCTTGAATATTATGGAAACCATGAGTTTCACAGCATGGATTCTGAAAAGCACGCTTTGTTATGGAAACAGTGTCTGTATACATAGGGATTAAATAACCCTATTTTAATTTAACTTGTAAGTTCAAGATTTAAAATAAGCATTTAAATTCAGTATTTTAATTCAATTTGTATTTAAATGATATTCTACAATTTTAATAATAGAGTTAAAAGGGAACTGAAAGGTCATTTGAACTGTGTGATTTTGAATTTTGTCATCATGAAAAATTTATTAAACTTTTCTAAGCCTTAGTTTTTTCACCTGTACACTGGGGGGTAGGAATAGTACCGGATAGATTTGTTGTGACTATTAAATGGAAAGTTCTTGCCACAGTGACTGGATATAAGAGACTATTTAATCTATCTTCCTTCTTTTAAAAAACCAATGAAGAAACTAAGTTCACAAAGGTTAATTGATTTTTCCTGGATCACCAAATAGATAGAAATGCCAGAAGTAAAAATGTTGTATCATGGATACCAGGTCAGAGTTCATTTAATTAGACACTTCTGATGTTTATTTGCTAGGAAAGAACATTTGCCTCTAAATTTTCAGGTAATAATTTGCTACTAATAGTCACATTTTTGTCCACAGGAGGTACAGCATTGGTAAATTAGTTTTCAAGAGTGTTCAGTAGCTGCACACTTAAATTATCTGCTTTAACCTGTATCAAAAATTATTTTTGAAAAATACCTAAATCATAATTTTTTTCTGGTCAGTTCTAATATTTGTGAACGTTTTATGGTAAATGATATTTTCACACATTTAAATTTTGCTCTTATTGTCATTTGTGTGTGTGTATGTGTGTTTAAAATCACCAAATGATCATGCAGTTACTCCATAACATACTAACAATTCTCTACCCAAAGGAGACAGATTTTCTTACAGTTTGGCCACACAAATAAATCAGCAAATCCAAGTATGATACTTTATTATAAATGAACAATTCTCTGAATTTTTTGGTCATTGAAAACTTTTGTTTTGCCTTCCAGCAGCTGTTTTCTACAGGAACAGCTGCTAATACTTATATATAACATTTATCAGGTTCTTTTATAAGCTATAAAACCCACAAATGTTGCTTTAAAGGAAGTTTAAAACTCTACATATATTTATATACCAAATAGCTAAATTACTTACAAATTTTTTGGATAGATTGGTAACAGAATTCACTGAATCAATTTTTTTTTTTTAATATGCTTAGCTACTTGTCATTCATGTCTTTGTAAAATTTCCTTTCATTTGTGGACCAAAATAATTTCTTCTTTGATAAGATTTAGCCTAAACCAAGTAATTGATTTATGTAATTCGCTTAAAGATAAGGCATAGAGAGTTATATTTATTAGGCAGGCTTTTTAACATTGGAGATTACATACTTATCATTAAAGATGCCAATTTAGCAATGATAATACATTATCAGTGTGCAGTGTGTTCCCCATTTCATTCCCTTCCTTTCACCCAAGAAGAAACACCTGTGCTCCATTCAGGATGGCTGCAATTTCCCTCGAACATAATCAGTCACAACTGTTCAAATGTCATCTGTGGAGGTCTTGAGGCTAGATGGTCCCTGTAGTGTGTGAAGCCATCCCCTCATTCTGCATTTCCTTCTTAGGCTGCCCAAGACGGTTGCTAAGCTTTGCAAAGTGCACATGGAGTTGCCTTGGGGTATCTAGGGCAGCACTGTGTCTAGAGGATTGCAGGTATGAATTATCAGCCTCTTCTGCACATGGTGGCAGGGAGGAGAATTGGGGATTAAGCAAATAGAAGTTGAAGAAGAAAAATGAATTGTGCTCTCTCTGCATGTTTAGCATTCTGTCAGCCTCCTGGTCAACAGATCTTGTGTGAGGCCTCTTCAACCCCCCAAGTAAAGCAAAGAGGCAGATGCTCAGGGCTTGGCAATCAAAAATCTGAGAATATCTCTAGGGTAGGGTTTGGCTTCATTAACTACTTGTCAAACGTCTACTTTCTTAAACCTTTGTACTGCTTGAAGTTTTATGTGAATAAGGCCATGGCTCTTAGGATCAGAAATAAGTAGAGAGAGAGAAAGGAAGGAAACTCAGATCAATTTAAAGAGTTTAATACTTTGACAACGAAGGTCCCCTCTCCCCCATCTGATCAATTTTCTGAGAAATAGTTTATGCGTTTTCAGCACTGTCTGTAAGCTGGCTTTTACCAATTTAAACATGTTTCCTAAAATGCAAAGTGCAATTTACTTTGTTCAAATTCATTTTAGTATTTCTGTTAAAATACTCATACCTATATACTTTTTCCTCTTGCTCTTAATCTATTAATTATTTTAAAATGAGTCACATGTATTCCACTAACTCCTTATATGCAGGTGTTGATCTTCTAATTTTTTTCTTTTTTTATCTAATCATCTCACTACCATTTTGACCTCCAATAGTTATAGTAGCATTTTTGAAGACAAATGGCTCTTCGTCTAAAGACCTTGTTGTTTCATAGCCATTCAATCCCCATATAAGTATTTACTTAACATTCTCAAACTTTCTGCATTGACTATATATCTTGATAATATTTCAGTTTTTTTAACTAACTCTTTTTTCTCTCAAAGGGTTTTGTTTTTGTTTTACATTATTCAAACTGGATTTGATTATCTAGTCTGTGAGATGAGAAACCCTATCTGTCCAGATGCTAAGCAAGGTCTCTGTACATAGTTGATGGTTAACACATGCTTCCCAGGTGAAAAATGGGAGATGAATGAACAGGACACCAAATCCTCTCCATAATTCAAGTCAAGAGAGGAGGGTAGAGATATCAGGTCTCTTAATATAGAACTCACCAAAGAGAAAGAATAACGATTATTTTCCGGGAAACCTAAAATAGTAGAGAGTTTGAAAATTCTAGTTGAGCACTTAAGCCAGTTATAAAAATCTTAGGTTTTCAACCAACTTTGACATTCCTACTGAATGAGTGGCCTAGGAGATGAGATTTAAGTATATTTACCAAAACTATACTTAGACTTTCCTAAATAAATCATATTTCAAAAGTAGCCCACATCTTTTTTTAGCTTCCAAATTTGCCTTGTTGACTCATTGGACCTAACTCACAGATGTGAGGATTGATATTGGATGGACATCACATGATTTTGTAATTTAAATGTGTAATTGTTCAGGCCAGTGGTAATTATGACATATTAGAGCTTTTCTCATAGGTTCCTCACAAACCAGAGAATCTGGATCCCCTTTTCATATTTTAGGGGGAGGGGACAGCAACAATAGAATTTCTAAGGACATACAGGCCAAGGGTGCGCCATTCTGGAGTAGTATGGCTATTGTATTGGTAGAGTACCTCTATTTTCTGCCTTACACTTGCCATGGGAGAAGAAAATTAAAGCCCTCTAAAAAATTATACATAAGTAGGTTATGAAAGTTTGCCAAATAAATTCCCCCTGTAAAAGAAAATTGGCAACTTCTCACTTAGTAAAATCAAGAGGAATCAGACACAAGACAAATGCAGGTGAGACTAAGTCATGTAGGGGCTTGCGTGGAAGACCACTGCCTTCACCATAAGCAACAATAAAAAGTGTTATTCTCTAATACAAATATGCAGAAAAGTCATTGTGTAGATACTGTTTACTGTCTAGAAAAGTCAGTCTCTCATTTTTCATTGCTAACAAAATTTCATTGAAGATAGTATATCAAGTAGAGGCCTCTGGAATTCAATAAAAATGGAATCTAGCCCTGGTTTTGGGTGGCACGTGTCCTAGTTTTGGCCTTTGAAGTATAAGAAGATGTTCCCTAGAGGCTTCTGGGAAGGTTTGTCCTCACTGATTAATCTTTTTTACCAGCTAAGTATTGAAATGGTTTGTTATGTACTAATAGATAACCAGAATAGTGACCAATAATGAATAAAATAGTGTTATATCTGTGGAAAATGTTTCCACAACTTTGAGAAAACTTGAAAAGAAAATTTAAGTTATTCAACTTGGAAAGGTCAATTTTCTGTCAATAATCTAGTTCTTTTTATATGCAAATTCATTCAAAGGAAAAATATACCATATATCTACTGCTGCCAGGGTGAAAAGCTGCCAAGCACAGGTGGCAATGCAATGTGCATAGCTCCACTTTATCTCTTGTCCACACCCAGTGGATTCAGATGGGTTTGCCTCCAGATTGTAGAGTATCGCATCTTTTCTGTAGTCCTGATTAGTGATGCAATCAGAAACTTGAACACTGGGATAAAGATTTCCTTTTCCTCTTCCAGAAAGTTCTTGCCCTTGAGCAGGATTCAGTAGAAGCCTGCAATATTTGAAGCAGTCACCTAGCAGTTGTTTAACGTGGATGACTATGCCCTGCAGGCTTATACAGAAGGAGATGGAGCAGGTTGTCAATTATTTCTGCACTCAGGGCTATGGACTAACAATATGCTTGAGTGAGGGAGAGGTTACACTTCAGCTGCAACCCCACAGGCAATCCAAATATGCCATTAATGGTGAGCAACTGAGAGTTTCAGCAAGGCTGGGTTTCGTCGGTAGTGAGTTCCTAGTGATGCAAACTTGGACCAGGATATAACAGTTCTTGTTAAAAGTCAGTGCATCAGCTAGGAAATGAACAGGTAAGGTATGGCAGAAACATGTCATCAAATTATAGTTCAAACTCCCAAGTCCTATGTGTTGTCAGGCCTTTATGACTCCGAGACGGGCATCTTACTGACAGCACATGGAATCTAAGACTTCTTGCAGATGTTGCTTTCTCTGGAATAAAAATGTGGCATGAATACCATCCCATAATAAAGCCATTCTGTGACGCTTAAACCGTGGAGATACAGAATGGAGTGATTATGGCCTCTAATTAGAAGTCTCAGGACCAAATGTTCATATAATCTGGGTATTGTACGATGCACACATTTATTAAGTTATGGAATGAAGTGGTGAAGACATCAGCCATAAATGGGAATGGTTGGTAGCAGAGACACCAATCTAACAAATTTTGAGGTTAAATTGGTTCCAGTGCAACAAGTTTCAAAGCACTCACAAGGCAAAGCCATTTCTCATAAGCATCACTAATTTAACCAGATGAAATCTCCTCATCATTGGCAATGCTCTGCTCCTTTACATCATACGATGAGGTGATCTCAGTCCTGTAATTCAGGTGTTTCTTCTGATCCTTTCTATGTAAAATGCAGAAAAATTCTATTTCCTCTTTCACAGATCTGTGGATAGATCTGATGAGGTGGGAAATGCAAGTCTTTCTACTTTTAGATCCTCTGAACTATTTATCATTCCTCCCTCCTTGACTTAGAACTCAGTGGCATGTGTTCAGAGTATTAGCCATTGTCCTACCAAGATCCTGCCTATTTCACTCCTTTTTCTCTCCCTCTTCTGCCCTTTCCTTATTATCCTTAAAGCAAATTTTAACTAATTTGGGAATTTGGGACGTGGATGGGAGGAAACTGAATCAGACAGATCGTTTTTCTTCTAAATTCCTTGTTTATGTCTTGGCTTCTGATATTCACATGCCTGTGATTTCACAACCTTTCCTGGAGGCAGTGGATGTCTCTGGGTTTAGTCTGGTTGAGGGAAGGGCTATGGGATATAAGGGAATTACAATAAATGAAAATCATGGGGAACAAAAACATACCAATATATTAAAATACTGTTTTACTCCTCAAATACAGTGGTAAATCCACTTTAAATTTTGAGTCTTTTCTTCTTTTGGCTATATCCTCACTTATTTTTATGTCTATTCACTCTTTCTAGATAGAGACCTAGCTCACTCAGACAAAGTTAGTGTGTATTAGTCAGAGTTCTCCAGAGAAACAGAACCAGAAAGAGAGAGAGATAGATGGACTGATAGATAAACATATCCACTTATCTATTTACTTACTGATCTAGGAAGAGATTTATTATAAGATATTGGCCCACATGATCATGAGAGCTGAGAAGTCCCACAGTCTGAAGGTGGAGACCAGGAAATTTGGTGGTGTGGTTCTGTAATTCCAGCACTGAGAACCACGAACACTGAGAATAGGGAAGACTGAAGTCTCAGCTCAACAGTAAGGCACAGAGTGAATTCAAATTTTCCTTTGACTTTTTGTTCTTTTCAGGACCTCAATGGATTGGATGATGCCTGCCCACACTCCATGTGCTTTACTTAATTCGAATGCTAATATCTTCTAGGAACACTGTAGTGTACTGTAAAATACTTCTAGATACTGTACCTAGTACCTAATACTGTAAAAGTATTTTGTAGATTTTGTGATTAATGCCCATAATTAGTTGACTTTAAAGAAGGGAGAGTCTCACAGGTAGTCTGGATCAGCCTGATTTAATCAGGTGAAAGGTCTTAAAAGCAGAACTGAGGCCTGATTCAATCAGGGGAAAGGTTTTAAAAGCTGAGCTGAGGCTTCCCTGAAGAAGAAATTCCACCAGGCAACAGCTTCTGCCCATGCCTGAGAGTTTCCAGCCTGATCTTCCTGACGGCCTGCCCTGTGGATTTCAGAGTCGCCTAACCAGCTGCCACAATCAGGTAAGCCAATTTCTTGCAACAAATATCTCAATATATAGCTCCTGCTGGTTTCTGTTTCTCTGGTTGAACCCAGACTGATACAGGGAAAAAGGAATCGATGGGTAAAACTGATGTAATACATTGTTTTCCTGTGGGGGGGAGGGAAGTTTGCTTCTTAAATGCCTTCAAGTGGATTCAAACGTTGGCCTTCTAGGTTATGCTCTATATAATTCTCAGTGGCACCATTCATATATATTATGCTGTAAATGCCACCTCCTGGGGATTTTCACTGTGGTAGCCTTGGTTTCAATGCTTTCCTCTGAAGTGGCGAAAATGTGGGAATCTGAGTCGCTATTGATGTCAGCTCTCTTGGGCTTTAGACCCTTGATGTTGGTTGATTGCTCCTCCATCTGTGCATAAAAGCAACCCCAGAGTCACCCTGTCTGAGAGAATACAATTGAACCCACTTATTGGAAAAACTGCGGAGGATGAAGGGCAGGTCTTCCTCATGAATAATTACTTCCATTGGTGTTATATAGCTGTGTTCCTAAAAGCATGCTATCTTTCGGATAGAAGCCCTAGAGTATGGAAAAGGGCTGGGTACTGGAAATTGGATTTCTAGTTCTGGGGTTGGAAACTAGCATAAATGAAGCTCTACTGAAGGGTTGGTGGTCTAGTCACAAATCTAGCTGTTGCCAAGGCGAGTTGTACTTTCCAGAGCCTCTGAGGCTTTATTTCCTGAGTTGAAAGATCACATTACTGAATGGGATAGGAAACTACTTACCCTATAATTTCCTTGTATTTTCAACTCTTTCTCTTCCTATTTTTCTTCCTGACCTCCTGATTTTTGTTCATCTCATTTAAATGATTCCGCATGGATCTCACAATTCGGAAAAATTATTCTGATAAAAATGGGATTGATTGGCTTATTATAAAATCTCTCTATCTTGGTCAGATCGCCAAAGAAAGTTCTAGTTAAGATGTTTAAACAGTATGTCAGAATACCCTATAAAATAATCTAGAAGCACTGAGCCAGACAAAATAATTTTAGAAAAACAGCCAGCTTTAAAATTCTAGCCCATGCAGTGTCAGATCACCCAGCACCACATGTGTGACCCCATGGTATGCTGTCTTTTAAGAAGCGTGCTCTGTTTCGCTATCCCCAGTCCTTTTCTCCATCTGCCTGCTGACCCATGTGGCTGTTTTAACATCCACCTCAGTGGAAGCCTCATACCTGCCTGGCCAGCAGAAAGTAACACAATGACAGCAGTTTCTCTGGGACTGCAGAGGAGGGGGTGGGAAACCTTGGATGCCCTGTCTTTTTCTGGACAGCTTAAATTAAGATAGAGGGCAGCTCCAGGAAAAGTCATGCCCCGGAATTTTCAGTTGGTGCACAGCAGTTTAGAGAGTGGGTGAATAAATGGGCAATGTATTTCAGGGCAGTTTCCCTTCAGGAAGGGGCAATTTGCTTTAGGGTCACATGCTGGGCAACTATCTGCATAAGAAACCCAAATCCTTTTGGACTAGTAGCGATTCACCACAGAATCTTGCGATCACTTTCTCAGGAAGGTGAGTTTGTAATGAATCAGGGTCTGTCAACACACTGATCAAGATTGTGTTCACCCCAGTAGTCACTGAAAGTGCGTTCTGGGTGGTGATTGCTTCCTTTGAGAGCATACGAGGTTATTTACAGACTAATTTTCATCTGAATTTCTTCCACATTTCCGGGCATGACATTTAACTAGTGTAATTTCTTCAAATGATCATGTAGACAGTTATGTTAAGAGAGCCCGATGTCTGTTTACTGAGTTATACCTAAAGCAAAATAACATTTTAAAAGTAGCAACAATTTTATTTTATCCCCTCCTTCCTCAAAAATGACCTTTGCTTTATATTAAATGGAGAGAGAGAGAGAAATACTTTTACTCATTAAAAAAGGAAGTCATCTCTTGATAATCAACTTAGGCTGTGTGGACTCTAATTATTGAGTATATGAGACCTCCAAAAGAACCATTTTAGGGAGTATCACTGACATAATTAAAATGCATTGATTGTCTTGAAAATAATTAAATAGCCACATCATTTATCTGATGTACATGTTCTAGGCTAGATTGTATTAAAGCCAGTGGAGAGATTTTTCCAATCATACATGTGGCTGCCGAATTTTATTTTGAGGTTTTAAATTTATTAGAACCCCAAATTCACATTAAAAGTTTCATGTGTGGTACAAACACAGCTTGTCTTGAACCTCTGTGAACTGAAGCCAACCACATCTTAGAGAGCTTTTAAGTTTTGCACAGTAACGCTTGTAGTAAGATGACAGCTATGTCCTGCGACAGCCTCCGTGGTGCTGTGTCTCCCGCTCTCTGCCTCTAACGCTTCCACTTGGTGGCTTCTGCGTCTCTGGACGTAACTCAGAAAATCCGTCTGACCTAACACGGTGGGAGGCACGACCCCAGGTTAAAACAGAGTTTGCTGAGGCTATCAATTCACTTGAGAGTGCTCATTCTGTCGGAACAGAAATTGTATTCATGAAAAAGAAGACAATTCGTCCATATCCCTGTTTTAAAAAGCTTATTTGTTCACTTATGGGCTGAAGATCATTCCTATAAAATAAAAAAATAAAAAATGGAGCTGGGCAAAGGCGATCAAGTGTACCTCGTTATTTGGGGGGCAATTCAAACTTTAAAGTAGCTGACTACCCTGTCAATAATAGCAATCTCTTTAAACCCAGGTCAATAGTGAAATATTTACTGAGGAAGCTTCCAGAATGATTTGAAGTCAGCTCTTTGGAGAGCATTGATATTCTCAGGGTACCCTGAGGCATCCGTATCTGAGGTGTCAGTGTGCCACACTGAACAGAACAATACCTCTGATACGCATCTGTGGATCATAAATAATGAAAAGCTATTTTAAGAGGTTTCATAGCCTCAACATAAAATTACCTCTGACTAAAAACAGGACAGGGCAGTTCTCAGTGGGGGATAAGAAAAATGTGAGATTTTCGAATATCAGCAGTGAAGATCAGAGCATGGTGAAAGCCCAATTATATCAAATTTGAAGGACCTTTAAAAACTTTTTTGTCAAAAAGTAGTTTTTTTTTTTTCCCCCCTTCTGTGTGCTATAACTTTTGCTCTATCTTTTGTTAGCTATCCTTTCATTTTCAGTCTCCCCCCTTCCCGTATCACTAAAGGTGCTTCAGTTTTTCTGGGACGGAGATTATGGATGGATGGACATTTCTATGTTTTGCTGATCTCATCCTGTGAATTTATTTAAAAAATTAAATTTCTAGAAATATGTATTGCTAAAAACAAGTGATGGGCCAATTTTGACTAAACTGCTGTTTAAATTATTGATGTATATCTCCAGAAAACAAGCTTAATAGCCCATTATGAAGCTTTTTGAATGAAAAGACAAAACAGTCACTCACGGAAATTGTCTAGCAGCACTTCGCAGACAATTGCACAAATTATCCAAAAGCAACCGTGCATGAGCTCCATTCCATTTATAATATGACATAGATGATATGGCCCACTGCTTACAGGGCCATATCTCAATTATTTTAAATAGAAAACTTTAACAAATTCACTCAATTAGAGCCCCCGGTTTTAATCAATTGCAAACTGGCCAAGGCAATGTCACTTTTTAAAGAAGCAAAACCTTCCTTTAAGCAATTATGGGACTTGCAAGGATCATATGCATGGGATGAAGTTATAATTCTAAACCATGAATGATGCTTCTGCAAAAATATCTGGGGGCAAGCCTGCCTTGTACAGCATATAACTGTGAAGAAAAAAACTTGGGTGGCCTACGATATGTTACCAATGGGACTGATTAGAAGGGGCTTCCTAGTAAGGTAGCCTCTGACAAATTATTGTATAGAAATATTTTGTTTTATATGTTCCTAGTCAGTAAGATTAATGTTTTATAACTGGTGGAGCATCAGATATAGAATACCTATCTCATGAAATCTCAAAGAATGAATTATGGCTTTGAATTAATTTTAAAAGGAAAACATACAGGTGATAATATTGGTCTGCTCACATAAATCTAAAGTAATTTCTTAAATTTACAAAAAATGTGGCTGTAAATATCTTCAAAGTGTTTAAAGATCTGCATTATCATATTATTAACTGCATCAATTCAATTAATCGTTTGCAAAATATCTAAAAAGTCTTCTTAAGAATGAAACAATAATCCTCATGTGTACACAACACATTGTTTTTCAAATAAAGGTATTTGTCAATTTCTTAGAAGGATATTAACGGATACTTGCATAATTTAATGATCCTTCTTGATTGGCTTCTCGTTTGTAATAACACATGACAAAGAGGAGGGTCACGGTTACATGATGCTGCAAGAATCATTGTACAATTAATGAAGATATGTGTGAATCTTTGCATGTATGTACATATAATTACATGTGTGTATGTATATATAATTTAGTATTTAACATCAGATTCATATTTAGTAGCCAGGCCCTGGTGCAGGAGCCTATTGTTCATGGGTGATGGAACTGGTGTCTGCTCTGATGTAATTATCCTAATAGATGTCAAAATATTTTTAATATTATTTTGTATAAAACAAGATGATCAAGTGTTGATAAGCAGCATTGCTTATTCTAATACTCCAGTATATTGAGTACTAATTTTACTGTTCCCGTAAAATATCATTACCACCCTATGAAGTGAAAATTTTGGGAAATGGGTTTATAAGCACTAGATAAAACAAGGGGATCACTTTACCATAGTGAAAAGATGGCTTAGAGTTGAAAGTGTTTGATGTTCAGAGTATGATAACAGGAAGTTGGATATGTACACATATGATATGTCAGAAAAAAAATGTGTGTAACTGCCAGTAGGAGTCAGGACCCATACAATTCACCCTTGCTAAACCTGGGGAGTTGCTTTCATCCCTGACAAGTTCTGTGGTTGGCAAAACCACAATTCAAAATGTCAGTGTCTTGGCGAAGATAAAGAGTTAAGAATCAAATTTAAAAATCCTTCTCTATCTCTTTTTAAAGTTTTTGAATTGGGCATATACAGGTAGAAATTGAATATCTTTAACACTTATATTCTCCCTAGTTTAGTTTTCACAAGAAGGAAACTGCTTGAATAATGCCTCTTAAAATGAAAATTCCTGGCATTCTTCCCCAAAGTCTAGTCATTCATTATCTCTTTCTCTCTCTGCCTCCCTCCCTCCCTCTCTCTAATCTATTGGCTGACAAAAAATTGATCGCTTTTCTCTAGGACCAGTATGTATCACTGATTGCTGTCATGTTTTTGTATTTAAAAGGCTTGTATTGGGCGCCTGGGTGGCTCAGATGGTTAAGCGTCTGCCTTCAGCTCAGGTCATGATCCCAGGGTCCTGGGATCGAGTCCCACATCGGGCTCCCTGCTCCTTGGGAGCCTGCTTCTCTCTCTCTCTCTCTGTCTCTCATGAATAAATAAATAAAATCTTTAAAAAAAAAATAAAAAAAAATAAAAGGCTTGTATTAAACCCCAAATAACTAAAAAAGAATCAAGTGTTTAAATCTCTAGCATACAAGTATAAGACAGCTATTATTTAAATCATGGTTGTTGAAGGTTAAGTACAACTCTGTTCCACCCCATCCTCCTTTTTTTAGTTATTTAAACTATAAATTTATGAGGCAAGAAAGGGGATATGATGATTTTTTTTGCTTCTACTGTGTACCATGTCAAGTTTGGATAAAATTAGTTGTTCTTTCTCATATGCTTCAATAAAACCTTTCCTGCCTTCTTCCCAAATTTGCCATTCTAGTACCATGTTGAAAAAAATGAAAAGAAAAAAAAAGGACTATTGGGAATAATTCTACTGTGGGTGGCTAAATGCTAATTCTACACTGGACGATACTGACTCCCTTTCTTAGCTTTTTGATTAAAAGTCAACTTTTTATTGTAGATGTTTTTTATGATTTGAGGGCTCAACTATTACTCTAATATAAACTAATTCATTACTGGATCATAGTTATTAAAAGGCTAATTTTATTAACATTTATAAAATTATGACAAATGAAAAATTTCAGATCTCTATAATTATTAATATGTTTTATAAAATTATTTTGCTAATATGTATATATAGGGAAAATGGTACCTTTTATTCATTGTACCAAACTACTTGGTAAGACATTACCCCAACACTCTCCCTCTCTGAATATAACCAGGTGAATTTTTTTTCCCTTTGTTGTTACTCAACTCAAATAAGTTTCTAGATTGACATTGAGTATTAGAAAATCAAGGGTCACAGTATTTGATTTGATATTCCTTTAAATTTAAGTCATAACCCAGCTGGATCACTAAAAGAGCCTTGGTTTTATTTCATCCCAAGTTGCATTCTATTGAGCTGCTCTTGGAACTGACTTCAGAAGTATTTGGGAACAGAAGGGCAGGTGCAGACATCAGTTAGAGATTGAGGTGGAGGATAGGATGAAGTTCTTCTCAGGCTCCTGTGAGCAATGGGAAATGGCATTTCCATAGTAATTACAATCTTCCACTAGTGGAAAGGGAACATGAGTTGTCATTTCTGTTCACTTTGTGGAATTTCTCTAATCAGTTACTTTCTTAGAAAATCTGGCCTTCTGATTTTTGAATAGAACATAGAATATCAGTTTATGTGCCAATAATAGGTCTCCAAACCTGTATCTCCTTTAAAAAGTCAATTTAGAAGAGAAAAAAAAAGGCTATTTAGATTGTGACTACAATGTAACACATTCCAGTTAGGCTCAGAGTTAGAAGAATGACAAACTCAAGAAATCAACTCTAACTGATTTTAGAAGCAATCCTATACCTAAACATTAATCAACTTTCTCCCCTTTAGAACATGACTGTTTTATTTGTCCTCTTTTCTTACCCTCTTCACTCCAGAGACTTCTATAAAATTATATTTTCATGTAAAACTCACAGGATACTTTAATTTCCAAGAGCCATGCAGACATGTTATGTATTTGCAATTGTGTAAAATTTTCTTCTGTAAAGCATTTTGGTGTCTAAAATTTGGAGCTCAGGGAAGTTAAAATATTACACATCAGCATTTCTTGGGAACACAGAAGAGGCTCTAAGGGGTTAAAGTCAATCACTAAGACTAGGACTAGGACTACTGCCAATAATCCTACACCTGGGCAGACTTAAACTGGATTTTAGCCATCTTGTGTACATGATCAGTTCTCGAGAAGAAGGCTTTTTTAAAAAATTTATTTTTATTTATTTTTGTTTATTTTTTTTAACTACATGAGACACATAGGCTGAGACAGTGGCTGGAATGGAATCCATTGCATGAAATGGCTTGTGTGCTGATTGAATTTAAAATTGGACTTTCTTATTCCCTGATTTTTGCTTCAGAGATGTGTGACAGGGGAGGCAGGTGTCCTGTAAATAAAAAATGTGACTCAGCTATAAAACATAGAATGGGGGGAATAAAAAGCTTCACTGCTCATTAAAAAAAAAAAAAAAGGAAGAAGAAGAAGAGTGTGTGTAACATAAATGGTCTTGGCAGTTTCCAGAGATCCACTTTTGCACAACAAACCCAAGTATCAGGATGCTTCTCTTGTTCTATCTTTCACTAAATTTTAATGAGAGGATTGAGATAATTTTATCTGAAAAACAGCACTGACATCTCTAAAAATCCTTTTCCATTTATTTACCAAGGCTTCCTTAACAATAACATTTTTTTAAAGAAATAGAAATAAAATATCTTCTAAAAGATTCTTTGGTAAATAAGATATATTTGTAGTGTGGCAGAGGGACAAATGTTTGCATGATACCCCACTTATTATGTCTCACTTAAAAATTTACAGTACAAGTTTCACACAATAATTTGAAAACATTTTAATTTATTTAAATGATTTACTCAAACTACATTATTTCAGAGGGATAGAAATAAGGTAGCCAACCTCAGCCTCTGTGGGAAGAGACATCATTCTTTTGCAATGTAGCAGATCCAAACATCCTATTTTCAGTATGTATTAGTTTCCTTACTTTAGTTTTTCCATTGAAATCATACACTAAAATTCGATATCTCCTTTCAAATAAAGTAAATTCCCTGTTGTCTTGAAGAAAGTTGTTCTTAGCCACATTGAATTTAAAGAGGAAAACTCCAACAGCAGTCAACAAATAAGAAACACACTGGGTACTTAAAAATTCTCTCTTGGGTATTGTCCAAGAGACTCTAGGGACCCAGGGAAATAGAGTATTTTAAGAGAAACAAAAACATACTTCAAAGAAAGAGGTATTGAATTTCTTCCTGAATGTTTTTATGTCTTTCCTCTGTTGAACTAGAGAGTAGGGATTTTAACAGCCTGTATCTTTTCATGGTGGTTCTTGGTTGCAAAGCCTTCAAATGATAAAATCACAGGAACATTGGACATTCTATTTGATTCTTGAAAAATAGGACAATGAACAAACTAAAAACAGAGGGTTTATGGGGGAAAATCTTCACTGGAAACAGAGTTCTCAGTAAGAGTACATCAGGTGGGATCCAGGTCCAAAGTCAATCAGATACTAGAAGTCTTATAATTTATTTTGCTTGACAAGGAATTATTGAGTATATACTACATGCTGTGATGCTGCAGAGGAAAATTAGAAAACTTTATTCCTGATCCAAAAGAACATAGATTCAAATGATGAGGGAAAGAGTGAGAAATAATCTTTAAAAAGGAGCCAGAGATTCTAATGTGTTAACAATAATATCAAAAAGAGTGAGGCTAAGAGATTTCTCAAAACTGTTATACAACAAACAAACCCCCCCAAAACAAAAAATATCCCAAAACCAGCTAGTATATTTGATAATAATTTAATAGATTATATAAGCAGCATATTCATTACAGAAATATCACTATAGAAAACCAAAAAAGAAAAATGGAATATAGACACACAGATCACCACTTAAATGTTTTAGCATATTTTCTTTCATTCTCATTTCTGTGTGTGTTCTCATGAATGGGATAATAATAAAAAAAAATTGCTTCTCCCTATCCTTCCTTATCACATTATCCCATACCACCATTCAGACAGCAGTTACTTTAAATGCATGCTGCACTAAAACTTGGAAGAATAAAAGTGAAAATTTATAACATAGACTACAGACTGATTTCCTGAAGAGCTCTTTCCCATCCCAAATCATGTAAATACAACTAATTGACAGGGGATGGGATATCAAAGAGCATGACAATAGAGCAAACAATTGTTGCGGCCCCCTTCTGATATTAGAACTCTGGATGTGAAAGGGATGGGGCTCTGAACAGGCTTTCCAGGGTTGAATGGTGGAAACTGCAGGGCTATGGGAGTTTTCACATAGGAGCCAGTACTTAAGTGCAGTATGAGCCATGGCAAGAGAAGAGTCTATGTAGAAAGTCTTGAATATTCAACATGGTACAGGTGACTGAGGCTCCCTGACTCTCAGGTTAGGAAGGAATTAGAAAATGGCAAGAAGGTCAGCCAACCAGTAGAGAACTAGCATTGTGATGAGGCAATCTCAGAGAACAAGGGTTTTAAGGAAATAAGTCATGATGGAACCATGGATATAAGTAGTAGATGCAATGAATACAGCGGATACCAGGCACACCAAAGATTAGGCCAGGCAAGTAAGTAACACAGAGGACTGTGTGTGAAACATATGATTATCTATTGAATCAGGGACATCAAGAAAGCCAGCTGGGAATTTAGACCATTCTGGATGAGAAAAATAGAGAATGAAGAGAAAGAGAATCTTGATTTAACTCAGTTGAAATAATAAATTGAACAGAAATAAACTGAAATAATAAGTTATTGTCCATCTTAATTTGAATTATCTTTTTCTTTGCTTCCAAACTGAAATGCACACTTATGAGCTAAGTTACTTTCAGTTTTAGTCAAATAAAAATTGTATGGCATCCCAATACGATCATTTATTTTCTAATGTTAGGCATTTTAGATTATTTTTCTATTTTAATTAATCTACAATAAATACCTTATACATATACATTTTAGTGTGTCTCACCTATTTATAATGATAAATTTCTAGAAGTGCAATTACAGGATCAAAAAATCTGATTATCTGAAAGTTCTTTTATAAATTAAAAAAATTAGTTTGAAGTTTTTACTTTAATTCCAGTTAACAAACAGTATAATATTAGTTTCAGGTGTATAATAATAGTGATTCAACACTCCCATACAACAGCTTCCATATATCACAAGTATACTTCTTAATGCTCTCTCCTATTTAACTCATCCACCCACCTCCCCTCTGGTAACTATCAGTTTGCTCTCTATAGACAGGTTTTACTACATATTTTAAATTTTCTTTCAGAATGGCTATACCAATTTATTCTCCAATTAACATTGCCTAAGAGTTTCTATTTCTCTTGTCTTCACACAGGACAAGAGCAGTTAAAATTATTTAACAATGTGAATGGCTATGACATGGCAGTTTTAATTTCATTTCTTGATTGCTAAAAGATGCCAAAGCCTCTAAAATCACTGAGAATATGTTATAGACTTTCTGAAGTTTCCTTCTGTTTCTTGAAGTAATACGGAAATATTTCACAGGGAAACATTTGTTTTGATTCTCATATTGGCCCTGCTCATGTGTCTGAGTCTATCTCTGTCTGCTTGTATTTAATGGGTTAGGGGAGGCCTTTCTTCAGAAGTGGAGCCAAAACAAGTTGGCTCCAAGACTGTGAGTCCTCATTCCAATGTGTCTATGAGGAAAAGAGAAGGGAAAGTTAAGATTTGCTGGATCTTAATTTGCTGCACTATAGGTCTATTTGCCTGAGGGAAGCAAGGAAGGAGCTTTAGTTTTATGTGTCTCCCTGGAAGGGATATTCATTGCTGTTCTGAAAATTTTCTTTTCCATTTTTGTTGCAGCAGACTGAAGTTAGTTAGAATACTGTGTGCTCCCCTTTCTAAGTAGCGTTTTGGTGACAAAGGGAAGAGAGTTTAACATATGGATTCAAAGTCCCAGTTGAGCCAGAAGTCAGGATACACATATTAAGGTTTTGCCTTCAGAGGATTTTATGGTTTATATTCCCATCAACAATGTATGAAGCTGCCTATGTATCTACACTTTCACATATTCCAATGTGCAATGTCATAGACAAAAATTTTGTCATTGTGTAAATTTGGATTTTCTAGAATGAGGGTGATTAATATTTTATATGCTTTTTAAATTATCTTTTTCTTTTTATATTAACCTACTTGAAAGGTATATAACAAATTACCCCCAAATTTCGCAGCTTAAAGCAACAAACATTTATGAGCTCAGTGTTTCTTCGGGTAGGGAATTCAGAGGTAGCTTAGTTGGGTCGTTCTGGATCAAGAAGTTATAGTTAAGATGTTTCCTGGGTTTATAGTTTTCTAAAGGATTCAGTCTCAAGATGATGGCTCATTCACATGACTGTTGGCAGGTAGTGTTAGTTCTATGTTGGCTCTTGGTGGGAAGCCTTAGTTTCTCTCAATGTGAGTTTCTCCATAGGCTGGTTTAAGTGTCCTCACAGTATTTTTTTTTTTAAAGATTTTATTTATTTATTTGACAGAGAGACAGTGAGAGAGGGAACACAAGCAGGGGGAGTGAGAGAGGGAGAAATAGGCTTCCCGTTGAACAGAAAGCCCAATGTGGGGCTGGATCCCAGGATCCTGGGATCATGACCTGAGCCGAAGGCAGATGGTTAATGACTGAACCACCCAGGCATCCCGTGTCTTCACAGTATTGATGTTGGTTTGCCCCAGAGCAAGTAATCCAAAATAACAAGACAGAAGCTTCAATGCCTTTTATGATCCAGCTTCAGATATCACACTCCATCACTTCTACAATATCATATTGGTAACATAAGTTATCCCTATTCATTGCAGAGGAGGACTCTAAAAGGATACCAAAAGTCGGCATCTTGACCCCCTCACACATGTATGCTACTCTCACCCTACTTGGTTGTGATACCCCACACCTGGCTGTTCTATATGGATAGCTTCCTCACCTCCACATGGGTTTCAACACCCTGCAGGGGTTTACCCCTTTGTGAAGGTGCTCTACTCACCCTTATTGGGCTCTGAAGCCCAATGCCAGGATTACCTAGTGTGGATCCCCTTCTCACTATGGTAGAACTCTGGCAGTCATTTTGGCCTACTGGGCCAACTCCCCCACCCTTCACCCACTTGAGAGGACATCTACTTTGTTCTGTCTCACCAAGAAGGAAAAGGAAAGAAATGGAAGAATTACCAACAGCATTCCCTGAACAATCAGGAAAACAAGGTTCCAAATATCTGCATTATTACCTAACACTATACTAGATGTTACAATAAGATGAAAAATTAAATCAATAGCTTAAGGACTGGAAAGAAGAAATCTATTATTTAGGAATGATATGACTCTATATAGAGATGACCAAATAATTTACAAAATGCAATAATTTACAAACAAGTTGTTAGACATAATAAGGGAGTTTAGACAAATTGTTGGCTATAATATCAGTACATCAGTGCATACAAATACATTATTACATTTCTACTCTCCTAGCAACAACCAAAAGAAACAGACAAAAATTAGGGAAGATAATTAAACAAAAACCACAATTTATAATGGTGACAAAAATTTTATCTTAAAAAAAACCTAAAAAAATGTGCAAGACCAAAAATATATATATAATTATACTAAAAGATGTTAAAGGAGACTTTAATAACAAATGATACCTCATGTTCATGGAAAGAAGACTCAGTAACAAAATTTTTATATCTTCCTGTTTTGACCTCTAGAGTTGATGAAACTCAATTAAAATGTTAAAAAGTACTCTTGGGGGCGCCTGGGTGGCTCAGTTGGTTAAGCGACTGCCTTCGGCTCAGGTCATGATCCTGGAGTCCCGGGATCGAGTCCCGCATCGGGCTCCCTGCTCAGCGGGGAGTCTGCTTCTGCCTTTGACCCTCCTCCCTCTCATGCTCTCTGTCTTTCATTCTCTCTCTCTCAAATAATAAATAAATAAAATCTTTGAAAAAAAAATGTTCTTGGATTGTTAAGAATAAGAAGGGAGAGCTTGCCTTATCTGATAGCAAGACTTCTTATAGAACTAATACAGAGTAACATTAGGTACAAAGGACAGATATACTGACCAATAAAACAGATTATAGGGCCCAGAACATACCAACTCAATGGAAATTGAAGTGCAAAACCTAAAAATTTTAGAATTAGGAAACTTTCTTTTTAAATAAGTTATAAAGAGCAATAACCACAGAAACATAAATTATGAATTTGATTCCATTAAAATTAAGAATGTTTCCTCATTATAAAGAAATGAAAAGACAAGTTGTGAAATAGAAAATGTATGCAACATAAATAACTGACAGCATAAAAACATGCCAATTGCTATGATGAAAAGTAACTAATAGAATAATAGGCTAATGACATAAATAGGTGTGGTAGACAGATGTAGTGCCCCACCACAATTCCTGCCTTCTGATATTTAAGTATTTGTGTCCCTGGTAGGTGGGGCCAGTAACTTTTAACCAGTAGAATTTGGCAAAGGTGATGGACTGTTACTCCCAGGATTATGTTCTATTACATGAGACTGTTTTGCTAGCAGACTTGTGCTAAAGACTCTTCTTACATGTTTAATACAGTAAGCTACCATTATGAGAAAGTTCTTATGGCAACGAACTATTGGCAGCATTTAGGAACTGGGGGTACCTTCTAGGAATTGAGGGTACCTTCCAGCTGTGAGTTATCAAGAAGCCCAGATCCATCGTCCTACGGTCAAACAAATCAAGTCAGCCAACAAACTGCATGAGCTTAAAAATTGATTCTTCCCCAATTTTGAATGTCCCAGGTAAAAATGAAGTCTATTCATTGCCTTGATTGTAGCCTTATGAGACTCAAAGCAAAGGACCCAGCTAAGCTATGCTTGGAGTCCTGATTCTGGAAATTCTGACATAGTGTTTTTGTTTTTGTTTTTGTTTTTTTATTTTTCAAACTAATGAGTTTGTGGTAAGTTGTTACACAGCAATAGATTGCTAATACAACATGTACTTCATGGAATTTGAAAGACGTATGGACAAGAGAAATATACTTGATCTCATTATTAGGAAAATGCAAATCAATACCACACTTAGATATTTTTTGCCTATCTAATATACTGGAAAAATATAAATATCTGTAAATAGCAAGTGCTAACATAGTGGTGGATAAAGTAGAACTCATTTCATTTTCTTTGTAAGTGCAAACTGGTTCAACAGCTTTGCAAATCAGCTTGAAATTGTCTTGGAAAGATGTGCAGTGGACTTCCTCCTAGGTGGAGGATCAGGGGTCTGGAATAGGGAAAGAATACACAAGTAATGGAAGTTCATGGTAATGTTCTCATTCTTGTGTTGGGTGATGATTGACAAATGTTCATTTTGTTATTGTACTTCATATATTACTTATATTCTTTTGAATGTTTTACGAATGTTTTAAATGTTATGTGATTAAAAAATAATGAAGGGAAATAATAAAAAAGTTTAAATTGTTTTAAATATTTAAATAGAAAAAGAGACAAACTTTGTTCTCGGCAAAATATCAAAATACAGACTCCAGCTCAGTGTGCGCATGTGCATATATGTTGCGGTGGTGGGGGGAGGAGAAGAAGGGGAGAGCAAAAAAATGAAAAAGTATAAGAAATCAACAAAATATAATGAGGCATAAATAATACCGTTAAAATATTCCAATACCACCTTTCTAAGAGAAAATATTTATACAATAAAATAATAAATTAATAAGTTAATAATAATAATAAATAGATAATGTTCACTTTCCTATACCTAAAACTTGATGATTCACTGGGCCCTTTCCATCTCAGCATTAAATGCTAATACTCCTTCCTTGGAGATAAACACGATGGTCTTCATCCAGGACCTGAAAAAGTATTATATCCCAAAATTTCTTTATTGTGTCAGATAGCTTATGGAAAATACATTAATTTGCTTCCCTTTTACATAAGAATGTTCAATGCTGTTCAGAAGTAGATGCCATAAACCTTGATTTTATTGCTGTTGAGTAGTTACTAGAATGAAATTACTAGAGTGAACTATGGCACGACCAGAAATGATATATCAAATCTGTATCAAATTAATCTATTTTAGTTTTATTTTCTATATGTAGTATAAGATAATGAGATCCCTCAAAATTCTAAAAATTCAGTATCACACACAGTACCTTAGATATTGGACCACACTAAATATTAAAATTGAGTCTTTGATATGTTAGAATTGTCAAAATAGCATTTTTGTTACTTGAAGTCAACTCCATTGATTCAGCAACTCTATTTTTCCACCCATTTTTACAATTAAAAAATGATATTTCAATGAAATGCTTTATAAATGAATAGCAGGGATTTTTTATTTGTTTATATTTTCCATAGGTCTCCATATTTATTCATGCACACACACATACATACACAGACAAATATGTATATGTACTTGTTAATTTTTTCCCTGCCAGGTGATTTTAAATAAGACATGACCACTAAAATAGGCAACTGTAACTTTTTTTAACCTTAAAAATAAAAGAACAAACTAGAAGTGTCCTTGTATAACTTCAAGATCTGTTTGACTTTCAGGTAAAATCAAAGACTTTTCTATAGTTTATTCCCATTTTTATATTGAGCTTATTTTAGTCTCGGTAGAACTATGATATACTGTTCTCAGTGGAATAAGAAACAAGCAAATGGATGGCTTAATAGGGAATTTGACTTTGAATTTATTTCCTATTTAAGCTTCAAGAAATTTTCACAAAGACTGAAATGTTTTGGACTATTTTTAAAAGAACAAACAGAATTCTCCCTGCTCATACACTACCTACAGGCTAAAAAGCACTCTGACAGCTAAAAAAAAAAAAAAAAAAAAAAAATCCCTTTGAGATGGCAGAATGGAACCCCAAGTACAGTACTTCCCCTAGCATAATGTCATTGAACAGTTCCAAGTCCTTTGTTCTTTCTAAGCCTACTTTGAAAATGGAAAAGTTAAAGATGTGCATACGATATAATGGAATTCTTTGTGCCCTCTTTTATGAGAATAGGATATTTCATGATTGAAAGAATCCATGAAATTTTGCTATTATAGGTCCATCCTTTTCTTTGAGTTTGAACATGGAACTAGGTTACTTTTTTGTTCTTCCATGTATTTACAAATCCATTATCAATTCTCTTTGTGATGATTATTTCTCTTTCATTTAATGTCTCCATCAAGATAGATGCAACTTCTGAGCCTCACATATACAAGGTGACCTTCTGTATAACAAAAGAGAATAGATTAAATAGGAAATGATTTGTCCTATAACATGCTTTTACGTTTTAGCAAATAACAGCAGAACAATTTGTATCAATGGTCCTTAACTCTAGAATGTCATAATAGCATTATTAAAGTGCTTATTAAATACATTTTTATTATCTAGTTATTTATTGCAAAGGAAGAGATTTTTCACATGTCAATTCATAAAATATTTTTGACTATTCTCAAATATAACATTTAACAGACACTGTGCAGAATGGAACACAACCCACTTTTAAAAATTATTTTAAGTGTCAGTTTAATTGTGGTTTCTGTCAATTTGTACAATCTGACTGAAAATATAATGAAAAAATGTTTTTTTAAATAACGACCCCCTTACATTTCTCCCAATTCCAAGTATAAAATAATTTTACTTTGTATATTATTCAAAAGAGTATAGCTAATTACATTAATTTTCTTATTCTTTTTTAAAATATTTTACTTTATTATTTAGTAGTCTCACTATGCCATAATATCAAGCAAAAGAACATCTTACAGCCATGTCTAACCTTGATTTTACACTTAAATCCCTGGAAAATGTTCTGCCACCAGGGAAATAGTTCAACTGAGGCCTGGCATCTGTAACTAAAAGTAATTTTTATTTGAGATTTACATATTATGTTTCTATTTTTATAGAAGACAATTATACAAAAAGTATACTCTATTCCTACGTGTTTAACAAACTCTATTTTGTTTTTCTTGTCCAATAGTTCAATATATCTGAAAACAGACTAAAAAAATAAAACTGTCTTAAAGTATAATTGATATGTGTTCTTGGCTGCTGTAGCCTGGAGGACTTACGGTATTAATTTGAGCTAGGGCTAGTTGGGAAGCAACTTGATTTGTTGGTAATGATTCACTACTGCAGCTCATTTACCATACTAAATAGCAAATATTCTAATATAGGGGATAGAGATATAATTTCCTCACAGGATGAAGTTATTTTTTAACATATTATCCATAGCTTGACATGATATGAATTTATTTCATGAGGACAATGTGTCACCATTTGAATTTTGCATGGAATATTAACTAGATCAAGGAGTAGCATAGTGTAAATTAAATTCTTGGTAGGCAATAGACGTAACTAAACTGGGATAAAATATGAAAGGTCCTCCAGGATTAAGAGCATTTAAAATGGTAGAAAAATAGTGAGAATCTAATATAGTCTTGAATTAGATAGGCTGGTAAAATAGTCTGTTTGATTTTGTCCAATTCCTTATTACCTTTCAACTATCAGTTGTATTTATAAATCTGAAATTCTGATATATATTAGTTCTATTACTTAAGATTACCTATGGCCCTTTTGAAGTTTCTCTGGACATGACTACTTTCATTTCCTCAAGAGTTATTAAACTGTCATTCATAGTTGATGTTTATCAAATCAGCTGGAGTTGAAATGATGACAAAGTTCTTTTGATCCTATATTGCATATTAACCAGACACATATTCCTAGTAATTGATCTGGTAAAGAATATTTTAAGACAATTATGATTCACTTGTACATTGTTGGCATTTGCTGGATGCAGCATAAATCGCAAATAAATATAAATATTCCTGGGATTATATATAAACCTTGATTAGTACATTGAAAATACTAGCAACTTTAATACAACCCCAGGATGATAACATTAAATTATTTCTAATTAGTGATTTAAAAGTTAATTGACTACTTTTATAACAGTTACAAATGGAAAAAGATATGAGGCAATAAGAGCTATGTAAAGCAGGTAATCACTTGTTAATTGATCTGTTATTAGGATTATATTAAACCTGGAATAATATATTTCCTTCCAGATTTCTTTAAAATAGACAAAGGTAGTCACGCCCTTCCAGAAAAATCTTTAGTCTGTTGCTTAGGTAACCAGTTAGCCATTTATTACAATAGGGAGAGTAGTTGACAGATCATTAGTGAAATAAATATATGATCTCTATGAAGTCATATCTATCTACATGCACTAACTGTCTTGTGATGTGAGAATACATCACAGCCCTCAAAAGACATTCATCCAAAGTGTTTGATGGGAAGAGTGTTATGCTGGGGAAAATGAATGCAAAGAAAAATTACCACCCTGTGAGAATTAATTTGCTTTGATTGTATTTGAAAACTTCTGGATATATTCAGCAATATTCCTTAGTGAAGCCCACATGTGAGTTAGCTAGCAGGATAAATGGAATAATTCGCCTTTCAACATTACTTTGTTGGCATCCTTCAAACATTAAAAACTATTAGGATCCATTATAGTGCTTTTACCCCCTCCAACCTAACTTCCATATTTTAGCCCTAATTGTTTCTACAAACAGGAATATGTTTTCCGATATTGCAATTCAATAGATTCATTCTTATCTACACACCAATGTCACTTCCTTTCATCATATAATTTGTGGAAGATATCTAACTTAAGTTTGTTTTTCTCAATCTACACTTGAAATCTGAAATGCCTTTTTCCGATTTGTCTCCCTTCCTTTCATACACTTTTCAGAAGTATTTTCCCCATAGTTTTTCACATAAAATAAAACAAACCTTTTTATTGGTTTGTTTTAAAGCTTGAAAGAGCCACAAGATCTGACCTGTCCAAATCAGGAATGTTGTTTTTTTCCACCCTAACAAACAAGATCATATTAATCATGTAGTGAACCAATAAAGATGAATGCCTGATTAACTCCCTGGCCAGAATTAATTACAGCAAGAGCAGTTGTTCTTACAACGTAAATTAGAGCTTGTAAATGATATGGGTAGTCAGTGAATTACTGTTTTTGATATGGTGTTCAAAATGGGCTTTAGATGTATCTTACACCAATAACAGGTTGTCCAGTGGTGATGAGATTCAAACTTGTAAAATACGTCTATAAATACACTAGCCGTTTTTAAAAATTAGAGTTGAAATAAGTCAGAGTTTATTTTACTTCCTGTGGGCAAGCTAGCTATATTATTAGTTCTTAGTGTTCTTTGTCCCTAATTATTTTATTTAAAGCCTGGGATTGTTAGGGTCAGACCGAACAGGAAGTATTAGAGTATTTCATAGGAGACATCATAAAATAAAAGGCATAGGTCATTTGGCATAATTATTTTTGCATTCCTATAACTGCTTATTTTAATTTTCCAGTAGATTCTTCTCTGTATCCTTTTTTATGAGGTTATTTCTTAGTTCAAAATAACAAAGCCATGTTATTGCTTTTCTGGACATTTATCATTGCATTCTCCTGTGAAAAAGTGAAGAAAATTTCTCACCAGTTCTTTTATTTAAAAACTATTTTTTTCAGTTTATTTACTTATTTATTTATTTTTAAAGATTTTATTTATTTATTCATGAGAGACAGAGAGAGAGAGGCAGAGGGAGAAGCAGGCTCCCAAGGAGCAGGGAGTCCGATGTGGGACTCGATCCCAGGACCCTGGGATCATGACCTGAGCCGAAGGCAGACGCTCAACCATCTGAGCCACCCAGGTGCCCCTTTTTTCAGTTTATTATCATTGATTTTGTGCTATTATACCTATTTTTGGCTGTCCTCAAACTCAGCAACAATTATTTTCCATCTAACCTAGTTCTGACTATATACTATCAAAATTATTTAGTTTTTATAAATTCTTTTTGTGTTTTTATCATTTATTTTTCCCTATGCCGAGTGATCTATGGATCCTTAGGTTATTTGTTGTATAATATGACCATTGCGGGTTTTGTAAATGCCTATTTTATTGCGTGATTTTATTTTCCTCTTTCTAAACTTTTTAAAAGTAAAAAAAAATACTTTTCAATACTTTGGCAACCTTGAAACTCAAAAAGAAATCACATAATTAGTACTTTGTAATTGTACTTATGTATAATATGTATGCGAGATACTGTTATTTAATTATCGGGAGGATTTGAAATGAACAGTCATTCATGTTTAAGAATTTATGGAGTTAGTAAAATTTGTTGTGAGTTGTAATGTGCGGCACATAGTTATTCTAACTTTATTTTATAACCTTAAAAAACTTCCCGCTTGAAGATATTTTAAAGTTGAAAGTTTAAAATTTTAAAATAGTAATGTTTTTCAGTGATTTCTTCTTCTGGTGATAGAGAATGAGGTAACTAGAACCAATTCCCCACTGGGATCAATTAAAAATTGGACAAAATGTTTATTAAAACAATTTATTTGCAGACATACTATTTACATTTTGTTGTATAGCAAACTAACCCCAAATCTAATGGCTTAAAGCAGCTACAATTTATTTAACTCATGATTCTGTGGGTTTGGAATTTAGAGTGTCATTCTGGTATGAGCGTTTTAGCTGATCATGGTGAAACTCATGTCTTTCAGGTAATGTGTTACTTGAAGCTTCTTGGCTTATTGACCTCATCTGGAATGGGTGGGATGACTGGAGTCTCTTTCCATAGCTTTTCATTCTTCAGCAGGGTAGTCTGAGCTTGCTCCTATATTCATTATAAGGCCCCCATGAGCAGCAAGAATATATTGCAAGGAACAACTGAGTCTTGGGTGTTGAGCTCATACAGCGCCATTTCTCCAGTGCTATTTGAGTAGCCTAAGTAAGCCAAAAAGCCAGACAAGATTTAAGAGGTAAAGAATAGATTTTGAGATTCTATCTCTTGATTAGAGGAGCTGTAAAGTATTGTGACCATTATTCACCTGGCATAGAAAGATACCACAGAACAATGGAAAATTATAGGGCTAAGTTTCAGGGAAAGAAGGAAATACAAAATGATTAAATTGACATTTGGATTTGCCCTTTTCCTTGTTATCTGATAATTCCAGGAAGGATATGGAGAATCCAATATTCTGAGATGTATTTTTGACAGCTTTGTGGGGATAGTGAAGACAAAAATGAATATCCAGGGCCCCCCAGGGAAAAAAAAACCTCCATAATTGCCCCATGCCATGGGATGGGACTTTGACAGGCTACACTATAGCAATTTTCCTGGTAGAAAATGAAATTCAGCTTAAACTTAAATTCTCTTTGGAGAGTACACCATCATGCCAGGACTCAAATAATTTCTATAACTTTTTCACGTATAATAGCCAGCATTTAGTTTAAAATAACCAACCAAACAAGCAAAACAGACAACAACAAACACACTTGACCAAAAACAAACAAACAAAGAGAAACCAAGAGAAAAATTGACAGTAGAAGAGATTCAGATAAGAATCCAAGGACTTAAAGAAACCTCTGTTTAATGTGTTCAGAGAGATAAATGTCAAGGTAGAACATTTTGAGAAACAACTAGAAAATATCGACAATGAAGAATGAAAAGGAGAAAAGAAATAATTGAGAACTACAGAGAAGAAAGATGAGATATATAGGGGATAAATTGAGAAGCTGTGACATATTTTTTAATGACCCCCCTCCCCATAGGGGATATTATCATTTGTGCTGAAGCAATATTTGAAGAAATAACCACTGAAAAATTTCCAAAACTTATAGATATTCATGCACATCAAATAAGGATGAACACAAAACTATATTTAGTCATATAAGAGCAAACAAATGAAAACCAAAGACATAGAAAAATATTAAGATAGCTAAAATAAAAAGAAAAATTACCTTTAAAGGATTGAAATCCTACAGCGTATGCTTTCTGACTGCAGTTTAATTAAGCTGGAAATGTACAATGAAATATAACTAGAAAATTTTCATATGATTAGAAACTAAGCAATGTACTTTTAAATAAGATATGGATCAAGAAATAACAATAAAATTACAGAAATATTTGAACTGAATGATGATAAAATTTAAAACATGTGACATGTAACTAAAGCTTCATTGAAAAGAAAATATATAGCTTTAAATGCATATATTAGAAAATAGCAAAAGCTAAAAACTGATAATTTAATAATCCATTCCAAATTAAAGAATGCAAAATAGAAGGAAATAAAATTAGAGCACAAGAAATGAAATATAAATAAAATAGCAAACATACAAAAAGGAATATAAACAAGTGAAAAATGTGGTTCATAACTCCCAAATCTCTGTGCCCTAACCAACAAGGTTTATTTCTTATTCCCACAGAATATCTGCTATGGATAGTTAGTGGTTCTGCTGCACGTCATCCTCATTCCAGGAGCTATCTGTTACAGCAGCCATCATCTGCACTACCATGTTTATGGCAGATGTCATGGACAGAAAAAGCAAGGCAGGTTAATGCCAAAATGGCTCCTAATGCCTTGCTTTTATTTAATTTGCTAAAGGCAATTATGGTCATGTCTAACTGTAGGGGCAGGAAAGTGCTCTGAAAAAGAACTTTGAATATTGGTAGACACCACTAATAATTCATACTTATTTAACTTAAAACTTGCCTCATTTTTTTCACAGTATTTTCTTCTTCTGCTATCTGTTTAGACCTCTTTTCCTTTACAGGCTTTGTCCTCATCTGTTTCCTCCTTATTTTTCTAGGACTTGATTTTACCAATCTTTCTCTTTTATGATTTTCTCTATATTGGCTATGTCCTTTAAAATAAGATTCTTCTATCCTAAACACAAAACAAAACAAAAATGCTATCGTTGACACTTCTTGTACCTTTTGATATTCCTTCATCTTTTTTTTTTCTTTCATATCCAAGGTAATTTTTTTATTTGATGGCTTTATTTCCTCAATATATACTAACCCTTTAATTCTACCCTTTCACACTCAAGGACATCATTAAAATCTTTCTCATAAAAGCCATGGGTGTTTCCTCATATATAAAAATTAATGAGCCTTCTTCATTTTTTATCCTGCTTTTCTGCTTTACTGTAATTGGTGACAGTTTGTTTCTTATGCTCATGTTTATCTGTCTCCTATTCAGTAGCTCCTCTTATATGTCTATCTCATGGTCATTGTTTCCAATTATCAATTTTTAAAATTTACATTTACATTTATCTGTTCCTGGCTCTCTCATTTATTCTCTATCAGCTAATATCTAATCTGGATTTCAGCTTTTTTTTTCCCATTCTTCTTATATTTGGGCTAATATTTCTAATTACCTGATTGATAATTCCAAGTGGATCTCTAGCATCTCAAATTCAACATGCAAAAATGAGTTTATCATCTACTTTTATTTATTTGATTTTTCTCCTGAAGTTCATATTTCAATGAATGGCATAAAAATAAATTATCCCAGCTTGAAAACCAGGAAATTATGCTTCAATCTTCCTTTCCCTTTTTTCATAAGTCAGTTGAATCTTCTGGTGAAATGCTATTCTAATAATTTTTCCTCATTTTAACTCCTTGTTAAATTTTTGTTTATAGTTTCTCTGCCTACCTTCCTTTTTTTTCTATTCCAAACATACTTCAAGATACTCAGTACTTTTTGTAGAAATAAGGCAACACTTCTCTATTCATGGGTATTAATGTTACAATTAATCTGGGGATTAATCTAAGAGGCCATCCCTTTGTCCATAATAACTTATTTAGTTAGGGATATTTGAGAATTTAGACCAAATTTATCTCAAACTTACAGAGGTTGAAGTACAGTTCAAGTATTTTTTTTTTCTTCTGAACCATTTGACAATGCATTAAGTTGTTGACAATGCACCATTATGCTCTAAATCTATAGCATGTAATTCATAAAAACAACATTCTCCTTCATAGAATCAATACAACTATCAAGATCAAGAAATCAACATCAGTACATTAAACCACTCATATTAGTTTGCTGTAGTTACTAAATGAATTTCAGACATTCATTACATAAGAGTTCGGGAGATTGGAAAGCCAAATGGATCTCACTGGGCCAAAATGAAGGTATTGGTAAGGCTGCATTTCTTCTGGAGGCTCTAGAAAACAATCTTATTCCTTGATTTTTCTGGCTGTAGAGTTGGCCTACATTCCTTGACTCATGGTTCCCTTCCTCCATCCTTGAAGACAGGAACATAGCATCTTTTAATCTTTCTTTGACTCTGATTCTCCTGTGTCCCTTTTTCAATTTCAAGTATTACATTGGGCCTACTTGAATAATCTGGGGTAATATCCTTAACTTAATCACATCTGCAAAATTCCTTTTGCCATGCAAAGTAACATAGTCATGGGTTCTGGGGATTAGATATGTACATCTTTAAGGTATTAGTTTCTAATCTCTAGATCCTTCTTAATTTTTATCAGTTCTCCTACCCAATAACACCCTTTAGAGCAAAATAATAAATCTTGAATCATGCATTGCATTTAGTTGTCACATTTCTTTAGTTTTTTCATCTGGGAGAGTTCCTCAGTCTTTCCTTAATTTTCATGTCCTTGACAATTTTGAAGACTGAGTCTAGTTACTTTGAAATGTGTTCCTCAGTTGGCTTTGCCTATAAATCTTTATGAGGATATTTTCATTTTGCATCCTCTCAGGTAACAATTTATTTTAATTAGTCACATTGCTGATAATATTCACCTTGATCACTTGATTAAAGTGATGTCTGCTAGAATTCTGTACTTTAGAGCTACTCCTTTTCCTTTTGGTATTAATAAGCATTCTATGTGGAGGCATTTTGGGACTATATAGATACTCCATTCCTCATCAAACTTTCAATTTATTAATGTCTTTATATCAGTAAGGATATAGTGGTAGTTAATTACTATTTAATTTAATGGGTTACAATCTGTTACTATAATTATTTTGAAGCTCACCTTGTCTCTGAGTAAGCCAGTGGAAATGCCTTTAACCTAGGTGCAGTGTTTTTTTTTTTTTTTTAAGATTTTATTTATTTATTCATGAGAGACAGAGAGAGAGACAGAGGCAGAGGGAGAAGCAGGCTCCCAAGGAGCAGGGAGCCCGATGCGGGACTCGATCCCAGGACCTTGGGATCATGACCTGAGCCGAAGGCAGACGCTTAACCGACTGAGCCACCCAGGCGTCCCGGTGCAGTGTTTTCATGACCCCATTGTGCTTTGAGCACCTTGTGTTTTCTAGCTGTGCTGTCATATCCATCATTTCTCCAACAAGCACTAGTTTATTTTATTAGAAATGATAATTAGAAACCAATATTTGAATGTTAAGTGAGTTTATTGCTCTTAGGGTAACATTACTTTTAGAATCTCTCAGTGAACAGAGATAGGGAATACACACACACACACACACATACACACACACACACCCCTCTATCAAAAATTATGTGTTGACACTGACCTATCATTTCAATCTCAGTACCACATTTTACTTTTTTAGGACTAAACTTTTGGAGGAGGAGGAGGAGAGGGGAAAGAAAAAGGGGAAGCTCAGGAATAATTTTTCTTCACATTTATTGAGGTAAAATATAAGTACAAGAAAATTTCTCCATTTAAAATTCAAGATAGCATTTTTTTCATCCTCAAATGTTCCTTCATCCTCGTTGCGGTAACAGCCTCCTCCTGACCTCTGGTCCCAGGGAATTACTAATCTGCATTTTTTCACTTTAGTTTTGCCTTACCAGAATTAGACACAAGGAGAATCCTACAGCATGTAGGCTATTGTGTTTGACTTTTTCACTTAGTATAATGCAATTTAGATTTATCCATATTGTTGCATGTAACAATAGTTGTATGACTGAATGGTATTCCATAGCATGGATATATCACAGTTTATCTATTTATCAGTTGACCCTTTGAGTGCTTCTCATGTTTTGTTTTTATAAATAATTCTGTTATAAACATTTGTATACAAGTCTGTGAGAACTAATATTCTCTCTCTTAGGCAAGTACTTAGAAGTATGATTTCTAGGGTGCATCAGAAGTGTATGTTTAAATTATAAGATGCTGGCAAATGTTTCAAGAGTGCTCGTACTATTTTGATTTTGCCTACACTGTCTGAGAGTCCAGTTGCTTCTCATCCTCTCTAGCACTTGGTAATGTTGGTCTTTTTTTTTTTTTAATTTATTGGTCTTTTTAATTTTAGTCATTCTTATGAGTATATAATGATATCTTATTATGACTTTTCTTTGTATTTCATAGATGGTTAGTAATGTTAAACATCTTTCATGTGTTTGTCTTTTTGGGTTTCTTCTTTAGTAAAATATCTTTTCAAATTTTTTACCACGTATTAATTGGGCTGCCTTATTGTTGAATCATAGGAGTTCTTAATGTATTCTAGACACACATGCCTTTCCAGGTATGTTTTGCAAACATGTGTCCCAGGCTGTAGTTTGTGTTTTGTTTTCTTAACAGCATCTTTCAAAGAGCAATTTTTTTTTTAAATTTTGATAAAATCCAATTTATCATTTCTTTCTTTTTATGGTTTATGCTCCTTATGTCTTATTCAGAAAATTTTTGCCTAATCTAATGTCATAGAGATTTTTCTCTTATTTTTTTTTCAGACAATATATTGTTCTGGTTTTTACATTTAGAATAAGATACATTTTGAGGCAATTTTTGTATGTATTATGAGATAAAATTTGAGGTTCATTTTTTTTCCATATAGATATTCAGTTGTTCCAACTCCACTTGTTAAAAAGACTATTCCTCCTCCCTTGAATTACTTTGGCAACTTGACCATGTAAATGTAGACCTAGTTCTAGACTTTCTATTTTATTACACTGACCTCCAGGTCTAACCTTTATCTCATATCACTCTTTCTTGATTACTATTATTGTAGTTAAGTTATTCAACTCTGTTCTTCTTTTCAACATTTTTTTTTCAAAATCCTTTTCCTTTATGTATAAATATTGGAATAAGCTTGTCAATTTTCTCAAAAATGTTTGTTTTATTCAAACATCGATAGATCATGAATCTGAGATGATGTATAACTGGACCTATTGTTGATACCTTGTAATCATACAGAAGTTGAGAATCGAGTGAACATTGACAAGTATAGAGATATGGAGAAATATTGTGTCCAGGTGACATCTTTTGAGCCTCTGAATCAAGTAGTTGTTGGATTATCAGTTTTTTGATGCAATATATTCTACTTTTTCAACAAACCAATTTATGATATTATTTTTTGGTCCTTTGCAAATAGTAGTCCTAAATTTTACATTACCATCACAGTTATTCTATTTGAGGCACTTTTTATCTCTTCTAGAAATATTGTTGCTGTTTCACAGCTATGAGATCATATAATTTTTTTTTTTTTTAAAGATTTTATTTATTTATTTGAGACAGAGAGAATGAGAGAGAGAGCACATGAGAGAGGGGAGGGTCAGAGGCAGAAGCAGACTCCCTGCCGAGCAGGGAGCCCGATGCGGGACTCGATCCCGGGACTCCAGGATCATGACCTGAGCCGAAGGCAGTCGCTTAACCAACTGAGCCACCCAGGCGCCCTGAGATCATATAATTTTAAGAAGCTTCTCATCACTCATAGAAAAATCCCAAACTTTTAATCATGAGATTTAAGACTTTTGACTATTGGGCCTTATTATAATTTGTATTTTTGTTTTTATTTTTAAAAAATTTTTAAAATTTAAATTCAATTAATTAACATATGTACTATCAGTTTCAGAGATACAGTCTGTGATTCACCAATCTTATATAATATCCATTGCTTATTGTGTCACATGCCATCCTTAATGTCCATCACCAGTTACCCATCCCTCCACCCCATCCCCTGAGCAACCCTCAGTTTGTTTCCTATGATTAAGAGTCTCTTATGGTTTGTTTCTCTCTCTGGTTTTGTTTTGTTTTATTTTTTCCTCCCTTCCTCTATCGATCCTGTATTTTGTTTCTTAAATTCCACATATCAGTGAGATCATATGATAACTATCTTTCTCTGATTGACTTACGTTGCCTAGCATAATACCCTCTAGTTCCATCCACCTCATTGCAAATGGCAAGATTTAATTTTTTATGGATGTGTAATATTCCTGTGTGTGTGTGTGTGTGTGTGTGTGTATACACCACATCTTCTTTATCCATTCATCTGTCGATGGACATCTAGGCTCTCTCTATAGTTTGGCCATTGTGGACATTGCTGCTATAAACATCGGGGTGCACGTACCCCTTTGGATCACTACATTTGTATCTTTGGGGTAAATACTCAGTAGTGCAATTGCTGGGTCATAGGGTAGCTCTATTTTCAACTTTCTGAAGAACCTCCATGTTGTTTTCCAGAGTGGCTGCACCAGTTTGCATTCCCATAACAGTGTAGGAGGCTTTCCCTTCTCCTGCATCTTCGCCAACATCTGTCATTTCCTGACTTGTTAATTTTAGCCGTTCTGGCTGGTGTGAGGTGGTATGTCATTGAGGTTTTAATTTGGATTTCCCTGATGCTGAGTGATGTTGAGTACTTTTTCATGTGTCTGTTGGCCATTTGGATGTCTTCTTTGGAAAAATGTCCGTTCATCTGCCCATTTCTTGATTAGATTTTTGTTCTTTGGGTGTTGAGTTTGATAAGTTCTTTATAGATTTTGGATACTAGCCCTTTATCTGATATGTCATTTGCAAATATCTTCTCCCATTCTGTCGGTTGTCTTTTAGTTTTGTTGACTGTTTCCTTTGCTATGCAGAAGCTTTTTATCTTGATGAATAGTTCATTTCTGCCTTTGTTTCACTTGCCTTTGGAGACGTGTCTATTAAGAAGTTTCTGTGGCTGAGGTCAAAGTGGTTGCTACCTGTGTTCTCCTTTAGGATTTTGATGGATTCCTGTCTCATATTTAGGTTTTCCATCCATTTTGAGTCTATTTTTGTGTGCGGTGTTAGGAAATGGTCCAATTTTATTCTTCTGCATGTGGCTGTCCAATTTTCCCAACACCATTTGTTGAAAAGACTGTCTTTTTTTTCCATTGGATATTCTTTCCTGCTTTGTCGAAGATTAGTTGACTATAAAGTTGAGAGTCCATTTCTGGGTTCTCTATTCTGTTCCATTGATCTATGTGTCTGTTTTTGTGCCAGTACCATACTGTCTCAATGATTACAACTTTGTAATAGAACTTGAAGTCTGGAATTGTGATGCCACCAGTTTTGGTTTTCTTTTTCAACATTCCTTTGGCTATTCAGAATCTTTTCTGGTTCATACAAATTTTAGGATTATTTGTTCCAGTTCTGTGAAAAAATTTGATGGTATTTTGGTAGGGATTGCATTGAGTGTGTAGATTGCCCTAGGTAGCTTAGACTTTTTAATAATATTTATTCTTCCAATCCATGACCATGGAATGTTTTTCCATTTCTTTGTGTCTTCTTCAATTTCTTTAGTGAGTGTTCTATAGTTTTCTGAGTACAGATCCTTTGCCTCTTTGGTTAGGTTTGTTCCTAGGTATCTTGTGGTTTTGGGTGCAATTGTAAATGGGATTGATTCCTTAATTTCTCTTTCTTCTGTCTCAGTGGTGTATAGAAATGCAACTGATTTCTGTGCATTGATTTTATATCCTGCCACTTTGCTGAATTCCTGTATGAATTCTAGCAATTTTGGGGTGGAGTCTTTTGGGTTTTCCACATAGAGTATCATGTCATCTGCAAGAGTGAGAATTTGACTTCTTTGCCAATTCTGATGCCTTTTATTTCTGTTTTCTGATTGCTGAGGCTAGGACTTCTGACTTCTAGTACTATGTTGAACAGCAGTGGTGATAGTGGATATCCCTGTGGTATTCCTGACCTTAGGGGAATAGCTCTGTTTTACCCCATTAAGAATGATATTCACTATGGGCTTTTCATAGATGGCTTTTATGATACTGAGGTATGTTCCCTCTATCCCTACACTGTGAAGAGTTTTAACCAAGAAAGGGTGCTATACTTTGTCAGATGCTTTTTCTGCATGTATTGAGAGGATCATATGGTTCTTGTCTTCTTTTATTTATGTAATGTATCACATTGATTAATTTGTGATTGTTGAACCACCCTTGCAGCCCAGGAAGAAGTCCCACTTGGTCATGGTGAATAATCCTTTTAATGTACTGTTGGATCCTCCTGGCTAGTATTTTGGTGAGATTTTTTGCATCCATGTTCATCAGGGACATTGGTCTGTAATTCTCCTTTTTGATGGGGTTTTTGTCTGGTTTGGGGATCAAGGTAATGCTGGCCTCATAGAAAGAGTTTGGAAGTCTTCCTTCCATTTCTATTTTTTGAAACAGTTTCAGAAGAATAGGTATTAATTCTTCTTTAAATGTTTGGTAGAATTCCCCTTGGAAGCCATCTGGCCCTGGGCTCTTGTTTGTTGGGAGATTTTTGATTACTGCTTCAATTTCCTTGCTGGTGATGAATCTGTTCAAATTTTCTATTTCTTCCTGTTTCAATTTTGGTAGTTTATGCATTTCTAGGAATGCATCCATTTCTTCCAATTTGCTGGCATATCGTTGCTCATAATATGTTCTTATAATTGTTTGTATTTCTTTGGTGTTGATTGTGATCTCTCCTCTTTCATTCATGATTTTATTTTTTTGGGATCCTTTCTCTTTTCTTTTTGATAAGTCTGGCCAGGGGTTTATCAATCTTATTAATTCTTTCAAAGAACCAGCTCCTAGTTTCCTTGATCTGTTCTACTGTTCTTTTGGTTTCTATTTCATTGAGTTCTGCTCTAATCTTTATTATTTCACTTCTCCTGCTGGGTTTAAGCTTTATTTGCTGTTCTTTCTCCAGCTTTGCTTTAGGTGTAAGGTTAAGTTGTGTATTTGAGACCTTTCTTATTTCTCGAGAAAGGCTTATATTGCTATATACTTCCCTCCTAGGACCACCTTTGCTGCATCCCAAAGATTTTGAACCGTTGTGTTTTCCATTTTCATTAGTTTTCATGACTTTTTAAGTTCTTCTTTAATTTCCTGGTTGACCCATTCATTCTTTAATAGGATGCTCTTTAGCCTCCATGTATTTGAGTTCTTTCCAAATTTCCTCTTGTGATTAAGTTCCATTTCAAAGCATTGTGTTTTGAAAATATGCAGGGAATGATCCCAGTTTTTTGGTACCAGTTGAGACCTGGTTTGTGACCCAGCATGTGATCTATTCTGGAGGATGTTCCATGTGCATTTGAGAAGAATGTGTATTCTGTTGCTTTGGGATGGAATGTTCTGAATATATCTGTGAAGTCCGTCTGGTCCAGTGTGTCATTCAAAGCCCTTATTTCCTTTTTGATCTTCTGATTAGATGATCTGCCCATTGCAGTAGGGGGATGTTAACGCTCCCTACTATTATTGTATTATTGTTGATGTGTTTCTTTAATATTGTTATTAACTGGTTTATATAATTGGCTGCTCCCATGTTAGGGGCATAAATATTTATAATTGTTAGATCTTCTTGTTGGATAGACCCTTTAATTATGATATAATGTTTTTCCTCATCTCTTATTATAGTCTTTGGTTTAAAATCTAATTTGTCTGATATAAGGATTGCCACCCCAGCTTTCTTTTGATGTCCACTAGCATGGTAGATAGTTTTCCACTCCTTCATTTTAAATCTGGAGGTGTCTTTGTGTCCAAAATGAGTCTTTTACAGACAGCATATTGACGGGCCTTGTTTTTTTTTTTTAGCCATTCTGATACCTGTATCTTTTGATTGGGACATTTAGCCCATTTACTATTGAAAGATATGAATTTAGTGCCATTGTAATGCCTGTAAATTGACTGTTACTGTATATTGTCACTGTTCCTTTCTGGTCTGTGTTACTTTTGGGCTCTCTCTTTGCTTAGAGGATCCCTTTTAATATTTCTTGTAGGGCTAGTTTGGTGATCACAAATTCTTTTAGTTTCTGTTTGTCCTGGAAGCTTTTTAATCACTCCTTCTATCTATCTATCTATCTATCTATCTATCTATCTATCTATCTATCTATCTATTTATCTATCTATCTATCTATTTATTTATTTATTTATTTAATTTTATTTATTTTTTACTCCTTCTATTTTGAATGACATCCTAGCTGGATAAAATATTCTTGGCTGCATATTTTTCTCATTTAGCACCCTGAATATATCATGCCAATTCTTTCTGGCCTGCCAGGTCTCTGTGGATAGATCTGCTGCCAATCTAATATTTTTACCCTTGTAGGTGACAGACCTCTTGTCCTGAGCTGCTTTCAGGACTTTCTCTTTGTCTCTGAGATTTTTAGGTTTCACTATTATATGTTGGGGTGTTGACCTATTTTTATTTATTTTGAGGGGGGGTTCACTGTGCTTCCTGAATTTTGATGACTGTTTCCTTCCCCAGATTAGGGAAGTTCTCCACTATAATTTCCTCCAATATAACTTCTGCTCCTCTCTCTCTTTCCTCTTCTTCTGGGATCCAATTATTCTAATATTGTTTCACTTTATAGTATCACTTATCTCTCAAATTCTCCCCTCCTGATCCTGTAGTTGTTTATCTTTCTTTCTCTCAGCTTCTTTATAATTTGTCAAGCACATCTTTTACCTTCCCCTACTTCACCTCATATAATCTTTGGGATAATTATATTGCATTTCTCATTTTATCTCTGTTATACCCTGAACTAGCACTCCTCTGATTTTTTGCTGTTGTTGCTGCTGCTTTAGAAAAGGGGTAATATCTTTAGCCAAGATAATTGTCTCTGTGTCTTGCTTCTTTTATTGTCTTAAGGCTATACTAGCAACATGGCAGAGCTGCCTTGTGCTGGCTCTCAGGAGCCAAGTGTTAAATATTCAAAAATTTTTTATGTACTTACATCACTTACATAATTGAACATGATGTAAGTAATCACACTATGAATATTGGCAAATGCTAAAAATTAAGGTTCCCACTGTCTTGGTCTGTTTGGACGTCTATAACACAAATACCATAGACTAGGTGGCTTTAACAATAAACATTTTTTTTTTATTTTCTCACAGTTCTGGAGGCTGGGGAGTCAAAGATCAAGCACATAATCAGTATATGGTGAGGGCTTGCTTTCTGTTTTATAGATGGCTATCTTCTTGCTGTACCCTTACAGGGTTGAAGGGGTAAATGTGATCTCTGGAGTCTCTTTTATAAAGGCACTTATATTCATGAGTGCTCCACTCACTCTTATGCTCTAATCACCCACAAAAGGCTACATCTCCAAATACCATCACATTGAGGATTAGGTTGCAAATATGAATTTGGTGTGGGGGACATAAACAGTCAGTCTATAGTACTTACCTACTCATTCATATAGTAAAGTGGTCCACCAATATGCCACTGACTGTAATAGTTATGGGTATTCTTATTTTTGTTTTATGCTGTTTTTGTTCCATTTAATCTGTCTGGAGAACCTGCTACTTTACATAATGTGAATGCCACTAAGCACTAACTTAACTCAAGGGTCTTGAATTTTTTCAGTGTAATTAAACTCCTGGGTGCCAGGGACTATTTTCTTTAACAGATGGGTGTTCAGGAAGCAACCCCACACCTTTGAGCATATATGTGATCTTGGGAAGTCAGGGGTTGCTATCCAAAACTGATTGATGTTAAGCAAAGCTTGGCAGACCTGATGTGCTTTGCTCATGCAACTTAAACAACCAATAAAATGTTCATGCAGACAGTTTCACCTGAGCTTAGCTGACCTGGACTATGTTTTCCAAAGCTCTTGGCAGAAGAACAGTTATCCTAAAAATGGTCCTTATCATGTTCTTTGTTATTAATTGATAGTTGATAACACGCTCTAGTCTACCTATTCTGTTTCCATGCTAATCTAAGCTTCTTCCCCTGTTTACGGTTTCAAAACAAAACCTAAAATGTTCTTTCCCTGTATTTGCAATTGCTGAACAGTTCATAATTTCATTGAGTTAAATTCTTTCTCGTACTTAGAACTTTTCCAATGCAATATGCTGAATATTATCTGAGAATTCTCTTTTTAAATCTGCAACATAGACTTTATGAACCAGCTTCTCCAATACTTCACTTATCAGTGCTCAGCCACCATTGGGCTACATTTGCTGGGGATGAGAGGCAGCATGTAGGAGAACCAGAGCTGGGAGTGTGATTAGAGCTCTGACCCTTGATCATCACTATGGGCAAAGGTCCTCCTGTGGCCCAGCCTCTGTAATAAGAAAGGTTGGTCATAGAGAGCATTTATTTTGAGGCAGGGAAAGGAAAGAATGACAGCCCGCTCTTCAAAAGTACTCTGACCTGAATTCTTAACCGCAGCCAAACCATACAGAGTTTGGCTAAGTGTGCTGCCTGGATTGGGGTGGAGTGGTCTGTTCAACTGATGTTTGCATGATACTTCTGCCTTGAGGGAATTGGGTCACTTGCTTTCTCATTATTGCTGAGGATGGGGGCCTGAGGCAGGGAGGTCTCAGAATATGGAGGAATTGGTTACTTTCTCTGGGCAATATTGGGTTTAGCTTAGTCTTATTGCACTCTTTTTTTTTTTTTAAGGTTTTATTTATTTATTTATTAGAGAGAGAGAGTGCATAAGCAAGCACGAATGGGGGAGGGTAGAAGGAGAGGGAGAAGCAGACTCCCCACTGAGCAGGGAGCCCGATGTGGGGCTCCATTCCAGGGTCCTGGGATCTTGATCTGAGCTGAAGGCAGACATTTAACTGACTGAGCCACCCAGGCACCCCAGTCTTGTTACAACTCTTAAGGGCAGGGATCATCTTCATCTAGCTGTTCTATTGAGGAATGGTTATATATATATATATAAAGGGCCTTTGCGAGTTCTTTTTTTTTTTTTTAAGATTTTATTTATTTATTTGAGAGAGAGAATGAGAGAGAGAGCATGAGAGGGGTGAGGGTCAGAGGGAGAAGCAGATTCCCTGCTGAGCAGGGAGCCCGATGCAGGACTCGATCCCGGGACTCCAGGATCATGACCCAAGCCAAAGGCAGTCACTTAATCAACTGAGCCACCCAGGCGCCCCCTTTGTGAGTTCTTTTACACAGAAACCTACTGGGGAAAACAAAACAGGGGTGGGTTCTACCTTTTTCAGGTTTGCCCATTGTTTCTTGTATATTCTTTTTCCTCCATTATCATTTTTGCATTTATTGGTATATGTGGGGACTTTTGTTTTAAAATAATAATTATTTAAAAACAATTTAAAAATTAATTATTTTAAAATAGAAGAAGAGGAAGAAGTTTGCATGGGGATGGAGGGAATTAACTAGAACAGATTTTAAAAATTTAGACAGGATGATATGGTATCTATTTTTGTCTGACCTTTTGTAATGGATTTGTGGACTAGAATTGGATGGATCCTTTTTTTCATGGGAAGCTCTAAGTCGTTCAAGTACAATCACTGTCAAACTCTCTTATGGCATCTAGACTCTTGAGAAGATAGCAAAGCATAAAGATATATTCAGGTAATTTATCTGACTTCATGAAATTAGGGGGGTCATGTGAGAATGGTTTTAGAATGGTGTAAAGGATGTATCACCTATCACAGGATATGGATCCTGAGCCCATATATATGCACATGTTTAACTTAGAATACAGAAAACTTAAGTTTCTGAATGAGAAACCTCCACTTCCCTTTTTCCCACCTTCCTATTTAGCTTTTTTTAGCCCATAGAGTCCTCTCATAAGGCCTAAGAGCTATAGCGGCTAATCCTAGAAAACATTTTTCATAGAAAAAGGAAATGTTTATAAAAAAATCAATCTATTATTCTACTTAAAACTTTGTTATGCTCCATACAGATATATTTTAAGTCCCAACAATGAGTGAAGTGGGATTTTCTAATTTTAAATGCTTATATGTTTGGGAATATGAGTGAAAACATACTAATTAATAACAACAACAGAAAGAAAGAGATTCACTCATATTTCTTGCAGAATTCATACTGTCTTTATAGGTGGAGCTCTGTTCTTTGGTTCTTTACTCCTAAAAAACATAAAGACATTTTTAAAAACATTTCATTATATTGTAGGGTAGAAGGTCTTTTTTCTATAGCTTAAAGGGGTTATTTGTAAATTAGAACTAATTTCCTTTTGGTCAGATTTTGCACACTTTTAAGAAAGTAGTTTAGGATAGATAGATTATCCTTTAAAAAAATTCAGCACGTGGAGACAGATATATAGGTGTAAGAAATTAGGAGATTTCCTAAAGTTTTCTCCAAGTTATTTACAGAGAATGCTATGGTGTGTCACCTAGAACCCCTTCACTTCAGGGATCAATTCCTCTACTCTCACAATAGTTACCTGTAGACTGTTCATAGTTAATTCCACCCTTAGGAGTTGCTCTCAGCTGAAGAGAGTTGTGTCACCCTTGTTTATGCTCTTTTCCCTTAAGCAGTTTATATATATATATGACTGATTCATGTTGGGAATAAAATGTGTGCCCCCTTTTTTTTGGGGGGGGGACAACTATGCAACTTCAGAAGTCTCCATAGAATTGGCTGAGATTTTGTTGCAATAGAATCGCAGCTCAACTTATTCCTCTGTCCATTCCTGCTTGCCTCATTCTTCCACAGGTGTTAATTCTAAGCAAATTGAACTTTTTGCATTCAAATCCTTGTTCCAGACTCTGCTCCCCAGTAAATGAAGACTGGTGTAAAAGAGTTGATACTAGCATTGCGGTGGTTCAAGGCAACAGGTTCTGAAAGAGATATTGAAGTTTGGTCACCTACCAGTCAGATGGCGATGCATACTTCATTATGGATGGTGAATGGAGTGCAGATATTCCTGGTATACTCTAGCAGCACAATTGTTAAAAAAGTTTTCACCAATGGTGAACTGAGATAACATACCAGTAGAAGGGAATGCACTAGTGGGCACAATAACTTCAATGATTGAGAAGCTTAGCACAAGCAGTAAATATAGGACAATAGAATTGGAAGTCTGCTGCCAATTGGCATCAATTACTGGGAAAGACAAACAAAGGCTTAGGTTATTAGTCACCAATTTAATGTGAAACATGAAAACCAGAGGGTCTTTTTTGGCACAATGTGAAGAAACTCTCATTTCCTACAACTAAATATAAAAAGCAGAGGATCAGACTCAAATATAAGGATAGCAGAGCTCTAGAAAAACTAAATTATCAGTCTCAGCAAATACTCTATGCCAAGCTTACAGTCCCAGTTAGGAAAGAGTGGGACCCATCTTCCCACCCCTCTCAGCTTTATTGAGCTAGAATTACATGTAACATCATGTAAGTTTAAAATGCACAACATGGTTTGAAATACATATGTATTACAAGATGATTACCACAATAAAGTTAGTTAATGCACCCATCACCTCATATACTTTTTTTTTTCTTTTTGTGATGAGAACTTTTAAGATCTACTTCTTAGCAACTTCCAGCAAATAATATCATTAACTCTAGTCATTATGCTGTATATTAGAACTTATAGCTGCAAGTTAGTACCCTTTGGCCAACATCTCCCATTGTCCCTACCCCCACTAGCCCTAGACAATCACCAAGTTCTCTGTTTTTATGATTTTTATTTTTAGGATTCTACATGTAAGAGGGATTATACAGTATTTATCATTCTCTGTCTGACTTATTTCACTTAGCATAATATCCTCCAGGTTCAACCATGTAGTTGCCAATGGCAGGATTTCCTTTATTTTATGGTTGAGTAATATTCCATTGTATATATACACCACATTTTTGTTACCCATTCATCCATCAACAGACACTTAGGTTGTATCTAGTTTTGGATATTGGAAATAATGCTGCAGTGAACATGGGAGTGCAGATATCTGTTCCAGATAGTGAATTCATTTCATTCCTATTATAAATACCCAGAAGTGTTTGTGTGTGTGTGTATCTCCTTATATATTTTTGATATTAACCTCTTATGAGATATATAATTTGCGGTTATTTCTTCTATTCCATAGGTTGCCTTTTCAATTGATCTTTTTTTTCTGTAGAGAAATTTTTAGTTTGATGTAGTCCCACAAATTTTTATGTTGCTTGTGATTTTGGTGTCATATCCAAAAATTCATTGCCCATACCAATGTCAAGGAGCTTTTTCCCTATGTTTTTTTCTGGGAGTTTTATTTCAGGTATTAGATTCAAGTCTTTAATCCATTTTGAGTTAATTTTGTTTATAGTCTAAAATATTGGTCCAGTTTCATACTTTTGCATGTAGCTGTCCAGTTTTTCCCAACACCATTTAATGAGGAGACCATCATTTCCCCATTGTGTATTCTTGGCCCCTTTGTCAGAAATTAATTGACTATACATGCATGGATTTATTGGTATATGGATCTGTTTTTATGCCAGTATTATAATATTTGATTACTACAGCTTTGTAGTATAATTTGAAATCAGGAATTTTGAAGCCTCCAGTTTTGTTCTTATTTCTTAGGATTGCTTTGGACATTTGAGTTCTTTTGTGGTTCCATACAAATTTTAGGATTGTTTTTCTATTTTTGTGAAAAATGCCATTGGAATTTTGATAGGGATTGCACTGAATCTCTAGATAATTTTGGGTAGTATGGACATTTTATCAATATTAATTCTTCTGATATATGAACACAGAATAACTTTTCATTTATTTGTATCTTCTTTAATTCTTTCATTGATGTCTTACAGTTTTTGGTGTACAGAGATTTTACCTCCTTGGTTAAATTAATCTCTAAGTATTATATTATTTTGATGCAATTATAAATGGGATTGTTTTCTTTATTTCTTTTTCAGATATTTCTTTGTTAGTATATACAAACACAACTGATTTTTGTATTTGATTTTGTATCCTGCAATATTACTGAATTAATTTATTAGTTCTAACAGGTGTTTTTTTGTGTGTGTGTGTGTGGAGATTTTAGGGTTTTCTACATGTAAGATCATTTCATCTGCAAAAAAGAGACAATTTTACTTCTATACATATACATATATGTATATATATTTGGATGTCTTTTATTTCTTTTTCTAGCCTAGTTGCTCTGGCTAGGACTTCCAGCACTGTGTTGAAGAGGGGTGGTAAGTGAACATCTTTGCCTTGTTCTTAATCTTAGAGGAAAAGGTTTCAAAAAGTTGAGTGTGATGTTAGCTGTGATGTTGTTAATATGTGACTTTTATTATGTTGAGGTACATTCTTCTATGCAAAATTTGTTGACAGTTTATATAATGAAAGGATGTTGAATTTTGTCATGATTTTTCTGCATATATTAAAATGGTTATATGATTTTTAACTTTCATTCTACCAGTGTGATGTATCACATTGATTTGTGTATGTTGAACCTCCTTGCATCCTAGAGATAAATCCCACTTGATCATAGTATATTTTTTTAAAAAAAAATATACTATTAAATTTGGTTAGCTAGTGTATTTAGAATTTTTGCATTTATGTTTATCAGGGATATGGGCATGTAATTTTCTTTTCTTGTAGTGTCCTTGTGTCATTTGGAATCAGGGTAATGCTGGCCTCATAAAATGAGTTTAGGAGTGTTCTCTTCTGTTTTTTGTGTTTTGTTTTTGTTTTTTTGAATAGTTTGAGAAGAATGGGTATTAATTTTTCTTTAAATGTTTGGCAGAAACTACCCACAAAGTCCTCGTCTTAGGCTTTTTTTTTGCTGCTGTTGTTAGGAAGGTTTTGATTACTGCTTCTAGTTCCTTAGTCATTATTGATATGTTAATGTTTTGTATTTTTTTCATGACTTAGTCTTGGTAGGTTGAATGTTTCTAGGTATTCATTTCTCCTAGCTTGTCCAATTTGTTGGTGTATAATTGTTCATAGTAGTCTCATGATCATTTGTATTTCTGTGGTATCCGTTGTAATGTTTCCTCTTTCATTTATAATTTTAAGTCTTCTCTTATTTCCTTGGTTAGTCTAGTTAAAGGTTTGTCAATTTTATTTTTTTAAAAAACAGCTAAAGTTTTTAAAATCTTTTTTATTTTCTTATTCTCTATTTCATTTATTTATAATCTAATCATTATTTTTACCCTTCCTACTAATTTTGAGCTTAATTTACTTTTCATTTTCTAGTTCTTTGAGATGTAATGTTAGGTTGTTTGGGAGTTTTTTCTTCTTGTATGCATTTATAGCTATAATATTACCTCTAAGAATTGTTTTTGCTGTGTTCTATAAGTTTTGGTAGGTTATGTTTTCATTTCTGTTTATTTCAAGATATATTTTTTATTTCCTTTATGATTCTTTTTTCTTTGATCCATTGGTTGTCCAGGAGTATTTCTAATTTCAAGTTTTTAAAAATTTTCCAGCTTTCTTCCTGTTATTGATTTCTAATTTCATACCATCATGGTAGGAAAAAGTACGTGATATAATTTCTATATTTTTGACTTTATTGAGACCTGTTTTGTGTCCTAACAGATGATCCATCCTGTAGACTATTTCATGTATACTTGAAAAGAATGTGTATTCTGCTGCTGTGAATGGAATGTTCTATTTAAGTCTGTTATGTCCATTTGGCTTATAGTATTGCCCAAATAAATTGTTTCCTTATTGATTTTATATCTGGATGATACATTCATTGTTGAGAGTGGGCTTCAAATATTATGTTTCTATCTTTTTAGTTCTGTTAGTATTTTCATTATATAATTAGGTGGTCTGATTTGGGGTGCATAAATATGTACAATTGTTAGTTATATCATCTCATGGACCTCTTTATCATTATGCAATTATTTTTTTTTTTATTTCTTGGACCATGTTTAGTTTAAAGTTTATTTTGTCTGATATTAAGTATAGTTATCCTTGCTTTATTTTAGTTCCATTTGCTTGGGATATCTTTTTCCATCTCTTCATTCTCAGCCTATCTGTGTTAAATTTAAAGTCTGTCTGAGGCAGCATTTCTTTGGCTCTTGGTTTTGTTTTGTTTTTAATCCAATTAGACATTCTTTGTCTTTTGATTGAAGAGTTTTATTCATTTATGTTTAAAGTAATTATTGATAGGTAAGAACCTATTATTGGCATTTTGTTATTTGTTTTCCAATTGTTTTGTAATTCCTTTCTTCCCCTCCCTCTCTTGCTGTCCTCCTTTATGATTTGATGATTTTTTGTGGTGGTGTGGTTTGCCTCCTTTTTTGTAATCTTTTGTGTATCCACTACAGGTTTTTCCTGATGGGATTTACATAAAATAGTTATGGCATCCTGTTTTATGCTGGTAACAACTTAATTTTGATAGAATGTAGAAACTATACTTTTATTATTCTGGCCTTTATATTTTAGGTTATTGTTGTTATAATTTGTCTTTTTTATATTGTGTAGCTAATAAATTATTATAGCTGCTTTTAATAAGTTTATTAACTTTTAAACGAGTTGCAAGTGATTATTGCACCACCAATACAATATTAGAAAATCTGACTTCGACTATATATTTATCTTTACCTTTCACATATTCATATATTTTTGGGATGTTAAAGATCATCCTTTCATTTCAGCTTGAAGAAGACCTATTAGCAAGTTTAGTTGTGATGAACTCTAAGCTTTTCTGTTTGGGAAATTCTTTATCTCTCCTTCATTTCTGAAGGACAGTTTTGCTGGATGGAGTATTTTGGTTTACAGTTTTATTCTTTCAACATTTTGAATGTACTATCTCATTCTCTCTTGGCCTGCAAAATTTCTGTTGAGAAATCTTCTGATAATCTTATGGAGGTTCCCTTGTATGTGATGAGTCACATTTTTCTTGCTGCTTTCAAAATTCTTTCTCTTTGGCTTTTGACAATTTAACTATGTGTCTTGTGGCCCTTTTCAGGTTCAAACTATCTGGGGTCTTTTGGACCTCATGAATCTGGGTATCCATTTTTCCCCAAGTTTTTGATATTTTTAGCCATTATTTCTTTAAAATAGAATTTCTGTCCTTTTTTCTTTCTCTTCTCCTTATACAATTCCCATAATGTGTATTTTATTTACTTTTATGGCATCCCATAGGCATTCTACCTTCCTTTTCATTTTTCTTTTCTTTTGCTTCTCTGACTGGATAATTTCAAATGATCCATCTTCGAATTCACTGATTCTTCTACTTACTGAGTCTGGTATTGAATATCTCTATGGAATTCTTCAGTTTAGTCATTGTATTTTCCAGCCCTAAGATTTTTGTTTGTTTTTGTTTTTGTTTTAAATATTTTATGTATTTGACAGAGAGAGACACAGTGAGAGAGGGAACACAAGCAGGGGGAGAGGGAGAGGGAGAATCAGGCTTCCCGCTGAGCAGGGAGCCCTACGCGGGGCTCGATCCCAGGACTCTGGGATCATGACGTGAGCCAAAGGCAGATGCTTAACATCTGAGCCACCCAGGCGCCCCTAAGATTTTTTTTTAAATGATGGTTTCTATTTCTTATTTGAATTCATCATTTTTTTCATTCATTGTTTTTCTATTTTGTTTAGTTGTCTGTGTGTTCTTGTAGTTTACTGAACTTTAAGAATATTATTCTGAATTCTTTGTCAGAACATTGTTCTCCATTTCTGTAGGGTCAGTATTGGGGCTTTATTAGTTTCTTTTCTTGATGTCATGTTTACATGATTCTTCATGATCCTTGTATTCTTGCACTGATATCTGTGCATTTGAAGAAGTAGTCCTCTCTTCCAGACTTTATAGGTTTGCTTTGGCAGGGAAAGACCTTCACCAGTCAGCTTGGTGTTCTGGACAGTTTAGCTGGTAGCATCTGCAGGCAAGTGGGGTTTTCTAACAGGGTCTCTAGTTGGGCAAGGCCACCACCTGTGCTCTGAGGTTAGTAAGGGGTGCCACTGGATGGGCGAGACTGCTAGCTGTTCTCTATTGTTAGGTGGACCCACTAACTGGTCTCAGCGATCATGTCTGTTTGGATAGAGTCACAGGCTGTGTTCCCTGGCAAGACAGTGCCACTTGTTAGATTCTGAATTAGCAGGGCTGTGGGCTGGGCTCAACATTTGCTCCTGGTCCGGTGGAGCTCCAGGCTGTGTTTTCTGACTGGAAGATGCCATTGGATGGACTCCACAGAGGGGCTTCATGGTCAGACAAGGACTTAGGTTGAGCTTTGTGATTGGAAGCTGCAAGCTGTGCTGTGAATTTTGGTGGAGTCAGTGGCTGTGCTTCATAATTAGAGAGGCTGATGGCTGTGTTCTGCTGTTAGGTGAGCTTGCTGATCTGGATCTCTGTTTAGCCCCTCCTATATCCTGCAGTTGGATGGAGCTGGAGACTGCTACTGATTGAATGGGGTCATTGTCCAGGCTCTTTGATTGGGTGGGTTGCAGGCTAAGCTCTGTGATTGGATGAGGTCACTGACTGGGCTTTCTGCTTAGATGAGGCTGCAGGCTATGTTCTGCATTATTATGGCCATAGGCTGGGCTCTGCTGTTGGGTGAAACTTTCAGTGGGGCTCTGTGCCTGGGTGGTACTGTAAACTGCTCCAAGGCTGCCCGAGGTCACTGTTCTGGCTCCTTGGTCATGCAAAACCAGAGCTATGCTCAGCCATTGGTCAGGGCTACTGATTTTGTGCCTTGCCTGAGCAGAATTGTGGGATGAAATCTGCACCTATGTGGGTTCTCTGGCCAGTCTTCCTAGTCAGGTGGGACTGGAGGTTATGCTTAGCAACTGGGTGAGGCTGTTGACTTACCTCACTGTTCAGGCAGGCCATAGGGTGTACTCTTTGGCTGCTGGGTGTCTATGGCCAGGTTTTCCAGTGGGGAAAGACTGGAGTCAATGATTAGCAGTTGGGCAATGCTTTGAACTTGCTTCCTTGCCCAGTTGGGGCCACATAATGGGCTCTACAGCCGCTATGGCCTATTGTCTGGGGACCCAAATCAGGCAGAACTATAGATCAGGCACTCTAGGCAGATGGGGCCACTGGCTTGGCTCTGAAAATAAGAGCTGCTCGCTGAGATTTCTGGTTGGGTGCCACTGCAAGCAGTAATGTGACCCACGAACATCTGAATGCTGGTTGCTGTAAGCCTTGTCTCCATCTCCATCTGTATCTGATCATTAGTGATTGAATCCTGCAGGTTCCCCCAGTGATCCCTGGGATGTGAGATCCAAGTGAGCTCCCAGAAAGCATCCTGCAAAGCTGGGGAAACTGAATGTCCACTTTGGTCTTTCTTTTTCCTACTAGAGAAACTGTATGCCCAAGGAGATTCTCTCAGTGTGGTATTGTATTGGACTGGTGGAGAGATGATGTGGTCAAAGTGCAGACTCTTCTTTTATCTTACTAAAGTGGTCCTTCTTGGTTTCTGTGGTCCAAGGTGAGTTTCAGCCTCCCCCCTGGGTTTGGGGATTTTCACAGTGGTGTTTTATCTGTGGATAGTTGCTAGTTGGTCTTCTTATGAGGAGAGCCAAAATTGGGAATGACCTATTTTGTCATCCATAAGACATCACTGTTCCACTTCCCTCCAAAATCTTAAGAGGAGAAATCTAGGTCAATGCACTTGGAAAATTTTCATCCATAAATTCCTCTGTATTGGCTGAGTCTTCAAAAATAGTTTCTCTTCCATATTAAAGGTCAGTCTTTTCCCCTTGCTTAAAGACAGTACAAGGCTCTGTCTTGTAAGAAAATGCATATCCCACCCCCTCAGGATCTACTCTACCTCCAGTCCTGATCAAAGACTAAAAATTAGGGCTAAATACAATATAATCTAGCTAGATATGTGTTGGGCTTGCTGAAGAAAAAAGGGGATGCCATACCAAAGGAACTACAGGATTTAGCTAACTATCTTATGTTAGTTAATTTAATAGTACTGGCAGGAATATATGGGATTGGATCTTAAAAGAGCTGGATGAATGGCAAGCACTCTCCCATGATACAGGTAATACATTTTGGCAAGGATGAAAGAAGATACAGCTAACATGCTGGGTGGGCTCTTGAAAGTGTAAAGAAAATGATAGCTCTCAGTGAGATACAAATGCCAAAACTAAGGTGGCAGATGGTAGAATAAAGGATAAAAGGAGTCAAAGAAGTTGACCTCCTAGATTGGATAAACTGCATAAGGCTGGCAAACTAACTAGATGACTATATTCTGCAAGACTGTGGAGGACATAGTGTTTTCCATAGTGATGAGAGAGACTTTCCCATTGTTGTGAAGGTCAGTGGTGACTATCTTCTGAAGACCAGGACTGATGGCAGAAGATGCTGGTACATAATACTGGAAAGAGAGCAGAGTTGTCATTGGCAGCTGGGGACTTGAAACACCCCTGATAAAATGAGAAATATAGAATCCTGAAATAATACAGGTTAGATGGCAGTGCTGCAAGGTCAGAGTGGCACCTTGGAAGGCTGAGTCACATGGAAATATAGAGACGTTTGATTGAACGTGGTAGCCTTAAGGAAACCATGAAGAAGTAGCTGACAAGGATCTTGCTCAATTTATAAAAAACAAAGGAATTAAAAAATGAATGATCAGGAGGTTGAGGGTTGTTCCCGCCATAATATGTCATCATCTCTTGCCCAGTTTAATAATATGAGCCAATTTTAAGTTCCACATTACACTGACTGAAAGAAAGGCCAGTTGTCCAGAAGGAAGGGACTTGCAAGACCAAAGCAAATGTACTGTGTTGTAATGATTCAGAGTCCTTATTCAAAGGGATCTACATCCATTTACTTGGATAACCATTTATTGGAGAAAGGGAAATAACCATATTTTTAGAGAACAGTAAGGCACATGGTTTGAGTTGATGTTGATTCACAAGTGCCTGATCTCCTTGTTAGGGTAGAGTATATAGAGGCCAGGTAATAAAAAAAAGTCTTGAGTATACTGAATACATGAGCCCACCTACTAGACCTTTCTCTGGTCTTCAAATCCATACTTAAAATGCAAAGACTACATTTAACTTCATTGTCTTGTGGAATAAGAACTACTGGAATGAAGAATACCAAGTAGAAACCTCTGAAACTATTCCCAAAGCTGGCCAAGATGTTCAAAAATCAGATAGATCCTGTAAGGTGACAGGGGATGACCACAAACTACCACAAAAGCAGTAGCCCCAATTGCAGGTGCTTTACCAGATATAATGAAATTTTTATTTTATTTTTATTAACATATAATGTATTATTTGTTTCAGGGATACAGGTCCGTGATTCATCAGTCTTACACAATTCACAGTGCTCACCATAGCACATATCCTCCCCAATGTCTATCAGCCAGCCGCCCTATCCCTCCCACCCCCCTCCCCTCCAGCAACCCTCAGTTTGTTTCCTGAGTTAAAAGAGTCTCTTATGGTTTGTCTCCCTCTCTGGTTTCTTCCTGTTTCATTTTTTTCTCTCTTCCCCTATGATCCTCTGCAAGACAGAATTACACACAGGACTATGCCAAGGCAAAAGGAAATAAGTAATACTGATTCTGTCTTTACTAAACAATTTGATATTTTGTTCATCATGGATTTTTGACTGATATTAAAAAAATTGCATTGAAATATTATTTATCTTGATTATTGAATTTTTAACATTCCCTTAAATTCTGTGTCTGATGCAAGTGCCTTACCTCACTCTAGTCTTATTTTTGTATAACAGAGTTTCAGGAACTTGGTAAGCAGCCATTGTTCTGATGAATGCATTATTTCTCATTTCTAATGGGAAGGAGAACCAGAAGTTAACATTCACATGTGATAGACAAAAATTAACATTTAAATTTCTCTCCAAAGGCTATATTAATTTTCTTATCCTACATTATAAATACAGCCTGAGGGAATTGGATAATCTTGGCAATCCATAAGATATCACATTGGTCCTCTATTTCAATGTCATTATATTAAGCAGACTGGAAGAAGCAGAAGTGTTTATGTTGGTGGCCTTGTTAAGACACATATATTCTAGAGTGTGGGAAATAAACCCAGTGGAGATTCAGGGACTTCTTATATCAGTGAAGTTTATAACTATTCAGTGACCTCATATATATGCCAGATCATTTCCACAGTAAAAGACAGTTTATTGTGTCTTTCATCTCACACCACTAAGGAGGAAAATACAGTCCTAGTAAACAAATGACATGGAAGGCCAACAGCTTTGAGTTGAACATGGAAACAGGAAAGCATTCTGCAGGAGCTTCTGGCTAGAGGACAAGTAGCCCTGCCACATGAACTCCTTGCTTGAAGGTCATACAGAAGTCTCTATAATATTAAAGTTGTCTATAGTAGGAATGAATCACCATGTAGAGTTAGAGCATGACTCAAGTGGAGAATTATAATGTAGACTCTTTAGTGTCTACACTAGTAGACTCTTTAGCAACAGAAAATTAACTTCTATTAGATTAACAGTTGTGACATGCTAGGGGTCTTGAAGAGACAGAGAATGTAAATGGAAATCAAGTAACCATGTAGAGCTGGGTTCTGCCAAACTCATCTAGTCATAGGTTGATCAAGCCCAATGGCAATACATCATGGCAGAATTATTCATGAACAGGGCCAGAGGGTACAAGTAAGCAACACAAGCAGGTGGCTCAGACTCCCTATCATCTACCCCAATAATGCATTGGAATGTCTCATTTAGCATGCACCTATGGTGTATGGGGAATTCATTATGAAATTCATAAAAGAGGTAAAGGCTGAGCTTAAGTCACAGATGGGTTGGTTTTGTATGTTCAGTAAAAATTAATATGCTATGCTACAGACCAACATAAGGTGGGCCTGAAAGGCAAAGGTGAGGAGAAATCCTCCCAATGGGTATAAGTTTGAGCAGTACCCATCTAAGTGGAAGAAAAGTGGCTTGAGGTTAAAATATATGTGGGTTCATGGGGCAATGATGAATGAATGAGGATTGATTAGGGGTTTGGAAGGAGAAAAGATGGAGGATTGAGAGAAATATTTTTTTGGGGATGAGGTATATAGATGGGCCTATGGGAGGCACAAAGTATAGAAGAAAACCCCATGTCATACATGATAATTCCTGCCATCATTGAAGAAGCACTACAAAAAATCAAATTTACAGGATATCTTGGCCAGTGGACATCAGCCACCCACTTTGGCAAAGGGGGTAGCATAAATGGAATAGTCACCAGAGGCAGGGATGTTGATCAAGCCTGGGTTCAACTGAATGGGCTTCCCTTCAGTGAGGCTGATGTAGTGACTGCAACAATGTACCACTTTCCAGCAACAAAGAATGATGCTGAGCCATTAACAAGGCACCTTCTCTCAGGAGGCCAACAAGCTATTTGGTAGCAAAGTGATTTCCCTGCACCCCTAGTACTGTAGGGCAGCAATTCATCTTAATTACATCAACACATGCTCCAGATATCAGGGTTGCCTTATCTACAAGGCCTCATCCAGCTCCATGTTCCGAAGGTTTATAGATTATTTGTTTCACCAACATAAAATTCTGCTTAATACTGTTTTGGATCAATGAACCCACTGTACAACATGCAGAATGTGACTGTGGGCATATGGCCACTGGGTCATTTGTCTTCTCATATACTATATCATTCAATTTTTTCAGCATGACTGAGCAATGGAATAGACATTTGAAAGTGTATCTGAAGCACTAGCTTAGCCACTTTTCTTCCACTTAGATGGGTACCCCACTAGCTTAGAGATGGGGTCCTCTAATACTGCTATCCCATCCCCCAAATGGAGCAAAGAATTTAAATCAGTTACTATAATATATTATGTATCCAATAATAATTCATGCATCTGAGAATAAAGGGGAAGGAATGGCCCCATATAACATTATTTCCAATAACCCACATGGGAAAGTTGTATTTTCCATCCTTTCATCCCCATAACTTTGGACTCTGAAGGTCTAGAGGTTCTGATTTCCAAAGGGGAATGCTTCCACTAGGGAAATGGTAAGTGTCCCATTATACTTTAAGCTGTGGCTGTTACCTCATTGCTTTGAGGTTCTTTTACTAAAAGAGCAGCAAGCATAGAAAGAGGCATTAGGGAAAGTAGGGAAATTGATGCTCATCACCAGGAGGAGCCAAGGCTGGTGCTATATAATGTGTACAATTGGGAAGGATATGTTTCACACTCTGGTGATATAGTAGGCCATCTCTTAGTACTCCTTTGTTCAATTTTGAGAGTAAATGGGCAACTGCCTGAGCATGCATAAGACTAAGGACTCTTTCTCATAAGGGATGAGGGTCTAGATCACCAAAGAAGCCACTCTTATTGGCAGGAATTAATCTAGAATGGGTGATAGAAGAGGGAAATAATGAATATCAGTTGTGGTTCCCTATAGCAGCAGGTGCTGGAGTTCCTTCCAACAGCTTTCTTATCCTAAAATTTCCTAGAAGAGACAAACTTGAAACTTGATCTTTAAAGCATCTTGGAACTTTGCAAGCTAAATATTCTTCTTTTCACTATGTTTTTACACTTTAAATGTTACTGCAACTTGGGTTACAGAGTTACTGCATACAAAGGGAAAATGCTAAACAAATGTTTGAACCTCATGGGGTAGGGGTTTGGTCATTATAAAAATAGATGTAACTTGTATAAACATTGTTTACTAATGCTAATGAAACAAAAGAAAGATTTCCCCATGGCAGACGACTTGCTACAGGCCATGTAAAAATAATGCAAATAATTTATTATATTCTTCAAGCATCTGTAGTATTTGCAATGTGAGAATCTGTAGATATGATTGAATTCATGATTCCTTCAGCAACTTTCACTGAGTGCCTATTTGTGGCCAGACTACACTAGGCCCTGGGGATATAGAGATTAATAAAATAAGATCCTAATTCTTGAACAGCTCAGAGCCTAGTGGGAGAAACTGACATATACACAAATATTACAGTACAAAAGATCTGCTATAATAGAGTATAAACAGAATGCAGCTGATGAATTTTGTTATGATTTTATGTGGACAAGATACATTCCTTCTATAAAGATTGACTGTCAATCAGTTTGAGTACCTCTGCTTTATAACAAAGGCAAACCTGATTACTCTACCATAAGTGCATAAGTCGGCAAGGCATCTCCTAGCTACAACAAGTAACAATTGCTACAGTACGTAACAATTGCTACAATCATTGTAACTATTTACATCAGCTCTGTAGGACATTTTCTTCCTCTTATTCTGAATCAATGCACAATGTGGTCTCTCTGGTAACTAAAAAATAGAAGCTTACTGAAGTCAACAATTCTACCATTTTCTGAATTCAAAGCTTTCTGGAGAGCTAATGCAGGGGACTTGAAGGGGTGGTAGTTGATGGGGCTGAGTCTGAGGAGGGGAGGGGACAGTCTAGCAAATTGGGGAGTACTTTTGAGATAAGTGACGGAAGAGAGGAAGGATTATCCTGTACTAAAGGGTAATAGAAGTCAGTATATCCTAGAGTAGCAAAAAACCCTGATAGGTCAACCAAACTGAGACAATTTTGAGAGTGAAAGCTGGTGTAATAATAATAAAAAAAATAATAATAAAATTCACATTTTGAAATATTTATTTACAGATCGACCAATTGGCTTCATAATATTGGTTGATTCTTCAAATAATTTTATTAAAAAAATTACATACACCTTTCTAAAAGATAAAAATAATATATACTAGATATATTAAATCCAAGTTTAAAAATCTTTATATTGATTATCTGTATATTAAAAATAAGGAGAATAATTGTTCTTAGTACATAATCATATACTTTAATTCATTTCATTCTCAAATCCTAAATTATTGACATTTTTCTGAAAATGCATTTTTATTTATTATTAATTACTTAATTAAAATTCCCAGTTGTCATACCTTCAAGTGACTTCTCTCTAAACTATGATATATCGAATTGAAGAAATACACTTTCTATGGGTACTGAGGTACACAAGGCCTGATGAGCATTCTGCTAAATGGAGGCTATTCTCAAATTCTAAGGCTTCTCACACTGAAATTTGTGATTATTTCAGACTAAATATTTTCACAGGTAGTATCTTCTTATCACCAATCAAAAGCCCTTTCTTCAAAACATATTTTTAAAGATAAGACTTGTCAAATTACGTTTTCACTACTTGTAATTCATCTAAATGGTTTGTCAAATTCACATACATGATATCTTAGGCAATCTCAATTTTATTTCACTTAGGCTCAGCATATAAATTTTCAAATGAAAAAAAATGAAGCTCCATCCGTCATTTTTATGAATTGATATATTCTGAAGCACAAAAACAGAATTTTCAAAACTAAATTGTATATACTTTTTGTATTCTCATTATTTAATGCATTTGGTGCCCATTTGTTTTGGTAGGGATAAATTTTAATGTCGTTCTCCCTGCAAGCTTTTGTTCAGTAATTTCAGTTTGCTAAAAGATTTAAAATTGGAGATTTTTGGTGATGTATTATCTAAGTCCATTTGAACTCCTATAACAAAAATATTGTAGACTAGGTACCTTAAACAACAAATTTTTATTTCTCACAGTTCTGGAGGCTGGGAAGTCCAAGATTAAGACACCAACAGATTTAGTGTCTTCTGAGAACCTGCTTTATACTTTATCGATACCTGTTTTCTCATTGTATCCTCACACAGCAGGAAGGGTAAGGGAGCTCTTTTATAAAGGCACTAATTCCATTCATGAAGGTTCCACCCTCATGATCTAATTACCACCTAAAATCTTTGCCTCAAAATATTATCACTTTGGGGCTTAAGATTTCAGCATATGGATTTTGGGGGGGGGGGGACACACGCACACATTTAGACCCTAACATTCATTTATTGTGTAATTAGAAGTAAGAATTGACAGTTGACCTTGAAAAAAGTACAACTAAAATCCAGAAGCTTCACTTATAAACACATGTAATGCCATTGTAGGAAAATTAGAGTGAATTATAAAGTCATTGTTCAAATGTTCCCACATTCTAAAATCTGATTGATGCTGGGCAGCAAAGAGCGAGCACACAATTCCTTCTAAGTTCATGTCTGCTCGATAGTTTTCTTTATTAAGAATATTTTCCCCTGATAAGCTATGGTCATCCTAAATTTGAGTTCACATAATAATCACAAAACTAATAAATACATCTTCAATTTGAGCTTTTTAAATGAATTTATAATAACATTAAAATACTATAATATTTTAATCTTCTAATGAACTTTCAAAAGCCATCCAAGTACTCCCCTACTTTCCCCACACCCATGAGTCATGTTAGAATCTGTGAAGCATAAGTGGTGCCAACAGAAAAAGGAAGAACTTCTTCTTCTTTTTTTTTTTTTTTTTAAAGATTTTACTTATTTATTTGACAGAGAGACATAGCGAGAAAGGGAACACAAGCAGAGGGACTGGTAGAGGGAGAAGCAGGCTTCCCATGGAGCAGGGAGCCCAATGTGGGGCTCGATCCCAGGTCCTGAGATCATGACCTGAGCCGAAGGCAGATGCTTAATGACTGAGCCACCCAGGCGCCCCAAGGAAGAACTTCTAATATCTAGTCTATAATACTCACTGGTGGTATTCTTAGAATCCAGTCGTACGTGGCTCTGCCTCTATTCCTTGCATGTGTGGTCAGAGACAGCTACCGGTGTGTTGCAGTCAGCTCTTACCTACTTGCTGAGACACATGTGTACATCTCTTCCCAACTCCACATTCACTGATTTCAATTTGATAGCTTGAAATTGTCCTTGGTGGGACTATTTACATCACAGAAATTGGCAATTACTACAAGTTAGATTTCCCCACCTGTCTACCCTACCAGTAGAGCTTGTTGTTAAATGTTCACCAGCATATGATTGCTAGAAACCCTAACAAGAATCCTTTCTGGGCACGGCATGCCTCTCTTCCTTGCTGAAAAGTCTCCACTTGAAAAGTGTTCTTCGATAGAGTCGTTCATGGTCAGGGTGAACCACTGGTGCTGGTCTGGCTAGGACAATCCTAGTAAACACCTGCTGTGCCAGTGTCCTGTGCTGTTTAGCACTTAAACCTGAAAAAAGTCACCTTGAAATAAAATATAAATTACAAATAAACAAAATTAATGGTTGCATTAAAATTAGGATGGGTTTGGTAGAACTTCAATTTTTACTTGCAGCTTCTACCTTGATCTTGCCTAATGGTATGGAAAGCACATATGCTGCAATCAGGATTCTCTCTGGATATGTGATTAAATAAAAAAGATGACCAGCAATACCCAGTGTTCTCTTCCTGAACCCTCCCCCACACACCATAATTTATACCTCTCTTTCAAGGACAGCATGCCAAGTGTTCTTTTATAGTAAAATCAATATAGTCACATATGAGCAGGTTTAGGTTTAGCTAACTTCAGTTGGGTGTGTGTGATAGGGAAGAAAGAATTCCATATTGCCGACCCTGCTGGACACTTGGTATATTAGTGTCCTATGTTACAAATACAAATCCCAGTTTAGTGTCCTATGTTACAAATACAAATCCCAGTTTAGGCAGGAAGTAAAGCAGAGTACAGTATCAATTTCTTAGAAATTATCCCAGTTGAGAAAATAGTTTGTAGTCTTCCTGAGATTGAATTCATCAGAGGGCTGAAACTCAGCTTTTGAGTAATTAGGTGCCAGTAGTTTTTGCACTACAATTAAATGCTATGTGCATAATTTATAAATCCTATGTTCTATAGCCAAATGTTCTTATATCCTACTAGCCAGGGAGGATGGGCTCAAGATAATATTTTCATGAAGTATACACTAGTTAATTAAAGTTTATGTAGCATATTTAAAGAATAATCAGGGGGCACCTGGGTGGCTCAGATGGTTAAGCGTCTGTCTTTGGCTCAAGTCATGATCCCAGGGTCCTGGGATCGAGCCCCGCATCGGGCTCCCTACTCAGCAGGAGGCCTGCTTCTCCCTCTCCCTCTGCCTCTCCCCCTGCTCATGCTCTCTCTCTATCTGTGTCTCAAATGAATAAATAAAATCTTAAAAAAAAAAAAAAAAAGAATAATCAGGTATTTAAAAATAAAGTATTAGCCAAGGTGTATTAGCTTTGTATGACTGTAGTAATAAATTATTATAAATGTAGTGGAAGAAAACATTATTAAATTATTATTTCATAGCTCTATAGGTCAGAAGGTCTGACATAGGTCTCAATGGGCTAAAAACCAAGGTGTTAGCAGGGCTACAGTATTTTCTGCAGGCTTCTAGGAAAAATGGTTGCTTGCATTTTTTTTTTGCAGCTTCTAGAGGCCACCTGCATTTCTTGGCCCATGGTCTCTCCAGGCTCAAAGCCAACAGTGTTGTATCTTTCTGACCATCCTTCGACAGTCACATCTCTCTTTCGCTCTCTGACCATACCTTTGAAAAATTGTCTGATTTTATGGACCCATTTTAAGGACGCATCTGGGTAATTCAGGGTAATCACCCTATGTCTATGCCTCAGACTAATTACATCTGCAAAGTCCTTTTCCTATGTAGGTACCAATATCCACAGGTTACTGGTATTAAGATGTTCATTGTCTCGAGTGGGGGTTGCATTAGTCTGCCTACCACACAAAGTGATACTTTCAACAAAGAATATACTGTGTTCTTGAGGCACCTGGCTGACTCAGTTGGTGGAACACGTGACTCTTGATCTTGGGGTCATGAGTTTGAGTTCCGCTTTGGGTATAGAGATTACTTTAAAAAAATCTTTAAAAAAAAAAAAAAGGTTATGCCATGTTCTTAAGAAAAGATCTAGAGCTCATTCTTCTTTCATTACTTGAAGAAATAAAAAGAATAATCTAAATTTAGAATAATTTTTCAGAACAATTAATCATAAATGAAAGTATCAATGTTTTGTTTTTGTTTTTGCATGCATCAGGTACTAATTTCCTGTATAAAATTAGGAAGAGTCTATCTAGCTAGTTAAAAGATTCAAAACGGGTAATTCCTTCATTTCTGCAATTTTTTGAAACTTCTGTTCATGGTGGCCAGATGTCTACTATTTGGTTAGGAATTAATAGTGTAATTGTTTAAAAAAAAAAAAAAGGAAGTTTGCTGTCCAAGCCCACACATGTGGCTCAGGTGCATTTTAACAGCTCTGCCTTTAGTCTCTTTAATTGGATCCAGGATTCTGAATGTGTACACATTCCCCCCATCCCCCAGCCCCCACCAAAGGCTGCATGCCCACTCAGGTAAATGAAAGAAATAATCATTGAATGGAGCTTGATATTTTTTTTTAAGATTTTTAAAATTTATTTATTTTGAGAGAGAGAGAGCATGCATATGCACAAGCAAGGGAGAGGGGGAGAGGGAGAAACAGACTCCCCGCTGTGCAGGAAGCCGATATGTACTTGATCCCAGGACCTGGGGATCATGACCTACCTTTTTGGGGGGGACACAGTTCAACATGTAACAATCCTATTGTATAAAAAGTCTGGTTCTCTTTTAAGGCTTAAAGAAATGATCGACTTTTTCTATCTCATTCTTTAATGGATCAAAAATTAGTCTAAATTACTAAATCTATGTTTACACTGGTTTACCAATTCAATTTTCTGATTATTATATTTTTAAAAAGTTTGGATATGGTTTTAGAGAACTGATAAAGTTAAATATTTTAAAGTCTGTGTTAAGAAGGAATAGTATATATATTCAATAAAAGAATGAAGATGCTGACAAATGGGGCAGATTGTATAATTTGTCTTTTAATTTCAATTCCAATTCAAATAAGTAACTATCATCTATTCTACTTATCTAAGTAATTAAAATAAATAGGCATGGTTTTAGTGTTGTTCAGCCTGCTCCATGAACCTGATAATATACTAATCCTAAGAAAATATATATACATGCATATGATTGCCTCAAATAGTTTATGGAACAAGGCAATATATGAGCGGATAAATAAATAAAAGGCATGTACATGTTGAAAAGTCATCTTTCTTAATTTTAAGCAACACACACGGTATGATAGATTCTTATTAGAGAAAACTAAGCCAAGATGTGACACTTAAAATTGACCATGGATTCTATTTTTTTGGAAGCAAACACATGCAGCAATGCTACCAAATTAAGAAGTTGCCTGTGCAAAAATATTCTAAATCCTCACCAAGCAAATTTTTATAAAGAGTTTCAGAGAAAGAAAAATCCATACAGTTTTTTCACTTGATCAGAGTACTTTGTATTATGTTGGAAAAATAGATTCATTATTTATATTGTATAATTTTCTACTTATATATAAATGTGTTTTTTCTTCAAGCTGCCACAAGTCATTTTTAAAGTGAGACAGTGATCAAATTAAATAAATAAATAGGCTCCCTGTCCAGCATAGTCTCCAGGATTACATGACAAGACAGCAAGTCTAGTAGTCAGCATTCCTAGGTACACCATGCAACTATTCCTTGAGCCTTGCCTCTTGCCAAGGCACTATCATAGAATAAACCACACATCCTGGTTTGCCCTGGACAATCCAGTGAACACTTGTTGTATTCATTTGTATACTACTTTCCTGAGTTGTTTATTTTGTAATGAAGTATGAATTACAAACAAATAAGACAGAATAGGTTTGGTAGACTTTCAGCCAGCTTCTGCCAAGTTTTGTCTACTCATATGTGAAGCAACAGTCCGGGTTCTTCTTTAACATGTAATTGAATAGAAAACATGATCAGCAATAACTCATTATTTTTTCCTGACTCCTCCCAAACATAAAACACTGTCTTCAAGGACAAAATATGAGGTTCTTGCTGATGCTAAAACAAAATGCCCTTTGACATTGTGGGCTTCAGTCAGCTAACTCCTTCTGACTATGAATGGTGGTAGGAAAAAAAAAAATCACAGTAGCAGTGAGATATTTATATTTATGGGCAATAGTCTTAGAATTTTTTTTTCTTACCAGAGTATCAGGATATTACATAAAAACTCATGTGCATACTAAATCAGTCCTGTATTTCAGCAAGAATACATTCTAAAAACTGTTTTTTCACTAAGAGGAAAGGGATACTTTGTAAGGAAAGAACTCACAGCATAACCCTCTTGGTTATGACTAATTTGTCTACATGTTCAATCATCCAACCAAAAAATTGAGAAACAAGGGGACCATATAAAATGGCATACAATAACATATCAGAAGAATTTGAAAAAATCAGACAGAATAAGGGACCCCCAATGACAACAAAAACTATTTGGCTGCTTGACTAATTATAAGCACTAATAGATTTCTATTGGGTCTTCTGGTTTATAAGAGTTCATTTAATTGTGGGATCAAATTGAAGGTATTTCTCAACTCTTCTTATGGCCAACCATATATGCAGAAATACAACAAAATCAGGAATGAGAAAACTTAAATTCAGATTCTTCACTTTCTAGTTTCCTTTAAATATTCTGAGCTTCACTTCCATTACCTATAAAATGGAGATGATAATAATAATTTAACCAAAGAAGAACCTGTTCTGAGTATGATCATGGGAAAAGTAATTACAAAATGTAAAGACATATAATACAAATATTAATCCAAATTAATTTGAACTGTATCTTCAAATCTATTATAGTGCTTTTAATTTACTCTAATATATGAATACATTTCATTCTATTGTGGATTATATAAAACCACCACATTTATTTTTAAAAATACAAATATCCCTCACCAATATTTTTTGTGAACTTTATTTTTTAGAGCCCTTTTAGATTCATTGCAAAATTGAGCAGAAGGCACAGAGATTTCCCATAAAACACCTGCCCTTCACGCATGCATGGTCTCCCCCACTATCAACATCCCTCACCAGAGTGGTCCATTTGTTACAATCAATAACCCTACATTGACACATCATTATTATTCAAATTCTATAGTTTACATTGGGGTTCACTCTTGATGTGGTATATTCTATCAGGTTGCATGAATTTATAATGATGTATCTTTACCATTACAGTATCATACAGAAAAATTTTATTGCCTTAAAAATCCTCTGTGCACCACCTATTCATCATTTCTTCCCCTCTAACCCCTGGTGATCACTGACCTTTTAACTGTCTCCATAGTTTTGCCTTTTACAGAATGTCCTATAATTGTAATGACAGTATGTAGATTTTCCGATTGGCTTCTTTCATTTAGTAATGTGCATTTAAGTTTCTTCCATGTCTTTTTGTGGCTTGGTAGCTCATTTCCTTTTTTTTTTTTTTAAGAGTTATTTCACAGATTTAGTAAAGTTGTAGGATGCAAAACAACATACAGAAATCAGTGTTAGCTCATTTCTTTTTAATGCTGCATAATATTCCATTGTTTGGGTATACTATACTTTATTCAATCACCTACTGAAGGACATCTTGTTGCTTCCAAGTTTTGGCAGTTATGAATAAAACTGCTGTAAACACCCATGTGGAGGTTTTTGTGTAGACATAAGATTTCACTAGTCTTGGGTAAATACCAAGTAGTGTGATTGCTGGCTTCTATAAGAGTATATTTAATTTTATAAGAAATTGCTGAACTGTCTTCCAAACTGGCTGTACATCTGGCATTCCCACCAACAATAAATGATAATTTCTGTTGCTCCATATTCTCACCAACATTTAGTGTTGTCAGTGTTAATTGATTTTGGCCATTCTAATAGGCGTATAATGGTATCTTGTTTTAATTTGTATTTCTCTGATGACATATGATGTGGAGATTCTTTTCATATGCTTGTTTGCCAATTTGTCTGTCTTCTTTGGTGAGATGTTTGTTAAGGTCTTTGACTCATTTTCTAATCAGGCTGCTTTTTTTTTTTTTTATTGTTGAGTTTTAAGAATTCTTTGTATATTTTGGATAACAACCTGTTATCAGATACGTCTTTTGCAAGTATTTCCTCCTGAACTTATCTTTTCATCCTCTCAGTAATGTCTCTCACAAAGCAGAAATGTCTAATTTTAAAGAAATTCAGTTTATGATTGATTTTATGTATTATGTTCTTTTTTTGATGTATCTAAAAAGTCATCACCATACCCAAGGTCATTTAATCTTCTCCTATGTTATATTGTAGGAGTTTTATAGTTTTCTTTTTTACATTTATGTCTGTGATGTGTTTTGAATTAATTTTTGGAAAGGGTGTAAGGTTTGGGTCTAGATTCATTTTTTTTTAAGCTTCTCCACAGATTTTAATTAGACTAATTAGGTACAAGTGAAACATATTTTAATTACTTTCCTACATAATCTGACCTAAAATTACGTAGTATATATAACTATGTAGAGATTATTATAATTAAAACCCTAACACATAGGAAACATTTTATTTCAAAGCTGCTACCATGATATAACTCTAAAAATGAAATTATGACAATTCATAATAATATGTGAGATATTTGAAAATAACATTAATGATCCATGTTAATAATTGCAACATTCCAACAATATAATTTAAAACATACATTTAGTTTATTCTAACAAATGAGGAAAATAACTGTCCACTAATCCTCCCAAAATATTTTCCATGTTTTTTAAATCATTTAGAGATATCAAAACATCCTTAATAAGGGAATGTAAACAAAGGAACTAAACAGAGCTAGTTAATGTCATCTGCACATTTCACAGATGTATAAGCCCTTTCATGCAAAAGAACTCTAAGTTTCTACAAGGTAGAGACTATATCTTATTTATTGTTGTATGAACTCAGTACTATTTGTTAAAAGAATCAATTAAGAATTAAAACTAATTAATCAATGTTAACTACTTATTATCAACTAACTACTCTATATGATACTATAATGGTAGTACATGTCATTATACATTTGTCCAAACCCACAGAATGCACAATACCAAGACTGTCTTAGTTCCATTGTATTGTTATTGCTCAGTTGTCAAAGATCAATTAACTATATTCATATGGGTCTGTTATTGAGTTTGTTAGTCTGTTCCATGAATTTGTTTATTCTTTTATCAATATTAACCATCTTCATGACTATACCTTTATAGTAAGACTGGAATTTGGGGGTGTGTCAGTCTTTTAATTTTGTTCTTCTCTTTCAATATTGCATTGGCCAGTCTGGAGCTTTTGTCTCTCCCTGTAAACTTTAGAGTCAGTTTGTTGATGTTCACAAAATAACTTACTGGGATTTTGAATGGGATTGCTTTGAATTTATAAATAAAGTTGAGAACTTACATATTAATAATTTTGAGACTCCCTATCCATGAACATAAAGTATCGCTCCATTTATTTAATTCTTTGATTTCTTTTACTAGAGTTTTGCAGTTTTCTTCATGTAGGCCATACATGTATTTTATTAGATTTAAATCTAAGAATTTCTCTGTTTTTGCAGTGCTAATGTAAATGGGCATTATGTTTTTCATTTCAAATTAACCTGTTCATTGCTGATATATAAGCAAGAAATTGATTTTTCTTTATTAATCTTGTGTCTTGCAGCATTGCTATAATCACTTTTTAGCTCGAGAGTTTTAAAAATCACTTATTTTGGATTTTCTACATAGATAATAATTTCACCTGCAAGCAAAGACAGTTTTATTTTTTCCTTTCCAATCGGCTCACATGTAATTTCTTTTTCTTACTGGATTCTCTAGTACTTATAGTATGATGTTGAAAAGCAGTAGTAACAGGGAACATTCTTGTCTTATTTGTGATCTTAATGGGAAAGTTTCTACTTTATAAAATTAGGTATTAGCTGTAGGTTTTTCTAGATATTCTTTATCAAGTGGAAGAAGTTTCCCTCTATTCCTAGCTTACTGAGAGTTTTTATCCTGAATGGGTATTGAACTTTGTCAAATGTTTTTCTGCATATATTGATATAATCATGCAATTTTTCTTCTTTAGCCCGATGATGTGATGGTTCAGATTAATTGATTTTCATGTTGAATCAGCCTTGCATACCTGAAATAAATCTTACCTGATTATGGTGTATAATTACTATATACTTTGTTGCATTTGATTTGCTAATATTTTGGTGAAGATCCCTGCATCTATGTTAATGAGAGATATTGGCCTGTAGTTTTGTTTTCTTGTAATGTTTTTGTTTAAATTGGTATTAGGTTATTGCTGGCTTCATAGGATGAATTAGGAAGTAATCTCTTTGCTTTTGTCCTTTGAAAGATTGTAGAAAATTGGTTTAAATTTTATCCTTAAATATTTGGTAGAATTCACTAGTGAAAACATTTGAAACTAGTGCTTTCTGTTTTGGAAGGTGTTACTTGTTTAAATCAATTTCTTCAGTAGATATAAGCCTATTCAGATTGTCTATTTTTTTTTTAATTTTTAAAATTTTTTATTTGTTTTTAGAGAGAGTGGGGAGAGGGGCAGAGGGAGAGGAGTAGGGAAAGAAACTTTTTTTTTTTTTAAGATTTAATTTATTTATTTGAGAGAGATAGAGAGCACAGAAGGAGGTGGGCGTAGAGGGAGAAGCAGACTCCCCATTGAGCAGGGAGCCAGAGCGGGTTGGATGCCAGGACCCCCAATATCATGACCAGAGCCAAAGGCAGATGCTTAATCAACTGAGCCACCCAGGCACTCCCAGATCGTTTATTCTTATGTGAGTTTTAGCAAATTGTGTCTTTCAAGGAATTGGCCCATTTCATCTAGGCTATCAAATTTGTGGGCATAGAGTATTCGTAGTATTCCTTTATTATCCTTTTTATGTCCATGGGATCTGTAAGGCTGTCCCTTTCATTTTTGATAGTAGTAATTTGTGTCCTCTTCTTTCTTATTTAGCCTAGCTAGGGGTTTATTGATTTTTGTATCTTTTCATAGAGCCAGCTCTTATTTAATTGATTTTCTTTACTAATTTTGTATTTTCTGTTTCATTGATTTCTATTTTAATTTCTTCTTATTTCTTTTCTTCTTCTTACTTTGGATTTAATATGCTCTTCTTTTTCTAGTTTTTAAAGTAGATTGCCAGGGATGACCAGCAATCCCTATACCAACAGATGAAAGATGACTCCAAACTTTGCGATGAAAGAGAGGAGAAGGCAAGGGGGTCAACACTCAGAGACGAAGACCCTTTGCTCTTCTTTGCTCCCGCTTTTATTGGTCCTTCAGGATAATCACAAAATCCTTATCACTGTTTCTCAAGCACGTGTGACAAAGGGTCTTACTGAAACTGAGAGGATTTAAGGGAAAGATAAGATATGCTAATCTATGTGTTCTACTAAACATCCTAAGGAACAATGCATACATTCTTAGATCACAGGGTGGCTGTTTGGGCTAAGAAAGCTTCCCGGAAGGTAACTCCCTGGGGCATTCCAAAGGCAGAGTGGTCATGCAGGGTCCAGCATTCCAAAGGCCCACGCCCTTCTCCAAAAACCTCCCTGCCCTAAGTGGCCTCTGTGTTACATTTTAGCAAGCCAGGTATTATGGCTGATTTCATGCTCTGCATTAACCCCAACAGTGGATGATTAGGTTAGTGATTTTAGATCTTTCTTCTTTACTAACATATACATTCAGTGCTAAAAATATCCCTCTATGCACTGCTTTTGCTGTATCCCACAAATTATGTTGTGTTTCTACTCTCATTTAAAGTACTTTAATTTTTTTCTTGAGTTTTTTTGACGCTTGCGTTAAATTGTGTTGTTTAATCTCCACTTATTTATTTTCTAGCTATCTTTCTGTTATTGATTTCTGGTTTAATTCCATTGTGGTCTGTTAGCAGACACTGTATAATTTCTATTCTTTTAAATTTGTTAAAATGTGTTTTATGGCTCAGAATGTGGTCTATCTTTGTGGATGTTCTATGAGCTTCAGAAGAATTTGTATTCTGCTACTCTTGGTTGAAAGCGTCTATAGATGTCCATTATATCCAGTTGGTTGATGGTGTTACTGAGTTCAATATGTCTGGACTGATTTTTTTGACTGCTGGATCTGTGCATTTCTGAGAGGGGGTGTTGAAGTCTCCAGCCATGATAGTTCTATTCATCTATTTCTCTTTGCAATTTTATTAGTTTTTGCCTCATGTAGTTTGATGCTTTATTGTTGGGCATATACATGTAAACATTTTTTATATCTTTTGGGGAATTGATCCTTTTACAACCATGTAATTCCCTTCTTTATTCCCTTATAACTCTCCTTGCTTTGAAGTCTACTTTGCCTATAATTAATCTAGCCCCTCCCACTTTCTTTTGATTAATGGTTAGCATAGTTTTTCTTTCTCCATCCATTTACTTTATTTTTATTTACTTATTTTTATTTAAATTTTGTTAGGTAACACACATTGCAATATTGCTTTCTGGAGTAGAATTCAGTGATTCTTCACTTACATGTAATCCCCAGTGCTCATCACAAGTGCCCTCTTTATTTTATTTTATTTTATTTTTTAAAGATTTTATTTATTTATTTGACAGAAACAGTGAGAGAGAGAACACAAGCAAGGGGGAGTGGGAAACGGAGAAGCAGGCTTCCTGCGGAGCAGGGAGCCTGGTGAGGGGCTCAATCCCAGGACCCCGGGATCATGACCTGAGCTGAAGGCAGACGCTTAACAACTGAGACACCCAGGTGCCCCACAAGTGCCCTCTTTAATACCCATCACCCACCTAGCCCATCCCCTACCCACCTCCCTCCATTAACCCTGTATTTGTTCTCTATCATTAAGACTCACTTATGGTTTGTTTCCCTCTCCTTTTTTTCTTTTCCCACTTTCCCTATGTTCATCTGTTTTTTTTTCTTAAATTCCACATGGGTGAGATCATACGGTATTTGTCTTTGACTGACGGACGTATTTCACTTAGCATAATACACTCTAGGGCCATCCATCCATTTGCTTTTAGTCTGTATGTGTCCATATCTTTAAAGTGGTTTCCTGTTAAAATCATATAGTTGGGTCTTGTCTTTTTTATCTATAGCAAACTCTTTTACTTAGTGCATTCAGACCATTGATGTTCTAAGTAATTATTGATATCATGTTTATTACTTTTTCCTATATGCTGTTCTTCGTTTGTTTTTGTCTTCCACTTTTTTTTTTCCTTTTGTGGTTTTAATTGAGCATTTTATATGATTGCATTTTTTCTCCTCTCTTAGTATTTCAATTGTAATTCTCTTTTTACTGTTTTTAGTTGTTGCCCTGGGGTTTTCAATATACATTTTTGAATAATCCAAGCCCACTTTCAAATGCACTATATTATTGCATGGGTAGTGTGAATACCTTGTAACAAAATAATCCTAATTTTTCCCTTGTATCATTACTGTCATTTATGTTCCTTTTACATTAGCACACATAAGCATATTTATATACATAAGCATTCATAACTGAATACATTGTCACTATTATTATTTTGGACAAATTATTGTCAGTTCAATTAAGAATAAGAAAAATAAGTTTTTATTTTCTCTTCATTTATTCTCCAATCTCTTTTTTAAAATTTTATTTTATTATGTTAGTCACCATACAATACATCATTAGTGTTTGATGTAGTGATCCACAATTCATTGTTTTCCTATAACACCCAGTGTTCCATGCAGTATGTGCCCTCCTTAATGTCCATCTCGAATCTCGTTTTAATTTTAATTTTATTTTTTATTTTTTATTTTTATTTTTTTAAAAGATTTTATTTGTTTGACAGAGAGAGACACAGAGAGAGAGGGAACACAAGCAGGGGGAGTGGGAGTGGGAGAAGCAGGCTTCCCGCCAAGCAGGGAGCCTGACGTGGGGCTCAATCCCAGGACCCTGGGATCATGACCTGAGCCAAAGGCAGACGCTTAACAACTGAGCCACCCAGGCGCCCCTTAATTTTATTTTTTAAAAGATTTTATTTATTTGACAGAGAGAGAGAAAGAGAGCACAAGCAGGGGGAATGGCAGGCAGAGAGAGAAGCAGGCTCCCCGCAGAGCGGGGAGCCCGATGCAGGACTCGATCCCAGGACCCTGGGATAATGACCTGAGCTGAAGGCAGACGCTTAACCAACTGAGCCACTCAGGCGTCCCTCCAATGCTCTTCTTTTCTTTATGTAGAACTGAGTTTCTGACCTATTTTATTTACCTTCTCTCTAAAGAACTTTTTTTCTTAAAATATTTTGCAAGGCAAGGGTGCTTGGGTGGCTCAGTCAATTAGGCATCTGACTCTTGATTTCAACTCAGGTCATGATCTCAGGGTGGTGAGACGAGCCCCGTGATTTTCTCTCTCCCTTTGCCCCTCCCCACCTCTAAAAAAAATATTTTGCAAGCCAGACCTGCTGGGAAAAGATACCCTCAATTTTTTGTTTGTCTCAGGAACTCCTAATTTTTTTCATTGTTTTTAAAGGATGATTTCATCATTTTAAAAGAATTCCTTTCAACACTAAATATTTCACACCACTCTCTCCTCACTTATGTGATTTCCAAGGTTCATACGCAATTCCTGTATTTTCTTCTTTCTAGGTAAGGTGTTTTTAACCTCCAGATTTTTTTCCTTAACTTTGACTTTCTGTGGTTTCAAAATAATATACCTATGATGGGTGAAATGAGTCAAAAGGTACGAACTGTTTTTGTTACAAAATAAATAAATCATGGGGTGTAATGTATAGCACGTCAACTATAATTAACAATACTGTGTTGTAGATTTAAAAATTTCTAACAGAGTAGATCTTGAGGGTTCTCATCACAAGAAAAACAAAAATTCTGTAACTATGCATGATGACAGATGTTAATTAGACTTGTTATGGTGATCATTTCACATTGTATGCAAATACAGAATCATTATGTTGTACATCTGAAACCAATGTTGTATGTCAGTTATAACTTAAATTGAAAAAAAAGACCTGATTTTTCCACTGCACCACACTGCATATAATACGCATGTATGTATTTGTGTATATACATGCGTACATATGTATATGTGTGTGCATGTATGACAAATGACCATTTCCTATTGATCTTAAAGCCTAATTTAAAAAATCCACCTTTACTGAGGTATAATTGACAAATTAAACTGTAAGATATTTTTAAAAATTATATGTCTGGATCTTTTTTTGGGGGGGGCGGGTCTCATTTATTCTGTTTGCTAAACTCTGAGCATCCTGGCTCTGTGGTGTGATGTCTAACAATTTGGGGACTTTCTGAATCATTATTATTTCAAGTATTCTCCATTTCTTTTTCTCCTGATATTTTCATTACACATATGTTACACCTTTTGTTATCATCCCACAGTTTTTGTATATTCTGTTTCTTCAGTCTTTTTTCTTTTTCCCTTAAGGTTTTGGACTTTTTAGTTAAGATGTCCTCAAGCTCAGAGATGTTTTTCTTAGCCATGTGCAATCTACAAATAAATCCATTGAAGTTATTCTTCCTTTTTGTCTAGCATTTCTTTTCTTTTTAGAATTTCCATTTTTCTGCCCACCTGTTACTACATGCTGTCTATTTTATCCATTAGAGCCCTATGTATATTAATCACAATTGTTTTAAATTTCCAGCCTGATAGTTCCAACATCTTTTTCATGTCTGAATCTGGTTCTGACGCTTGTTCTGTGTCTTCCAATTGTTTTTGCTTTTAGTATGTCTTACATCCTGTCTAGCCAGACATGATGTACATGGCACTGGTTCCTGTGGAAACTCTTTTCTAGTGTGTTTCTGCTCTAGTAAGTTGTGATTCTCTGTATTCACCTATCAGTCTCCAATTTGAGGGCATGCTTTACCTTGTGACCTCATTTTTCTTGTGGATCTGAGGTTTTTTTTTAGTTTGTTTGGCTTTTCACTTGTTAGTAGTACTAAGTGGAGATTTCCAAACTTCTTACATGTTGGACCAGGAACCAGAAGTCCTCCTGACTGATTTTGTTTAAACTAGCATATCAAAAAAGATACCTTTTATAGTTGATGCTTCATAAATACAGTCTTATTAAAAAAATGAGTGAAGTTTGCTACCTGATGATTTTGAAGCAGTAAACGTAGTGTGTTTTTCCTCTACAACCAAACAAGAACATGAAACTTTCCTGCTAATTTCATTTGGGTTCCTTTATCTAAATCACTAGAAATTGAACAGTGATACAAATAAATGACATTTGATTGTGTTTTATATAAGGTTTCTTTACATTTATCTGTTTTCTCCATCAGTATAGAAATTTATGCAAGGCAGGACCATGTCTTCTATTGTTATTTCTTGTGATATTGCTAATCTTTAAAACACAATATATTTTGAAAGTTTGACAATCAGAAAGAATCTGTTTGAGATATTTCTTTGCAAATAACATGTAATGATTGAGTAACAAGTTATATAGTGTATAAGATCACTAGATATCACTATATAAACAAATCTGGGGCAGGTAACATGGTCATAAGTATGACTGTACAAATGGAGAGAAAATTATTATGGGCTTATTAATAGGCTTATTCTTATTAGTGTATTAAATTTCTGATGCTATTTCTCATCTACTTTTATACACATATTTTCCACACTGATGGAAATTCATAATGAAGGGACATGGAATACAAAATTAACTTCTGATAATTTTCTTGAATTACCAAATGTACCAGGTTGCACTAGCAAAGTAAAATGAAATTCAGGAACATCAGTCTAAAAAACAAGCTAATTGTTATCTATTTACTTAGATAAAAGCCTCATACTTCCACTTAATTTCCCCCCCATTATATTCATGGCCTCTGTTAAAATACTATTGTTCCAAATTGAAAACAACAACAAAAAAGGATTGTGAATTCCATACACAGATTTGTAACCTAGTATGGCTAGTGAGCTCATAATGAACTGCATTATTTGAAGTAGCATTTTGTTATGGAACATGGTTTTTACTTGCTCTCTTATTTCTGTTCATTAAAACAATGAGCACATCATAATGAATAAAACATTTGTATGCCATTTATTACATCCAGGACTAAGGTGCCAATACTGACCATAAATTGAACTCATGCTCTCCCATGTTCATGCCAAAATCCATTTAATAGACATCTAAAAATTGTTGAAAAAACAAAAGGTTAGGTTTCCCACAAGCTCTCAACATCTGTATATCTTTTAGAAACCTAAACACTATTCATTTTAGAAACTAGAGAACATGGACAGATGGAATTTGACCTTCTGTGACACAAGGATAAAGTAAATGTAATTTACTTTGTGCTAAATATAATTCTGTAATTATTAAAAAATGTGCTTTTTTCAGGAATGAAAATAACTAGAAAGGATTTTAAAAGGTATAGGGAATTCTGCCATCTAAGTTATTAGATTGTTCAGTATTTCTAAAGAATAGTGTCACATGTATTAATAAAAAATTATTGTCTCACTGACCTGATGCCTTCAGGGACTAAGGTACTGGAAATTTTAAAATCTTGATTCTTAGCACTTTAAACACCAAATTTTAAAGGGTTAACCATAGTTTATGGAATTCTTTCTGGCATATGTTAAATGCTTTTCAACTGAGGAAAAACAAATTTACTATACTTTTATACTACCCCAAATTAAAAACAAAAAAAATGAGTATTTTAAAATTTTGGATCAATAAACTTTTAATTAAGCCAAAAATATGAACAATATACATAAATAAGACATTGAAAAATAAGTGAAGAATATCATTAAAATTTCAGTTATTGCCATGGGAACTAGGTAGAAGTAAAATGATCAAGATTCTTAGAATTCTCCTTATTATGTTTTGTCATATTAGCTAATCATAAAGATGAAATTAGCATGAATGAAAGGAATACCCATTTATTCTTACATTTATTTTAATGTTAATTATGTCCATTGATTTTGCTGACTTGCACAATATAATAGAAAGATGGGGATCAAGGGAAAATTTCATATAAGTAACAATGTTGGAAGAAGAAGAATGGCAAGTAGCGATAGCAGATACTCTCAAGTCTCTCAAGGGGATTTGAAAGATCACTCTCATATGTAATCAGTAATTTCTTCGCAAAAGTGAATCCATAGTTAATAGTATCATCATCAACACTTAAGAAAGGAGATGAGATAATCAATATTAAGTTCTAATTAAGTTGACTAGAGAGGGTCTAGAAAAGCCTTGTGAAGGAGGTAAGAATTTGACCTATAAGAAAGGAAAGGTCTTAGAGGAGTTGGAAAGGGAAGCAGGGAGTGTTCCTTACCTGAACATTGGTGTGAACAATAATATTAAGAGAAAACATGTATTTCTCTATTTTGAGAATGTATACAGTTTATTTCTCATAAATGTGCAAGACTATATTTAGAAAGTGAGTTGAGTAAAAACCTATATTTGCATAAACTATTAATTTAATGCCCCAATTTGCATATCATTTGAACCTCATTACCATACCTGTCAATCAGTTCTGGACACCAGCCATTAAAGCAGCAAACACTCAACCTTAGAGGAAGAAAATAAATCAGTGACTTTAATATGACCATATTACTTGTTTTTAGTGGTAGATTATCTGGATTTGGTTATGACTATGATCAAATCATTTTGGTATTTTATGAGAAATAGGGTTATCAATCACATTATTTAAAATACAACAATTTTTAGTAAAAATTTACATTTCAATATAATCACATATTTTTAAAGAATGGATTTAGGGAGGCAAATTATTCTTGGAGTCTAGATAAATAGTCTTTTTTTTCTCTTTTGGGGAGTGATTTTTAAGATTAAAGTATCATAGATCTAAAAAATATTATGACCCATTTATAATTAATGAGATTAATTATGGTTTATAGGAGATTATTCATATCATAGCTATTAGGAACTTGAGATTTTGAATGAGATAGACCTAGCTCCAAATTTCAATTTTCCAATTTACTCCTGCTTGAATTTGGTGGACTTGATTTCCTCTTTAATAAAATGAGTATAATGATCAATATATGTCCATTCGGTTTTGTTTGTTTTCTGTGAGAATTAATGTGATGATATCTTTAATGTGTTTAGCACTGTGCATGACTCAGAGTAAAAGCTCAGAGAATGATTATTCTTTTTTGCATCTTAATAGCTTTGTGTCTGTTATATAGGTTAGCTGCTAGTATCCTTGAAAGCCTTGGTCATAGAAAAAATGTGGTAACAATCTCACATATGCCAGTAATTAATTTAGTTGGTCACTAGGCTCCCTGGATTAGCTCCCTAAAAAATCCTTTCCAATACTTTTGAGGTTACTTTTAGGTCCCTTTCAGAATTCTTGCACTAGCAATGTTACAAAATAGTTATTTTATTTGTTGTTGTTTTTGTTGTTGCTGTTTCTTCTATTTATTTAAACAAAAACAAAAACAATTCACCCAATTCTCCAATTCCCCACCCTCTGCCTCTGGTCACCACCATTCTATTTTCTGTTTCATTGAGCTTGGTTTTCCTTATTTGTTTGTTTATTTAAGTTTCTACATGTCAGAGGGATTATATAGTATTTGTCTCTGTATGACTTATTTTGCTTAGCCCTGAATATTTTCTGTCCATGTTGTCATAAACAGCAAGATTTTATTCTTTTTTATGATGGAGTAATATTCCACCATGGAGTGTGTGTGTATTTGTGTGTGTGGTGTGTGTGTGTGTGTGTGTGTGTGAAACAACTTCTTTATCCATTCATCCATCAGTGGACAGTTAGGTTGTTTCCATATCTTAGCTACTGTAAATAATGCTGTAAAAACCTCGGGGTGTATATATTTTTTTGAGTTAGTGTTTTCATTTGCTTTGGATAAATATCCAGAAGTGGAACTGCTGGCTCACATGATAGTTCTACTTTTAATTTTTTAAAGAAACTCCATACTATTTTCTATAGTGGCTGCACCAATTCACATTTCTACTAACAGTGCACAAAGTTTTGCTTTTCTCTACTTGCTGGCCAACACTTGTTATTCATAGTCTTTTTTATAGTAGCCATTCTAACAGGTATGAGGTGATATCTCTTTGTGGTTTTGATTTGCATTTCCTTGATTATTAATAACATAGAGCATCTTTTTATGTACCTTTTGGTTATGTGTTTGTCTTTGGGGAAAATGTCTATCCAGATCTTCTGCCCATTTTTAGCCAGATTGCCTTTTTTTTTTCTGTAAAGTTGTATGAGTTTTTCATATATTTTGAATATTAGCCCCTTATCAGATATATAATTTGCAAGTACTTTCTCCTATTCAGTAGGTTGCCTTTTCATTTTCTTGATGGTTTCTTTTGCTGTGCAGATACTTTTTAGTTTAATGTAGTCCCTCTTGTTTATTTTTGCTTTGGTTGCTTTGGTTGCTTTTGGCATTTTCTTCAAAAATCATCACCAAGACCTAAACCAAGAGCCTATGTTTTCTTCTAGTAGTTGTATTGTTTCTGGTCTTACATTAAAGTATTTAATCCATTTTGAGTGAATTTTTGTTTATGGTATAAGATAGCCGCTCAATTCCATTCTTTTACATGTGACCAATTTTCCCAACACCATTTATTGAAGAGACTGTCTTTTCCTCATTGGTATTTTTGGTTCCTTTGTTGTAAATTAATTGATCTTATATGGGTGGGTTGTTTTGGGGTTCACTATTCCATCTCACTGAGCTTTGTATCTGTTTTCATGCTAATACTGTACTGTTTTAATTACTATAGCTTTGAATTATAGCTCAAAATTAGCATAATGCCTCCAGCTTTGTTCTTCTTTTGCAAGTTTGCTTTGTCTATTCAGGGTCTTTTATGTTTCCATACACATTTTAGAATTTCTTCTTTGATTTCTGTGAAAAATGCCATTGAAAAATTCAGTTATTTCATTTGAACTACTTTGCATTTTTCTATAAGACAGTTGAAAGCAAAGGTTTCACTGGTTACTGGATCAGTTCCTTTTTACTTACCTCTTTAAGTAAGGTTTTGTCAAACATTTGCCATATAATTTGATACATTTGTCACAGCTGCACCAAATTTTTAATATTTTTGATACATCTTGCCAATGGCTCTCAAGAAATGTTGCATATTTCCATCAGTGGAATGTAAAAATGGGGAACATTTTTAAAGTCTAATAGTTTTGAAAGCTTTTACTCTTATGAAAAAAGCCCTAGTGTAAGACCAGAGTGCATTGCAAATGCTCTGGGCATCCATTTCCCATCTTCACAGTAAAGTATTTGAGTTACACTAGTAAGTATATCCACTTCATAGAAATTTAATAATATATACAAAGAAAGTATATATTTGGCAAACAATTAAAAGTTAAATATTAAATCAAGTCAAAATACAAGCCTTACATTTATAAAACAACTCTTTTTAGTAATGGGAAAGAAAAAAAGTCCAAGTTATTTATCCTGCAAAGATGTAACACTTGATGTATCAGGGCCTGAGTTCTAGGCAGGCCAGTCATTATAGGAGTACTAAGGAAGGGAATTTTAAGAGTGAGAGAATAAGCAAAAGACAGTTATTCCAGTCCTAACTAGCTCAAGTCCTCAGAAAACAAGAGTAATTGGATGTCTTTGCATGTCGTCCAGGGAAGTAGGCATCATTTTTCTCTAAAGATACCAACATTTTCTGATTGAAGGAGAATACCTTGCTTCAACAGGAAGTAAAACCACAAAAAAAAACTCTAATTTTTAAAATTTATTTAAATTCAAGTTAGTTAACATATAGTGTAGTATTGTCTTCAGTAGAATTTAGTGATTCATCACTTACATACAATACCCAATGCTCATCACAAGTGCTCTCCTTAGTGCTCATCACCCATTTAGCCCATCCCCCCACCTCACCTCCAGCAACCCTCACTTTGTTCTCTATAGTTAAGAGTCTCTTATGGTTTTCCTCCCTCTCTGTTTTTATCTTATCTTATTTTTCCTTCTCTTCCCCTATGTTCTGTTTGATTTCTTAAATTGCAAATGAGTGAAATCATATGATATTTGTCTTTTTCTGACTGATTTTGCTTAACATAATGCCCTCTATTTCCATCCACATTGTTGCAAATGGCAAGATTTCATTCTTTTTGATGGCTGTGTAATATTCCATTCATACACATAAGCCACATCTTCTTTATCCATTCATCAGTTGATGGACTTTTGGGCTCTTTCCATAACTTGGCTATTATTGATAGTGCTGCTATAACCAGCAGGGTGCATGTGTCCCTTCGAATCAGCATTTTTGTATCCTTTGGATAAATAACCAGTAGTCACAGGGTAGCTCTATTTTTAACTTTTTGAGAAACCTCCATACTGTTTTCCAGAGTGGCTGCACCAGTTTGCATTCCCACCAACAGTGCAAAAGGGTTCCCCTTTCTTCACATCCCTGCCCATATCCATTGTTTCCTGAGTTATTAATTTTAGCCATTCTGACTAGTGTGAGGTGGTATCTCATTGTGGTTTTGATTTGTATTTCCCTGATGCCGAGTGATGTTGAGCATTTTGAAAAAATGTGTCGGTCAGCCATTTGGATGTGTTCTTTGGAGAAAGTCTGTTCATGTCTTCTGCCCATTTCTTAACTGGGTTATTTATTTTTTGGGTGTTGAATTTGACACATTCTTTATAGATTTTGGATACTAGCCCTTTATCTGATGTCATTGCAAATATCTTCTCCCATTCTGTTGGTTGTCTTTTGGTTTTGTTGATTGTTTCCTTCACTGTGCAGAAGCTTTTTACCTTGATGAAGCCCTAATAGTTCATTTTTGCTCTTGTTTCCCTTGCCTCCAGAGATATGTCTAGTAAGAAAGTTGCTGCAGCTGAGGTCAAAGAGGTTGCTGCCTGTTTTCCTCTAGGATTTTGATGGATTCCTGTCTCATGTTTAGATCTTTCATCCATTTTGAATCTATTTCAAGTGTATACTGTTAAGAAATGGTCCAGTTTCATTCTTCTGCCTGTGGCTGTCCAGTTTTCCCAACACCATTTGTTGAAGAGACTGTCTTTTTTCCATTGGATATTCTTCTTTCTTCGCCGAAGATTAGTTGATCATATAGTTGTAGGTCCATTTCTGGGTTTTCTATTCTGTTCCATTGATCTATGTGTCTTTTTTTGTGTGTGTGCCAGCCCCATACTGTCTTAATGATTACAGCTTTGTAATATACCTGAAGTCTGGGATAGTGATGCCTCCCACTTTGCTTTTCTTTTTCAACATTATTTTTGCTATTCAGGGTCTTTTCTGGTTCCATACAAATTTTAGAATTGTTTGTTCCAGGTCTATCAAAAATGCTGGGTTATTTTGATCGGGATTGCATTGAATGTGTAGTTTGCTTTGGGTAAAATAGACATTTTTACAATATTCTTGTATTCCATGAACATGGACTGTTTTTCCATTTCTTTGTGTCATCTTCAATTTCTTTCATTAGTGTTCTATAGTTTTCAGAGAACAGAGCTTCTACCACTTTGGTTAGGTTTTTTCCTAGGTATATATGGTTTTTGGTGCAACAGTAAATGGGATCAATTCCTTCATTTCTCTTTCTGCTGCTTCATTATTGGTGTATAGAAATGCAACAGATTTTCATACATATATCCTGTAACTTTGCTGAATTCATGTATCAGTTCTAGCAATTTTTTGGTGAAGACTTTTGGGTTTCTACATAGAGTATCATGTCATCTGCGAAGAGTGCAGGTTTAACTTCTTCCTTGCAATTTGGATGTCTTTTATTTCTTTTTGTTGTCTGATTGCTGAGGCTAGGACTTCCAGTACTATGTTCAACAGCAGTGGTGAGAGTGGACCTCCCTGTCATGTTCCTGACATTAGAGGAAAAGCTCTCAGTTTTCTCCCATTAAGGATGATATTAGCTGTGGGTTTTTCATATATGGCCTTTATGATGTTGAGGTATGTTCCTTCTATCCTTACTTTCTTGAGGGTTTTTATCAATAAAGGATGCTATATTTTGTCAAATGCTTTTTCTGCATCTATTGAGAGGATTATGTGGTTCTTATCCTTTTTTTTATTGATGTGGTGTAGCACATTGATTTGCAGATTTTGAACTACCCTTGCAACCCAGGAATAAATCCCACTCAATAATGGAGTATAATCCCTTTAATATACTGTTGGATTCGATTCACTAGTACCTTGTTGAGAATTTTTGCATCCATGTTTATCAGAGATATTGGTCTGTAATTCTCTCTTTTAGTGGGGTCTTTGATTTTAGAATCAAGGTAATGCTGGCCTCAGAAAATGAGTTTGGAAGCTTTTCTTCCATTTCTATTTTTTGGAACAGCTTCAGCAGAATAGGTATTAATTCTTCTTTAAATGTTTGGTAGAATTCCCCTGAAGCTATTTGGCCCTGGGCTCCTGTTGGGAGATTTTTGATTACTGATTCAGTTTCTTTACTGGTTATGGGTCTGTTCAAATTTTCTATTTCTTCCTGTTTCAGTTTTGGTAGTTTATATGTTTCTAGGGATTTATCCATTTCTTCCAGATTGCCCAATTTACTGGCATATAATTGCCCATAATGTTCTCTTATAATTGTTTATATTTCTTTGGTGTTGGTTGTGATCTCTCCCTTTCATTTGTGATTTATCTGGGTCCTTTCTCTTTATTTTTTTTATAATTCTGGCAGTGGTTTATCAATTTTGTTAATTCTTTCAAAGAACCAGCTCCTAGTTTTGTTGATCTGTTTTACTGTTCTTTTTTTAATTTCTATGTCATTTATTTCTGCTCTAACCTTAATTATTTCCCTTCTTCTGCTGGTTTTAGGCTTTACTTGTTGTTTTTTTCCAGCTCCTTCATATGTAACATTAGGTTTTATATTTGAGACTTTTCTTGGTTCTTTAGGAAGGCCTGTATTGCTATATACTTCCCTCTTAGGACCACATTTGCTGTGTCCCAAGGGTTTTGGACTGTCGTGTTCTCATTTTCATTTGCTTCCATGTATTTTATTATTTCTTTTTTTAATTTCCTAGTTAACCCATTCATTCTTTAGTAGGATATTCTTTAACCTCTATGTATTAGTAGGCTTTCCAAATTTTTTCTTGTGGTTGACTTCATTTCATAGTGTTGTGGAGTGAAAATATGCACGATGTATGATCTCAATCTTTTTGTACTGGTTGAGGCCTGATTGGTGACTCAGTATGTGATCTATTCTGGAGAATGTTCCATGTGAATGCAAAAAGAATTTGTATGCTGCAGCTTTAGGATGGAATGTTTTGAATATATCTGTTAAGTCCATCTGGTCCAGTGTGTCATTCAAAGCCATTGTTGATCTTCTGCTTAGATGATCTGTCCATTGTTGTGAGTGGGGTATGAAAGTCCTCTACTTTTATTGCATTATTATCAATGAGTTTTTTGAAGTTTCTTATTAATTGATTTATATATTTGGGTGCTTCCAAGTTGAGGGCATAAATATTTACAATTGTTAGATCTTCTTATCGGATAGACCCCTTTATTATAGTGACCTTCTTCATCTCTTTTTACAGTCTTTGGTTTAAAATATAATTTATCTGATAGAAGTATGGCTATTCCAACTTTCTTTTGATGTCTAATAGCATGATAGATGGTTTTCCACCTTCTCACATTCAATCTGGTGGTGTTTTTGGGTCTAAAATGAGTCTCTAATAAACAGCATATCAATGGGTCTTTTTTTTTTTTTTTTTTATTCATTCAGATACCCTGAATCATTCTGATTCCATTTACACTCAGAGTAATTATTGGCAAATATGCATTTAATGCCATTGAATTTCCTGGAAAGTTGCTGTTCCTGTAGATTGTCTCTGTTCTTTTCTAGTCTTTGTTGCTTTTGGTCTTTCTTTCACACTCAAAGGGCCCCCCCTTTTTAACGTGATAATTCGTGAACATTTGAAAGATTGTCTTCTTCCACTAAGTATATACAAATCATTGGAAAGAACACACAGAGAGCAGGGAGGGTAGAGGGAATATCTATAGTGTCTATTAGAGTAACTGAACTGATTCTGGCAACAGATAGAATGGTTACAGCTCTACAGCCCTCACAGCATTGCCATGATATCTTTGTGGATAAGATGCAGAAACACACTGGATGCTAGTAAAGGACTGTAGATTGAAGGACAGGTGATTGCTGATTAATGCATCATTGTCTACTAGGATAAGGTCTTGAACAATATGTTTCAGAGCTCCGTTCCTTTAAAAGTGTCCCATTCAACGGTTCTATCGATGGCTTTTCTGAACACACACAAGTCATTTGTGGATGACACAAATCTAGACTGGTAGTAATACATTCTATGCTAAATTTAGATTCTAAATCTCTTAAAAAGTGTGAAGAAGAGCCTGAATCGAACAAGCAGAAACTTGATAATACAGAACTCCACACTTAGTTTGAAACACATTGAAAGGAAAAAATAACAAATCTCAGTTATAATGAAATTAAAGTCAATGAACTAATGGCATTTTATGTAGAACACTGATTTTGAGGACCTGGTTAACTCTAAGATTGTTACAAATTAATATGACCTATGACTACCACAAATAAATTTAGGATGCATTGATGGAGACATAGTGTACAGAAGAAGGCTAGGCTATACTATAATCATCATTAATGAATTTGGAGTGCATTCTTGGAAATAAGGTTCATAGAATTAAAATGAACTCACTCTCTTCTACTTTGTGTCCAGTTATTTGAATCACATCTTAAGGGAATTGCAAACATAGTAAAGATTACTTAGGATGATGAAAAAAAAAGGTACTATATGGAATACCCCAATGAAATAGGTATTGAAGCACATGCTGTTACATATAGGAGAAGTGGCAGGTATCAGGCTTGAGGAATTAGTAAGTAAGACACAATGACTCACTGGGGCCCAAGTATAAGATGATGCCAGGAGGAAACACTGTGTATTTAAAATCCATGCCCATCAAATGACAACTTTGCTCAAGAAATGCCTTTTAGTCACAGATGTTATCAGTTGAGACTAGACTGCCCAGAGGGAACAACGTAATTAAAGTGACAATAGGTGAATTGCTGCAGGGAATCCAGGAATTATCAATAACATACCTTAAATGTCAGAAATAATTTTTCTGACAATTTCCAACTGTGGTAGATTACATATTCTTCCCAATTATCAGAAAAATCATCTCTGACATTTAAGGTACATCTCTCCCGGGGAGGCACTGCAGTCACCTGGCAACCAGTTGAGATATATAATCCTCCTTCAGGGAGAGCTACACAATTTGGAGTGTTTCCCTGTGAGAAGAGTGTCCTTTTCTTGGGCTTGGCCATGTGACTTGCTTCTGTCAATAGAATATGAGCAGAAATGATATGAAAAACTGGAAAGAAGTTTTAAGGGCTATTAGGAGGTTCAGCCACTTCATTTTTCCTTTTTCCATGAGAACAAAATAAGAACTGTACACAAGCTTGGACTTTGGGAAATAGGACATAACTGAAGACTTGTTACATATGCCCAGCTAAAGCACTACATGAGGAATAAATAAGCCTTTGTTGTGTTAGGCCACTAAAATTTGGAGATTGTTTGTTATGGAAAACTTCCCTGGAAAAATCTGACTGATGAAAAAGCACAGAACCTATAGAAAGTATCTGTGCTAGGGTACTGAGATCAGGCTCTTGGAAAGGCCGCATAAAACTTCCATGATGCTGCTTGGCTGGTTAAGAGGCTTGCTACACTAGAGCCTTATTAAGAGAAGACCTGGGGGAGACAGATAACTGCCTATACCAGCCAAAAAATAAGTATTGCAAATATTTAGTTATCTCCAGAAAGAAGAGGTAGAACAAAGATAAAAGACCTGCTCTCAACTTAAAAGAAACTAGTAATTAGAAATTTTTCAGAGTGGTGAGGGTTCCTTCTAAGGTGGATGGCTCTCATTATGGAAGCCATGTAGAGACAGAGTGGTTGCTTTTCTGGGATATTGGGGAGAAAGCACTGGACTAAGTGATTCAATACAATTTCACAGTATAATACAATAAATAACTAACACTTCCTCTTGTGCTTTTGAAAGGGCCTAAAAAACTTTCTAAATAAAATGGAAAAGATGGTTAAATTGATTTTTGATGTATCTCCTTTCTCAGTGTCCTTTTCCTATTTTCAGTTACTAGGAAAACTATACACCAGGGTTTTTTTTTTTTTTTTTAAGATCTTATTTATATATTTGACAGAGAGAGACATAGCGAGAGAGTGAGCACAAGCAGGGGGAGTGGGAGAGGGAGAAGCAGGCTTCCCGCAGAGCAGGGAGCCCTATGTGGGGCTCGATCCCAGGACCCTGGGATCATGACCTGAGCCAAAGGCAGACGCTTAACGACTGAGCCACCCAGGCGCCCCCAACCAGGGTTTTTTTTTTTTTTTTTTTTCAGTGCTTCTTTCTCTACCTTAAATAATATATTTGAACACATCATCAAGGTAATGGGGACCTTGTAGTAGAATATCAAATAATTGACCTAAGCTTGGTTCTGCTTTACATATATACTTATACTCCATTTTAATCCCTCTAAGCTTTGCTTATTTATATTAACTAGGCATAATAATATTTCCCCTGCCTACTTCATAGTGATGAAACAAATGATATAGATAAAGGCTTTTGTAAATAATTTAGGGACATGCAAATATAGACATTTATTATTATCTTAGTCTTCATCATTGTCATCTTCATCCCTCAATAGATAATAAACTCTTAAAAAAAAGGTTTCATCCCAATAAAACCACTAAATAGAAAGAAATGATTACTTAATGTGGAAATAAAAATGGAGATTTTTTTTTTTTTTCAATAGAGAGGAGATCCTTACCCTAATCTGTCAAACTATAGTACTTAGGTAGCAGCATTTTTTTCCTATCTGTAAGAGTTCCTTAAGGGAGAAGCAAATTTGTCATTGAAACTAGGCAATGAGGACCTGTTTAAAATGTTATTTCTTATAATTCACTATAGAGTATACTGATGACATAGAAGACTTAATGCATGTTTGGTACTCATTTATGTCTACTCAGGGTCACTGTTCTCATTAATGACTTAGGATTAAAAATTGAAGGATCATGGTGAATTGACCCAATAATGCAAAATCTGATGACAACATAGTAGGAAAATGAAACTGAAAGGAAATTTGGAAGGGAAAATTGAAAGTAGGTATTGTACAAATGAAATTTGGTACTAACCGAAAGGTACTAGGAGTCATTCAAAAACATGCGTATTAAGAAAGTTGATGTTAGGGCGCCTGGGTGGCTCAGTTGGTTAAGCGACTGCCTTCGGCTCAGGTCATGATCCTGGAGTCCCGGGATTGAGTCCCACATCGGGCTCCCTGCTCAGCAGGGGGTCTGCTTCTCCCTCTGACCCTCCCCCCCTCATGCTCTCTCTCTATCTCATTCTCTCTCTCAAATAAATAAATAAAAAATCTAAAAAAAAAAAGTTGATGCTAGACATAATGTACTGTTTGTACTGTTCACTTCATTTTGTCCTGCTATCCAACTTCCTAGAATTGTCATCTCATAATCTTTAGGTGCCATATACCCTAATTCTTCTATCCTGATATATGTTTGCAAGTTACACTCATCTTTTTCTTAGCTTTTATCCTTACTTCCATACTCACAGACTCACAGACAAGAAATTGCCTTGTCTTCTTCATCACTTGCCTCATTCCCTCAATATTATTTATTTCAAGGAAATAAACTCAAGTAACCTGCTAATATGTATAATACATATTATACATATGCATATGTAACTGGTAACTAGGGGTTATGGCATTATGAAATAGGCCATTTATGGTTGAATGTAAGATAAAATTTCAGAAAGTATGATAAAGTGAAATGAGTTATTAGGAATAGTTGATATATATAGTATCTGAGCCCAGGTAAGTCTTTCAAATATCATTTAGGTCAAAATATAAAATTAGCCTCATTTAGAGAATTATCTGGATATTTGATTTTAGCAATCAGATCAATCCTTAATAAGGGGTAAAGATTAAGACTGCAGTTAGAAAAGGTTCTTTAAGGTGGCTCAATTGATTGAGCATCTGGCTCTTGCTTTTGGCTCAGGTCATGATCTCAGGATCCTGGGGTGAGCCCTGCTTTGGGCTCTGCACTCAGTGGGGAGTCTGCTTGAAGATTCTCTGCCTCTGTCCCTCACCCTACTCATGCTCTCTCTTTCTCTCTCTCAAATCTTAAAAAAACAGAAAAAGAAAAAGGAAATATTCTTTCAGTTGTTCCTTTTTTTTCCCCTTTGGCACTTAATACATGGGAGATAAATTTTCACTGTTACTGTTATTCCGTAACTCATGTAATTCTATTTGATAGTTTCTAAGTGTCATCTATTTTCATGTACAAAGTTAGCAGAAGTAGATGAATTTTCGGTTTGGGATGGAATATATACTTTTCATGGGCAATATACCCTTTGAAGACAGGAGTGTTTGATAAGTAGACTTCAAGAGAGATTTTTGTTAATGCATGCTGTATTCTCTTTGTGATGTGTTTAAGATCCTGAAAATTCATTCATGTTGTGATAGGAGGAAATATAAGTTTAAAAATAGTTAATAGTTTTATTTATATTCTTTCTATTTACTGTATATTGTCAAAATGGATGTGAGGTAGTGTAATAAATGTAACCAATTTCTTGAAGCTAATAACTAATCCTGAGTGAATCTGAACTGATGCTACAGTCCATTAAGTTTCAAACTATGGTTATAATTTTCTTTAACAGACCTAGATACAGGATGTATTTTTTCATTATCATAAACCTGAAGAGCAGACTGAGAGTGGAAAGTTAGAGAGGTTTGCATGGTTCTCACAAAGGCTCTTGTTAAAAGGCCAGAAGTGGTGGATTAGAAAATCTAAACCTGCTTTATGGTTCTGATATCCTCCTTGACTATTAAATATGTAGGACTTTCAAGCATGAGACACTCATGGAAATAAGCCAGGAAGGAACCAGGACTCAACAATAGTACAAACAACAGAAAATAAATGGTCTATGAAGACTTAATGAATGCACATGTCGCTGTCACTAACTGGATTGTGTGAAACAGAACAGAAGGTACCCCCTGCTCGAGCACAATATTTGGCTTTAATACCAAAGCACAAAAAAGGCACATCTCTAGTGTTAGCAATACCTAAGCTTTACTATTAAAAGGATATTTGGATTGTAGCCACATTTAAAAGAGAAAACCAATATAAGTCAAGTGCCCTTTCTTTTCTGGCGCACAGCTTATAGAAATATGTTTATTTTGTATCCCTGTATTTGCATACATACCATCTCCTTGTTTCTTTGATAAAAGTTTTATGGGCAATAAATTATAAATCATGCTTATGTATAATTTATCCCTTTAAATACATATTTTATTTTTTGGCTTTTTAAATGAAAACCATCTTTAGCTTTGTATTTTTAAGAGATTCAAATTCAATACTTTAAGAAATTCATGAATAAGGCATGTTTCAACCTTAATTTGCATTTTTATAGTGTCTGCTGTAGAACAGTATAGATTTTGCTTTCTGAGTGTACTCTTTCAAGCAGACACGATTCCCTTAAGAATAAGCCTTGAGAAAATTCACTTGCCCTTCATAAAACATACATTTCATTATCTCCCTATAAATTGGACACTTCCCTAACATGGTTGTGCATTTGTGTCTATGCCCTGAATATTGTAATATCCTCTAGTTCACATACACACACTAATACAAACAGAAAATGACCATTTTATTGTATTGAACAGAATGGCAAGTGACCTGACATGAATCCAAAATGCATTCTACCTTCAAGAAGATAATCTTGAAATTGTACAATCCTTTAAGTAAGAAAATCATGTGGGAGAAATTAATTTTTCTGAGCTATAATCATATTTTAGACTTGGTTTAATATGCTAATACAGTGGTTAAAATAACTAATATATTTTATGAGTTTAGAACATATTTAGAATACTGAACCAAAGAACTTTTGTTGATAAACTACAAGGGAATAGACCTCTCATACTGTTAGAAAAGGAAACTAAGGACTATAGTGATACCAATAGCATAGATAACATTCTCTTTTCTCTCTCTTCCCTCCACATAAGCCTATTTCTTAGCAATCACTGGTGTTCATGAAGCTTTTGCTTTATAATTAGGAAAGGATCGGCATTTTCCTTTCAACTAGAGCTTTGGGTAAGGAAGAAAATTTAGGTATCATCTGGGGGGCACCATCCTATTGTACAAGAACTAAGATTAGGACATTCTAATGATCCTCTTTCTTTCAGTCTTACTCTTTTCTAATGTCAGAATGCCCTACAATCATCATCATCTTTTAATAATCTGGTCATTTCTTTCTTTCTTACTTAAAGAATTCTCTAATTGTTTCCGTTCTTATTTTTCTAATTGTATCTCCTCCCCAAAAAGAACATATGTTGAAGTGCTATGCCAAGTACCTCAGAATGTGACTTTATTTGGACATAGGGTCTTTACAGAAGTAATCAAGTAAAATTGAGACCATTAGGGTAGGCCCTAATCCAATATGACTAGTGTTCTTACAAAAAGGGGAACTTTGGACATAGAGACACACATAAGGAAGACCAAGTGAAGGCATACCCGGGGTATGTTATGTGAAGACACAGGATTGGAATCATGTATTTACAAGACAAGGAACATTTGTGGCTACCAGAAGCTGGGAGAGAAGCATGGAATAGCACTTTGCCAAGCACCTTCAGGGGGAGTATGGCCCTGCCAACATCTTGATCTTGAACTTTTAGCCTCCAGAACTATGAAACAATATATTTCTTGTGTTTTAGGTCCAAATGTCAATATTACTTTTTCCTTCAGAGGTCTTTTTTGTTCTTCTAGTCTCCCACAGTATGCTAAATACCTCTGTCATAAAACTCATCTATCTTCGAACATGCGTTTAGGGAAAGAACATGTCTACCTGGTTCATGCCTTAGCTCTAGTACTTACTAGCTGCCCAGTAAATATGTATTTAACAAATAAACAACAGAATGCTAACATGTCATCTTCCCCCTGCCCTGCTCTTGTGCCTAAGTTTGTGTTCTGCTGGAAGGGGGATGTATTAGCTTCCAAGGGCCACCACAAAAAATTGCCATAAACTTGTGGCTTAAAACAACACATGTATAATATGATCTCACTGATATGAGGAATTCTTAATCTCAGGAAACAAACTGAGGGTTGCTGGAGTGGTGGGAGGTGGGAGGGATGGGGTGGCTGGGTGATAGACATTAGGGAGGGTATGTGCTATGGTGAGCACTGTGAATTGTGTAAGACTGATGAATCACAGACCTGTACCTCTGAAACAAATAATACATTATATGTTAAAAAAAAAAAAAAAGAGGGAAGATAGTAAGAAGGGAAAAACGAAGGGGGGAAATAGGAGGGGGAGACGAACCATGAGAGACTATGGACTCAGAGAAACAAATTGAGGGTTCTAGGGGTGCCTGGGTGGCTCAGTCATTAAGCGTCTGCCTTTGGCTCAGGTCATGGTCCCAGGGTCATGGGATCGAGCCCCATATCGGGCTCCCTGCTCCGCGGGAGGCCTGCTTCTCCCTCTCTCACTCCCCCTGCTTGTGTTCCCTCTCTCGCTCTGTCTCTCTCTGTCAAATAAATAAAATCTTAAAAAAAAAATTGAGGGTTCTAGAGGGGAGAGGGGTGGAGGGGTAAGGGGATGTGTTAGCCTGGTGATGGGTATTAAAGAGGACATGTATTGAATGGAGCACTGGGTGTTATACGCAAACAATGAATCATGGAACACTACATCAAAAACTAATGATGTAATGTATGGTGATTAATATAACATAATAAAATTAAATTAAAAAAATATATTTGAAAACTAAAAAAAAACCAAACAAACAAACACATATTTATTCTGTCACAGTTCTGGAGGCCAGATATTTAAAATCAGGTCTTGGCAGGGCAATGCTCACCCTGAAGTCTCTAAGGGAGAATCCTTCCTTGCCTCTTCCAGCTTCTTGGTGGATCCTGGCTTTCCTTGGTTTGTATGTCATAACTCCAAAATCTATTTCCCTCTTCAAAAGCCGTTTTTCCTTGTATCTCTGTATCTCAGATCTTCCTCTTCTTTCTTATAAGGACATCTGTCATTGAATTTAGGGTGCACTCTAAATCTAGGATGAGCTCATCTAGATCTCTTTAACTTAATCACATATGCAAAGACCCTTTTTCCAAAAAAGATCATATTCACAGGACACAGAGGTTAGGACTAGAACTTTTTTTTTTTTTTTTTTTTTTGATGACCACTATTCAACTCACTACATACAAAGTGAAGCTAATTAATTTTATAAGATATTGAGATGGTGAATGTGAGCACAAACTCAGCTGCTTTGGGTTCAGATGAAAAGCACTGCATGGAGTAGACAGTTATTTTCTCTACCGTTGCATGGGATTCAGTAGTCTGGCACCCAGATGCCTGGTGGCTTTGCTGAGAAGAGATATTGCCTTTGGTATGGACATTAGCATTCTTTCAGTGGCAGAAACTACAGTGACATTAGCAATGCTCCTTCTAGCAGCTTTGCAGGCAGAGGATGTGGGCAAAGTTTGAGCAGGAAAAGAAGTTGGTTGGTGGACACCTGAGGAGGCTGCAACTGAGAAGAGGGGTTTCTGGGGACTTTCTGAAGTCATAGAGAAACTGAAGGGGAAAAGTGGTGAGCACCGATCCACTGGAATGGGGAATAAATGTCATGGTGAATCCATTTTTTTTTTTTTTCCACAGCCTTGTAAGGCCAGGTGACATTTAGTTTACAACTGAAATTTGAACAAAAAATGAGATATTTATTGATTATATGAAATAAAATATAAGGAATTTTCAAATAATTACATTAATGTAAGAAAGATGAGATGTATAGTTGAAGTTCACAGAATAGTCCACTTAATTTTAAATTTACCCTTTTTTCCTCATTAGCATTACTATAAAACAGAATCAATGAGTGATTTGAGACCTGCTCTCTTTGAATGAAATCTCCTAGTGAGCCTAATTAGAAATAGCAATATTAAAAGGCATAATCAATCTTATATTTAGGTAGAATAACTCCTTTGACTTGACTAACTGCTCAGTATGGTGTCATAAATTACCATGGGTTAAAATAGAAAATATCACTGGAAAGTATCAATATTTTATATTAACAGCCATTTCCATTTGCCGTAAGTGATTTTTTTCTGATACTTTGCAATATGATAATACACTGGGGCAATTGTATTGTGTGCAGAAGACTTAGTGTGATATGATCAGGGGAAAAAACTCTACAAAGAACAAAGAACATGGAATCAGAATTTGTTTGGAGTCCTAAATAGTCACATAACCTTGACCTAATCTTTCTGATAAATCCAAAGGGATCCTAGCTCCACTACTTTATGACTCTAAAGGGAAAATGTATTACAAGATCTGTCTGACTTTTCCAACAGTCTCTTTAGAGGGCAGATCTGTTTGTGGCACTGTGAATGAAGTTGTACATACCAAAGCATCAGCTGAAAGCTTTTGGCAAAGTCTCTGGAATCTACAAGGGATAATTTTACAAGAAATCTCAAAGGGAACCCGTCAAATTAGCCCAATTTCCATGGGGCTAATGCCACCAGGGAATCAGGCAGAGAAGGAGAGTGAATAGAAGTTCTTAGATTTCATACAGAGAAGAAAATAAGTATGTCAGCTATTTATTTATTTTACCTAAAAAATACTAGTTAAATATTGGAAACTAGTATTTCGCTTGTGAAGAATCTAGCATTTCTCAATACTTTCATTATCTCTTGCAAATCATATCCATGTGTAACTTGTACAAAGGTTGGCACTTTGATCTCGTTTGTCCCTCCCTCCCTCCTTCCCTTCCCTTCCCTGTCTATCTTATTTTTTTTTTTTTTTAAGATTTTATTTATTTGGGAGAGACAGAGAGAAGAGAGAGAGAGAGAGAACACAAGTGGAGGGGAGGGGGAGAGGGAAAGGGAGAGAGAGAGAGAGAGGGAGAGAGAGAGAAACAGACTCCCTGCTGAGCAGGGAGCCTGACAGGGGGCTTGATCCTGGAACCAGGAGATCATGACCTGAGCTGAAGGCAGAAGCTTAACTGACTGAGCCAACCAGGTACCCCCTTTCCTCTCCATCTTAAGGCTTTTGCATAAGAAACCAGGACTTCATTCAATTTTGAACTCGGTTTAGTTGGGGCTCCTCTCTAACATCAGAGGTGATCATTTCTTTCTTTCTTTCTTTCTTTTTTTTAAAGATTTTATTTATTTATTTGACAGAGAGAGAGACAGCAAGAGCAGGAACACAAGCAGGGGGAGTGGGAGAGGGAGAAGCAGGCTTTCCGCCGAGCAGGGAGCCCGATGTGGGACTTGATCCCAGGACCCTGGGATCATGACCTGAGCCGAAGGCAGACACTTAACGACTGAGCCACCCAGGCGCCCAGAGGTGATCATTTCTTATTATTCACTTATGACAAGTACATATTTCAAATTTAAACCAATAACTTAGAATCCATCCTAGGGTGAAAAAGAAATGAAAATGAAATATTGGTAGCAATTTCGTCAGAGAAATATTTAAAAACAGGAAGGTTTCCACTTTCTTTTATGGCTAGACTAAGCTAGTTAGTAAAATAAGAAAAGTTCTTATCAATATTTGATATCAAAATCAGTGCTCTTCTTTAAAACGTGATTTTTAAATAAGTTATATTCTCTCGTATTTTTTGGCTGATTCAGCAAATGAAAACCTGATTCATTTTGTTAAGTCATTGCATGATTACTATGTTATAAAACATAAAAACATTTTTGGAATAGTAATTAAAATTAAAACAAGAAGTTTTGCAGGTAATTAACAGAGAAAATTAAAACACATCTACTTTGGAAATATACATGACATGCCATCAATGGTACTTGCTTTTATTTTATTTATTGCATCAATTGAATTATTTAATATTTAAAATTTCTGGAAGAACTAAATTCTAAGTGAGTAATAACATTATTTACTATACAGCCATACTAAAAGACAATGTTCTGGCTTTTAATTACTATTGGTACCAAATGTGAAGATTCCTCCATTTTTCTGGATTATGGCTTTACTGAATTCTACTGTATTATTTGGCATTAAGGGATTATGACCCTCCTGGAATCATAAAAAATTTGATTAAGGTGTAGTCTTTATTACCATAGTTAAAATATGGGTTTGGGTTGTATTTACTTGAATAACATGGGAATTCTTAATGACATATACAAGAAATTCATTAAAAAGGAACAGATATCCAACAACATGGAAACCTGTTCAGCTTTATTAGTAATGAATGAGACATGTTCAAACAACAAGATCTCATTTGTTAATTAGCTATTATTAAAAATAATGGTAACTAAATTGATGAAAAGTCTAAATTTTTAGAAACTTTCAAGACAGTGTTTTATCAATAAATAGCCTTATGATATATATAAAATAATTTTACCTCTGGAATTTTTTCAAAGGATAGAGCTATTCAATATATAGACAATAAATATAAAAATTATATAATAATTTTCACATTTTCTTTTATTAGCATATTGCCCAAATATTAACTAGCCCCTTTCCTGAATTATTTACTGCAATCTTTGTAACACCCCTCGTCTCTTCTGGTTTCCTGTTTGGCATGTAAGGAGCTGGGAAATTGCCACTCTATCCTAAAAACAAGTAAAAAGCTGAACAAATTGAAAATTAATAACTCTTCTTAGATTTGTCAGGAAATTGAGGTCACAGAGCCCCCAAAATTGGAATAACAGACAGGTAAATGCAGAGAATTACAACTTAGCAGAAGCTCAGGAGTCCTCCATGAGAACCAGTGCCAGGGGAGGAAAACCTGAACCGTGATTGAAATATTTCTCAAGGCTCTATGTGGACAAGTCTGGAAGTTGAGAACTCCAGCAGGACTCAGTATTAGTGGGGGTCCCTCACACTTTTTGTGAATTTTATCTCCAGGAACCCAACTTCTCATGGTAAAGACTGGAGAAAAATCCCTTCATACTTCGAGCAGGAAGAGGAGAAAAGTAGCCATTCTGAAATACATGCGAAATACTCTGTTCTCTACAAGGCTTGCCCTCAAGAGGATTACTTTACTAGAGCCTAACCTACTGGGGTTTTATTGGAGTCTAACTGATCTGGGAGAGGGGCAATGCGCAACTCCAGCCCCCTCCAGCCATTCTACCCCTTGTAAGGGGGGAAAAACTGAGAAACACTGGTGAAGTTCATAGTCCAGAGGCACATGCTCACTAAAGGGGTGCTACCTAAACACATGACTGTAGGATGCTGCCTCTCCCCTGACATCTCACCACCACATCACTAAGGGCCCATTTATCACAGTACCTTTTACTCAGTAGGCCATATCCAGCTTTCAGCAAAATTTACAGTGCATACTAAAAGGCAAAATGCAGTTTGAAGAGACAAAGCAGGTATCAGAACCAGACTCAGAGATGGCATGGATGTTGGAAATATCAGACTGGGAATTTAAAATAACTATGATCAATATGCTAAGGGTGCTAATGGAAAAAGTTGACAATATTCAGGAACAGATGGGCAAGGTAAGCAGAGAGATGGACATTCTTAGAGAGGATCAAAAAGAAATAATAGAAATTAAAAAAAACAAAAAACAAAAAACCAACCCACTGTAATAGAAATGGAGGATGCATTTGGTAGGCTCCTTAGTAGACTGGACATGGCTGAAGAAAGTGGGCTTGAGGATATAGCCAACCCCTGTCTGAAGCTGAGATGTAGAGAAGTAGATCATACAACTCTCAAGTAACAGATACCACATTCTCATCCAGATTTGTTTGATTCCAAAGTAAATGCTCACTGACTCTCTCCACGTTCTTCTCTCTTTTTACTGTAACATAATGGAATTAGCAACTAATAATTAGTAGAGGAATATATGCTGACAAGGGAAATGTTCACTGTACATTTTCAAGAAAAAGCTCTAAAAAATGTGTTCAGTTTGATCCAAGTTTGTCAAATATTATTTTTTGTATGTATTGAAAACAATGAAAGGATTATTCCCACATACCTAATGATGTTTATTTCTGAACTTAGGAATTATAGTTGACATTTTTTTTTTCTTATTTTGTTAGGGCTTTTCTGAATTTGTGGGTATTTCAACAATGCATATATATGATTTGTGATACTAACACTTAAAATTATGTTGAAAATAACAATAATAAAAACAAAAATGAAGAGGAACAGAATCTTAAACATTATATCATAAACAATATTATGAGCAACCAAGCCCAGAAGGAAATGCTGAGAGATCTGTATTAAAACTTTTATCATGGCGCCGGGGTGGCTCAGTTGTTAAGCATCTGCCTTCGGCTCAGGTCATGATCCCAGGGTCCTGGGATTGACCCCTGCATCGGGCTCCCTGATTCTCCCTCTGCTACTCCCCCTGCTTGTGTTCCCTCTCTACCTGTCTCTCTCTCTCTCTGTCAAGTAAATAAATTAAAAAAAAAAAAAACCTTTTATCATTATATTAGTGATCAATAATAGCATATTTTCCTACATAGACTAGTTATATCAGAATTTCAGATTTCTATATTAATGATGAACCATAAGAAAATTTGTCCTTATTCTCTACATTTTATCTCCTTCTTACCCACTACTAACCCATAATAATGATGATAGCTAAATAATATTTGAGGAGAATTTTGTTCATGCAGGAAAAGTGATATAACATGCTCAGCCCCTACCTTTTCTTCAGTTTTTATGGTTCACATATTTCAAAAGTTTATGTCATCCAGGTAGAAAATGTAATAGATATGGAGAGAGAGAGGTTTTTATTTCTATTTTTTCGAACTTGTCACCTTGGAAGAGAAAACAACTCTTTATTTTGTAACTCAGGAGGCAAACAGCACACAGCATTGCTGACTGAGCTGCAAAATCAAAATCGACAAATCCTGGAGGAGAAGAAACGTACCATTGCAAAGTCAGGCATCGCTGGGCACACTTCCTGGGCTTTCGTGGTGTCCTCCTGCTGCTGAGCAGCTCCCAGGATCCAACCGACAGTGGTTCGGCTTCCCAGATGAGTCAAAAAGGAAAAAAAAAAATTCATAAGGAAATGGAAGGGTTGACACAGAGAACCAGTCGCCCTGGCCGCTCTTGTGATGATGACGGGTCAGAGAGAAAGGCTGATGCAAAAACTCAGCATGAGGTATGAGAAAAGGAGGAGAATTAGATTTCTGTTTACTACCAATCTTCTTAAACCTAAATATAGTTCAAAAGTTAGTAGCAAAGACTCACTGATGACAGGAGCACCACTAAAATATGATGCTCAGATATCACTGGTGGAGTGATACTCAGTACAACCCTTTGCAAAGTGTTTTGACAAGAGCTACAACCACCATACGTGTGTTCATATACTTTGGTATGTACGTGATGCTGTCTACACAGATCCAAATACTCACACTGGTGTTACACACGGGGAAAATTGAAGCGAAGTAAACATACTTTGATTCAGGAATATTTGTCCAATGGTCAACGCAAATATGGTGTAACAATTTGATGGAGTAGGCAGAATGGATAGAAACACAGAAAATGCTTAGAGACCAATGCCACTTTGGCAAAAGCAATATATAGATATGTATGTTTAAAATGGTTTAAATTTTATGAAAAAATGTGTGTATTTAAAGGAAAGAGATGTTAGTGACAAGCAAAATAACACTGATGGATAGGTGAAGGGGATTAAGGGTACTTATCGTGATGAGTAATGAGTAATATACAGAATTGTTGAGTCATTTTATGGTGTCCTGAAACTGACAGAACACTGTGTGTTAATTATACTTGAATAAAAAAAAAAGACGCACAGATGAACAAGTGCAAGCACAAAACCAAAGAAATGGTATTTAAAATTAAGAGAATGTCAAGTCATATTAGCAAGTTAATATTCTAATGTTTAGAAAAATAAAAATGTACTATAGAAAAAATAATAATAGTGATGAATTAATAGAGTAATGAGTAAATGGAAATTTTTACTCCACTTTCTATTTTTAAAAATTTTATAATGTTATATAAGAAAACCATAAAAATAATAGAATAGTTAATATCTAATTTTTTGCTTACCAATGAACTAGCATTTAGATTAATCTCCAGAAAGCATTTAAAGAGAAGTAAAGCAGTACAGAAGTGTTTTTAAATCTATAGAGGCATCAAACCAAAAAATGTATTTTTGCTATTTTTTGTGTAAATTTATTTATTTTTAATTTTTTTTAAGGATTTCATTCATTTATTTGAGAGAGAGCATGGGGGTGCAGAAGGAAAGGGAGAAGCAGACTCCCCTCTGAGCAGGGAGCCCTACGCAGGGCTTAGTCCTGGGACCCTGAGATCATGACCTGAGCCGAAGGCAGACACTTAACTAACTGAGCCACCCGGGTGCCTCTTTTTTTCATGTGTGTAAATTTAAGAGAGAATAATTATGGATGTTTGACAATATCAGGTATTAATTTTAGATGGTTTATGTATAAATAAAATGTCTCGCACCCCCGTCTTTATTTGGTTGCTAAATTAAAAACAATACTTAAAAAGTACAAGCTAACAGAAGCTGGGAAATTTATTGATCACTAATTTTATCAATTTCCTCAGCATGTAAATTGCTATTCAGGAGTATTCAAGCCTTTTGAACACCTGTGACTTAGAAAAGTATTGCCATAGATCTCCTACTATACTCAAGAATAATAATTTTCGAACTATTTTCTTTAGAGCTGTGTACCTCAGAGATTCTGCATCCTTTTAACCCAGTTTTTATTTTTACATATACTGTGGTTATTAAAAATTATGATAAAGGTAACATGTATTCTCAAATATTTACAATTTAAGAACTACTGCTGTGTTGTTTTATCTGCATGGAAAATTGTGTCTTGCTGTTCTTACCTTATTGAACAATGTTCTGCAATTATTAAGAAAGTAGTACAAACAGTTTTAAGTTCCAACTGATCGTCAGATTTCCTAGATTCTATGTAATAGAAATAAAACTCAAAATTACATTGGATATTGGAGTAGTTCTACGATGATCACTGTCATTCATAACCTGCAATTCTAAATGTCTGTGTTCACTAAAACAGTCTCATGGTTCTCATTGATTAAATTTACAATAAATACATATAAATTTGATTTTATGGAATAAATTTATACTAATAAAGTAATTCTTTTTTTTTTTTTTTTTTTTTTTACCGCATGGGAGTTTATTGTAAGATTTCATTTATATAAATGGTTTCTGTGATTAACTAGACCCAACAAGTGATATAAGTGCTTTGGGGAACACTTTTGTATTCTAGATCTTCTAATTGTCATGTGAACCTCCTTTCTGAAAATTCACGCTAGATAAGTTTGATAACATCTTCAAAATATACTAATACAGAAATGTTTTCTTATTTGGTGTGACAAGAAAGCACTTGTCTTTCACCTATGAGGAGAGCCACTGGCTGACATTTTCCAGCCACAGATGTTTGGCATCCCTTTCGGCATTTGTGCCAAGGCCAAGCTCTTCTCAAGGGGCCCTCCCGCTGGGTGGCACCAGGCAGTGCAGAGGTCCTCACTGGGTTGGTTGAGAGTTTTTCGGATCAGCCCAATTCTATTTCTCCCCTTTTATACTCCGCAGACATTCCCTCTCCCTCCCATCTCAAAGCTACTATATTTATCTCTGCATCTGCTTTTCTGAGGAACCTGAAAAGCCTCATTTAGATAAATGTTTATGTATACCTTTTTATTACCTAAATATGTAAAAGTTACTGAACAAATTATTAAATAACCAAGATTACTGGGGGGCATGAGTGCTTCCTGCAAGTTCCTGTACTTGAGACAGCTATTTCATGATTATTCCACGCTTTAGTTGTAGCTTTCCACATTTTATCCTCTGAAATAAGATGAAGCTTATCAAGAATATAAATTTAACTTAATCAACTCTGTAGGCTAGTTATAGTCATTGTGCTTAGAAGTATAAAAATGTTAAAATGTAACTTTAAATTTTTTGACACATTTTCCTTTCAGTTTTGCCAAGTTTTTATTTAAATTCCAGTTAGTTAACATACTGTGTAATATTAGTTTCAGGTGTATAATTTAGTGATTCAACACTTCAATACAATACCCGGTGTTCATCACAAGTGCCCTCCTTTATCTCCATCACCTATTTAACCCATCCCCCACCCAGGTCCCCTCTGGTAACCATCAGTTTGTTCCTATAGTTAAGAGTCTGTGTCTTGGTTTACCTCTCCCCCGCCCCCACCATGTTCATTTGTTTTGTTTCTGAAATTCACATATGAGTGAAATCATACCGTATTTGTCTTTCTCTGACTGACTTGTTTTGCTTTGCATACTACTCTCTAGCTCCATTCATGTCATTGCAAATGGCAAGATTTCATTCCTTTTGTGGCTGAGTAATATCCCATTGTATGTATATACCACATCTTCTTTATCCATTCATCAGTTGATCAGACATTTGGGCTCTTTCCATAATTTAGCTATTGTTGACAATGCTGCTATAAACTGGGGTGCAAGTATCCCTTCGAATTAGTATTTTTGTGTTCTTTGGATAAATACTAGTAGTGCAATTGCTGGATCATAGGGTAGTTGTATTTTTACTTACTGAAGGGACTTCATGCTGTTTTCAGAGTGGCTGCACCAGTTTGCATTCCTACTAACAGGGTAAGAGAATTCCCTTTCTCCACATTTTCACCCATACCTGTTGTTTCTTGTGATACATTTTGATCAAATATATCATGACTCAAGACCCTTATACGTTTTTCTTTACAAAGAAAACTAGGTAAAATTAGGATGAAGTGAACAAAAAATACAACCAGTTGTATAATAGGGATAAAATTAATGGCAACCTTTTAATTTTCTTATTTACTTTTAATTTTTATTTACTTGATATATTCTGGACTTTTAAATAGCTTGACATATTTCATAGATAGTTTTCCTATACTATATTCTTTAGTCCAAATATATTGCTTAGAAAATACTTTTATAATCTGTATCCCACAGTTTTAGCAACTAACTAGATATTCAATTAGACTAATTACTAATTAGACCAGATCCAGCTGGTCTGATTTGGAGTCTTATCTACATCATAATTATGAACCTATAGTTATATGGTTTAGAGAGTGAATTCAGTGCCTTCTTAATGCTAATTGGGTCTGTGTGGGTGAGATGAGGGTGGATGAGAGTTATCCTGTCCAGTTCTCCAGGCTTAAACTTGGACACATTTTACGTGTTAGTTGACTGCTTAGTTTCTGTTATTTTATGGCTACTACTTTAAGGTAATCAGGATGCATTCCTTGTCCCTATCTCTTTATTTACTGTGAGGATGTAATAAAAATGATTACTTACGTAGTAGATTTACTTTCCACAGTGTCCAAATTTCTAAGTTCAAATCTGTGTCTGTGGCTGTAAGTACAAACATTCCTTCATTATGTGGGTTTGATTAACCTTCACTTTTTTTTTGTTTTTTTTGCTTATTTTTGGTGAAATTTAGGTACCAAAACAAACAAACAAAAACCCAAAAACTTACTATGGATGTTCTATAAAGAAAACCCTCAATGAATTAAGTGGATTACACTTTATGATCTTGAGTCCCTGCATCTATTTTCATGTAAATACACCCATTACACTTATGTACAGATTGAAAACCGAATATATGTATATATATATATTTTAAAGATTTTATTTATTTGACAGAGAGAGACACAGTGAGAGAGGGAACACAAGCAGGGGGAGTGGGAGAGGGAGAAGCAGGCTTCCCGCGGAGCAGGGAGCCCGATGTGGGGCTCGATCCCAGGACCCCGAGATCATGACCCGAGCCAAAGGCAGACGCTTAACGACTGAGCCACCCAGGCACCCCAAAAACCAAATATATTTGAGAAAAATAGACTATGAAAAATACACATTTTTTAAATTACTTATTTACTCACCAAAGGAAAATTCCTATAAAGTTTGCAATCTTAGTTTTGGTAAACAGAGTACTGAAAACCACATATCCATATTCTTTGTTATGGCAATAAAAAAATGAATCTTTCTCCTGTCTGCATGATGTAGTTCTCTAGGTAGCTGGCAAAACACACTGTTCATTCAGCAATTATACAGTTCTCTCCTGGTGTAACAAATGTATTCTTTGTGTCTTTATTCTTAGGATTATTATACTGAGTTAAGAGGATTAATCTACTGGTGGAACTCTATTATTCTCTACATTAGGTCATAAAAAAAGATTAGTTTTGTGGAGAAAAATTAAAGGCAGTAGTCACATTTGGTACTTTTTTTCTGTTGTTTTAATTAAGCTATATTCTGGATTATAAAGAATAAATATATTAGTAACAAAATTAATTTGGAAGTTGGAGTAAGTCCTGATATCTGGAACTAACTAGGCGTGTGACCTTATTCAAAACATTTAATTTTTGTGTACCTTGTTTTCCTCATTCATGTCTCTACACATCTTAAATCTTTCTTCTATGTGTAGCATGGCACTTAAGTACTCTGCTATGTGACCTTCCAACCCTCCAGGCTTTCTTCCTCCAATTGATTCTCCATACAAGTACCCAAATTATCTTTCTAAAATGCATATTTTTTCATGTTTGCCCTATGAGTAGAAATGTCAGCAGTATTTCATTGCCCAAAGTGTCATTACACCTCTAAACCCTACCTGCTTCTATTGCTATTTCCTGATTCTCTTTCTATACTTTAGTTGTAGTCATACTCAACTACTTACTGTTTCTCAATCATCATTTCAGGACTCCTCCATTTCCCATAGATCTATCCATCTGTTTTAACCAATCTTTATGTCATCAATCCTTAGATATTTTCTATGTATCCCACAGCTCCCACATTAATAATTCCTTAAAAAATATTCCCTGAATTACACAAATTCTTGTTTTCTTTCTTTATGCACCTTTCATTTGAATAATGATCATTTTGTCATATCTCATAAACTAATGGACTGTGAGCAATATACATGTCTTATTATACAGTCTTTGTAGCACAATAGAAAGAACATCCACTATGGCAATGGAAAGGCTTGTGTTCCTTAGTACTGCTTCTTTGACCTTGGTCAAGTTGTTTCACCATCTTAGAAATGGGATAATAATTCCTGAGTAGGAAGAAACATGCATGTTTGTCATTATTGAGCTCATGTACCAGGTTCAGGTAAGCAATTACAGACATTTTAGCTGCAATAGCTTTTGCGGTTATGTTATGGCCTTGCAGTAGAATTGCATCGATAGGGCTTTTTTTCTTGATGTACACACATACAGCTCATTTTACTAGTTAATTTTTACCCTAGGGACTTTTATGTTCAGAACTCTTTTCACTGGATTGGTATTTGCCTCTCAATAATTGATGGCAGAGAAGAAAAACTTTAAGAATTTACAGGTTCTGCTTCTATCAGCAGTATTACCCCTTGTTACCAATGGCTTAGATATTTCCATTTCTGGCATTGCATAAAACTTTCCTCTCTTGTGAAAGGATAAATATATGCCTTTTAAAAGTTATATGATGTAATTGGACCAATTTCTACTTTCTATCATTTCTAGAAATGTAATAATTTTTTAAAAGTCCTTTCTACTGGTTATGCTATTAAATCAAATACATTTTAAAAAAGCACCCATTTGGGAAATATGTATATTTCCCTCAGAAAAGCAACTGGCATATTTTTTAAACTTAATAAATGATAGATAAAATGACAAGGATACTGCTAATTATAATTTCAGTGTATACTCAGCTCAGCATTTGACAAATTCCAGGTGTTCCAATAAATAATCAAGAGATTAAGTGAATGAGTAACTGAGTTAAATGAGGGAATTAAATCAAATTAGTGGTTGTAAACTGTGGTTGTTCATCAGAGTCACCTTTAAAACAATTTTTAAGAAGGTGGATGCCTACTTCTAAGTAATGACCTACTATCAGAAACTGGATGTGGGGCTAAGACATTTGTATTTTTAAAAATTTCATGATGTCTGTGCACAGCAATGTGAATGTACTTACTGCCACTGAATTGTAAACTTAAAAATGGTTAAAATGATAAAGTTTGTGTTATGTATATTTTACTACAATAAATAAAAAGAATATATGATGTCTATTCACTATGGCAATGATTCTTAATGGCAGAATACCCTATGGGGAAACATGAAAAGTGTCAATCTCAAGAATTGGAAGATCACATATTAATTGAAAAAAAAATAATACGGTCTCCACAAATTCTGAATGTTTTCACAGTATGTTGTTTTCCTATGGCCATGAGGTAATGACAGAGAATGCACTAGCTCTTTCACTGACTTGATCAACTTCTTTGTGAAAGTATTTTCTCTCTCTGATGCTTATCTTTTCTTATCTGAATCTAGTTAACACTCCAAGTTTTAAGAGCTAACCCCTGGTTAAGTAATGTCTAATCCCAATGTCAAAGGGAGGCATAGAGGAAATGAATGGTGTCCACAAAAAAACAGTGGTCTCCAGAGAAATTCATTTTCTGAAGTGTGCTTCAGAAACATGCCTTAATTGATTTTAGACATTTTTAAATTGGTAGTGTTAGTTTTGATAAAGCATGATGTCTAACTATGACTATTTCTGCTCTGTCCACCTAACTGCTTTAGTGGTGTTTCTGAACCTAGTTGTATTTAAGTCAAGTGATGCAAAGTTTTCATTAAAAGAAAGAATAACCTAGAGATAAATCATTCTTCAACTTTGCATGAGAAATACTCAAGTTTCATTGTTAAAAATGCAGATTTCTAAGCCAAACTCCAAAAGATGATTTTATAATTCTGTAGTGGAGATGCATTTTTAATCATACAAGTGACATAAATGGTTTTAAACAAACACTAAAACCCAAGTAACCACCCCACCAACACACACCTACCCCAGGTACATGGAAGAAAATAGATTACTTTTTTTCCCCCCTCACCTTACAATTAGATATTTTTCTTAAATATAAGTACATGAGCAGATGATATAATGAGTAAATGCTACACCATTCTTTCTAAATGCTTCTCTTATTTATACTAATACACGTATTTATATAGCAAGTATTATTTTTCCTTTCTAAATAGTGTTTTTATTTTTTAACTTTAAGTAGTTTTGTTTTAAAGTTATATGCATGAGATCATATTGCAAATTATAAAAAAAACACAAAATGTGTTATTTGTGGTGGGAGAGAAGAAAAAGTCCACCTGTTACAGTAATATGCATGTGCATGTGTATGAGTATGTATATATTTGCTTATGTATATGTATAAATTCAATATAAATTACTGATTATAATGAAAAAATTAGTATTTTTGAGTTTCTGTGATGTTGCTAATAATTGTTTAAAATTTTATTTATAGCCTATGTTAAATTACTTTTGAAGTGTGTTTTTCTGCTTTCCTACACTTACACCAAAGCTGTTAAAACCAAACCATGCCAGTTATAAATATTTATAAAGCAACATCACATCATGATTTTAAAACCACATGTCACTTTTTCACTACTTTGTAGTAGTGACTAATATGAACAAAATGGAAACTGCCATTTTACTGATGCTTCAATTCCATGATTTATAGTAAGTGAACAGAGATGGAGATGTGTTGTTAAAAGTAACTCAGAAGATACTCACGTCTTTGACTTGCATTATGTTTGATTCACCTCAACTATGCCTGATGCTTTCTTCACTGTTTTCCCGCTGATTATTAAATTATTTCTAAAGTAGTTCTTCAAACTATGAACAACCAAGAGTATTCACTGTCATCCATTCAAAATGGTAGAGCCATGTGATAACAAAAGCAAATGTAGGAAATGTATTTGTAAATCAACAGGCAAAGTTCCTTACACTTACAAAAAGGGTGGGAATTTAGGTGGAAAAAGGCAATATCAAATTAGACTGCAAGATTGGCAGCAAGAGATGGGTCTTAACTTTACTTGTGCTTTTTCTTCAATCCTTTCATAAGTGCCCTTGCCTTTGAAAAGCAGGAAATTGAATTAAACCCTCAGGCTGTTTCTTAAATTAATGGAGAAATTATCCCTCCTTTTTCTCCCACCATTTTGAACTTCCCTTAGAGGCCCACTCCGAGGAACACTCTGATACAGTGGAACTAAGCAATGAATTAAAAAGGCATAGTCACCTAAGTTCTCCTCCTAACATGAAAATTAATTAGAACTGTCCTGGTATAGAGAAAACAGGGCTTTTGTTTTAGCAATCAGGAAAATTACAGTCATTTTCCATGACTGACCTTCGTTAAGTGTTTCTGTCAGCTGTTGCCTGCTCTTCCTTATTGATGATTCCTTCTTTTTTTTTTTTTTTTTTTTTTCCACTTTGCTTATTGGTTTATAATGAATTCTCTTTGATGGAAAACCTCTTTATCAAAGACTTTTTTCCAAGTGTGACCTTGTACCAATGCCTCTTAAGAAACATGATTTGATTGTGTTCTATTTATATTATAACCAAATGAATTATTGGATTGTCCTTAAAGTTGAGGCTGGATAAGCTCTGTGGACTCTGGTTGAGACCTCTTATCAGAGTGCCTCCCAACCCCTACCCTAATGCTGTGGCACTATTTAAGATCCTAGAATTATGGAACTATCCTGGGGTAGATGAAGAGATCTATTAAAGCATGAAAAAGATTATTTTTTTTCATTAGATACAAAGAATGGATGCATAAACCCCAATTAATTCTCATTATAAGCAAAATAAGACAAATGCTATGTCTTAACGTATAATTTTGTGGACTGAGCTGCATACCTGCAACACATGTTATAAATTCATTTAGATCTTTTATGGTTTAGTGGTTTTCTTCATCTATAATTTAGCAGTATTAACTACTCACTAAACCAATGTAACTTCCAAAAAGACTGCACAGAACAAAACACAAAAGTAGTGAAGACTTGAAAGAAAGGAATAAGTAAGGGTATATAACCAATACCTCTTTATTGTACTGCATTGGAAGAAATTTTGCAGTGGAGAGACTGGTCATTAGCTTTGTTTCATTTTCATGTTCTAAAGAATGAGGAATTAATTTTAAACCAGGCTTTGATCATAACCAAATCAAGCATTGCATTTTGGCTTTCCTTTGTGAACACTGACAATCCCCAACTTAACAATGGTTGGCTTTAACGATTTTTAGCCTTTATGATCATGTGAAAGTGATACCTATGCATTCACTAGAAACCATTATTTCCTATTTGAATTTCGATCTTTTCCTGGGCTAGTGATATGCCATAGGATCCTCTCTCCTGACACTGGGCAATGGCAGTGAGCTGTAGCTTCTGGTCAGCCATGTGATCCTGATGGTAAACAACAGTGCACTTACAACCATTCTGTACCCATACACCCGTTCTGTTTTTCACTCTCAGTATGGTATTCAATACATTACATGAGGTATTCAACACTTTATTATAAAATAGGCTTTGTGTTAGATGATTTTATCCAACTGTTGGCTAATGCATGTTCTGAGAATGTTTAAGTGGGGCGAGGATAATCAATGATGTTCAATAAGTTAGGTATATTAAATGCATTTTCAACCTATGATATTTTCAATTTAGGATGGGTTTATTCGGATGTGACTCTCTCAGTCACGAAAGATCTATATGCTAATATGCTGGCATATGAAGGCTGGGACAAGGATAGGAGGTGCCTATGGTACAAACTTTAATGAGTCCTTAACTTTCAGGGCTTGCAAGCACTGACCCTACACTCTCCTGCCCTGAGAGTGAGTGCTCCCTTACATTTTGCCTTCTAGGTTTCTTATTCCCTTCGTCTGGGTCTCAGCTCTTCGACTGTATCTGTATTATTGTTAGACTACCACGTAATGTAAAAGCACACTTGCTTTTGGAATGAGGCTAATATATTAATGGTTAGCATTAGAACATCTTACTCCTAAAAACAAATTGCTATAGAGCTGTTCATCTTTCACTGTTCTATCTCATAAGTTGGGATATTTGGATGCTATAGGTCTTGACTTACGATGCAATTAGTCCAGCATAGATTTTTCAGAAAATTTTCAGATTTTTAAGAAAACACTTGATAAAGATAAAATGTTTTTTAAAGCAAGGTGAGGGTTCACTTACTTGGTGTGTGTTTTGAAAGTCAGACTCCCCGAAAGCCTGAAACATGTCTGGTGCTTAATATGCTGATTTGTGCCATACAGGAGATTTCTCTGCCAGCAAACTTGTTTTAGGATGCATGTACTGTGAAGGCTTAATTCTACCTTTATAAAGCAAAATATATGAACTAGGACCACCTTATTCCGAGTTGAAAAATCGTTCAAAATAAAAATCAAAAAACTGTAAGGCTAAAAAGTAGGAACTCTGGTAAAGGTCAAGGTAAGGAATTTTCTTGAGCACTTCAGTATGATGAAGGAAGTCCTCCTATCTCTAGACTTCTTGTTGGAGCTGACTTATTCAGTAGGCACAGAGCTATTAGGTGCCCACAAAATATATTTTAGTTTATCTTAAAATCAGAAGAAAAAATAAAAACAATCCAGCCGTATAATATTTATGCCAATATAGTTATAAAATAGAATTATTAATTTTTTAATTAAAAAATGACCATAAAATCAATAGTTCCTAGGACCAATGACAGTCATAGTGCAGCTTTGTTCATTGGCACTGGAGATTTATTTCCTGGTAAGAAGCATCTCGTCACATGCCCATCTGATCTGACCAATTGCCACCAACGTTTGAAATTAAAGCACAGTTTAAAAAGTGAGGTGGAAGCCAGGTGGTAAAAAACACAAATAAGCCAAAAATTACAAAAAATATCTATTTCATATAGTGGTTAAAGATTATAAATCCTGAAAATAGATCTGCATTTGTATCAAAGTTTAAAAAACTATTGGATGAAAACTGCCAGTTTCTCTCAACATCAGGCCTGTGTTTCTGGTAAAAGGGTGTTACGAGAGATACATTTGCTATCTGTGCTTGAGCTAGACATGGAAAGATACAGACAAACCAGTTTTTCATCCAATTTGTTCCTCCATATTTAATACCAGAATTTAGTTGGTAAGGCTAAAATGACTTTCTGTGATATGGTATTGCCAATTCTCTCTGAATTCTTTATTTAAGTCAGCTTTTATGAGGCGTATTAATTTGCAAGGGCTACTATAACAAAGTATCAGACTGGGTGGCATTAACCATAGAAATTTATTTCCTCAAAGTTTTGGAAAGTAGAAGTCTGAAATCAAGGTGTTGGCAGGATCACTTTCTTCTGAAGCCTTTCTCTTTGGATCGTACATGGCTGTCTGCTCTCTGTGTCTTCACACGGTCTTCCCTCTGTATGATCTGTGTCCAAATTTCCTATTTCTATAAGGATACCATTCATACTGGAAAAGGCCCATCCTAAAAACCTCACTTTAACTTAATTATCTCTGTAAAGCCCCTATTCCCAAATACAGTCACATTCTGGGGGTTACGACTTCAACATATGAATATTGGGGAGGACACAATTCAACCCATGACATGAGGTAATTGAAATAGATTGAGTATAGTGCTCTAAGTACATATTATTTTAATTATTATTACTACAGATTTTAATATTTAGTATGTGGTATGCCTTAATATAAACTATATAGTTAGAACAATGGAACGTCATTTAAGGCCAGAGGAAATTCAAGCCACTGTGACAACATGATAAAGAACATTAATTTTTTAAATTATGACAGAACCAATAATAGCATTTCCTGTAAAGCAGTGTTTCTAATATTGTGATCCATATATCACATCAAAATCACTGGGGATGCTATTTTTTGGCTCTACCCATACCCACTAAAGCAGAATCTCTAGAGGTAGGGGCCCAATTTTCTGAATTTTTATAAAGCGTTCCAGGTGATGCTGGCAATAATAACTTGAGAACTGCTCTGTAACCAAATAGTATTTATTCTCTTTTACTTTTTAACTTGATGGCTACTATAGACAGAAATTTTGTATCCCCCTAAAGTTCATAGGTTCATTAAAACCTAATTCCCAATGTGACAGTATCAGGAGGTGGGACCTTTGGAAAGTGACTAGGTCATGAGGGCTGTGACCTCATGAATAGGATTAGTGCCCTTATAAAGGAGACTCCAGAGAGCTCCCTTGCCCCTTCTACTATGCAAGGGAAAGATGGCCGTCTATGAGCCAGGAAATGGGCTTTCACCACTCATTGGATCTGCACCTTAATCTTAGACTTCCCAGCCTCCAGGACTGTGAGAAATAAATTTCTGTTTATAAGTCACCTAGTCTATGGTACTCTGTTATATCAGCCCAAACTGACTAAGATAGTGGCTTTCAGATTCACAGAATTGGAATAATCAGTCATCATATCTATTTACAATTGCTCTCATGGGGTCTATCTATCATCATTATCATCTATCTATATCTATCATCTAAAATACATTGCATGCTCTTGGGGTGCCTGGGTGGCTCAGTCGTTAAGCATCTGCCTTTGGCTCAGGTCATGATCCCAGAGTCCTGGGATTGAGCCCCACATTGGGCTCCCTGCTCGGCGGGAAGCCTGATTCTCCCTCTCCCACTCCCCCTACTTGTGTTCCTGCTCTCGCTATCTCTCTCTCTGTCAAATAAATAAATAAAATATTTAAAAAAAAATACATTGCATGCTCTTGAACTCACCAACCAAACCAAGAACTAACACACTGACAGCAACTGATATCTAGTTATATGTTTTCTACTTATATGTTTTTATATATAAAAAATATATATACATATACATATATACACACACATACATACATAAATATGTGTATGTGTATATATGTCTTTGTCTCTCTGTATATGCAGCCATATATGTGTGTATGTACATGTGTGTGTATATATATATGCATATATATATATAGCTTTAACTGTTTAGAACTTTCTTTTTATAAAAAGGGTATCAGACTGTTCATAGTCTTCTAGTGTTTGCTCATCTCCTTTTCCCCAATGCCACCATTGTATTGAATTTCATTATTCTAAATTGTTGCAAATAACCTTTTATCTGTTCATTTTCACTGTTATAGGTATATTTGTTCAGTTTCACGGTTATAAGATTATATTGAAGTAATATACCATAATCTATTCATTCTCTTCTTCAACTGGGTTAATTTCTAGTATCCCCTCTCATAAATAACCTTGCTAGTAATATTTATTCATATGCATCTAAGTGTACATCTGTGAGGGATATTCTTAGTTATATACCTAGAAGTACAAATGTTGACTAGTAGGATATGAGAATGATAACTTTAAATAATATTACCAAATTATTTTCTAATTATTTTAGTTACTTAAATTCTGATCAATAATGTTGAAGATAATCACTGCAGCACAGAATATTATCACAGTTCCTAATATTTGTCAATCAAATGGATATGAAATTGTTTCATTGTGGTGTAGATTTGCATTTCCCTAATCACAAAGAGATTGAGCATCTCTTTATATTCTTCCTGGTCATCTGTGTTTTGTCTGCTCTGAAATGCCTGTTCATGTCTTTTGCCTATTTTTCTACTATGTTGTCTTTTTTCTTATTGATTTTTAGAAGAGTTTCTTTCCTTTTTTATAAACCCTTTATACTAGTCCCTTGTCAGTTACAGTATTGCAAATATCTTCTACCAGTTTCTACTTTGTATTTTATCTTAATTTAAGGTACCTTTTGAAAAAGTGTAATTTTTAATTTAAAGAGTCAAGTTTATCAGTCACATCTTATATAACTAACACCTTTTCTGTCTTCTTTAAGAAAATCTTCTGGGGCACCTGGGTGGCTCAGTTGTTAAGCGTCTGCCTTCGACGCAGGTCATGATCCCAGGGTCCTGGGATCGAGCCCCACATTGGGCTCCCTGCTCGGCGGGAAGCCTGCTTCTCCCTCTCCCACTCCCCCTGCTTGTGTTCCCTCTCTCGCTGTGTCTCTCTCTGTCAAATAAATCTTAAAAAAAAAAAAAAAAGAAAGAAAGAAAGAAAATCTTCTTTATCCCAAGGTCAGAAACATATTAACTTATATTTTATACTAAAGCTTTGCTTTTGATATTTATGTTCCTGACCTATCTGGATAAAGTGTATCAACTATGAGGTAGGCATTGAATTTCCTATAATTTTTTTTACATAGAGATGATCATTTTTCTCCATTTCCATTAACTGATTTTTTTAACTGATCTTCCATGCCACCAGAGTCATATATTAAGTTTCCATGTATGATGTGTCTCTAAATCCTTTATAATATTTTATCTGTTAGTTTGTAAATCCCCAATACAAGACTATACTACCATATTTATCATAGCTTCATAAAAAGATGTGCTATCTGGTAGAGCAAGTCTCAATTCTATTCTTTATCTGCCAAAAATTCTTAGTTATTATTTACCTTTTAATCTTTCATATAAATTTTAAAATCAGTCTATCAAGCTTCAGAAGAAACCTTGTTGGTACCAAGTGCCAAAAAAATAAATAAATAAAAATCTATTCAACCTGTACACATATTACAGCCACAAAAGAAAACAAAATACGATTCTGACCTCTAAAGCTACTCTATTGCAATCACAGTATTTACACATTTCATTTAGAAAATATGTTCTTAAATAGTATTTACTTTGGGGTTTAAAAATTTACATTTGCTTAAGGTGTTAAAGGGAAAGATTTTAATTTAAAGTTTATATTTTTCTCCTATATTTGTGGTTTGCAGATTGTGAGGATTTAGAATGACGCTATTTCAGCTTCATTTTTACAGCTTAATGGACTATTTTCTTGAATGTTTCTTCATGTCTTTTCATTTTATAGATGTTCAAGTAGCAAGGACTATAGTTTTGGTTATAAGATGGCTTATTTATTATTTAATTGAAAATAAATGAACGCTTCTGGGCGCCTGGGTGGCTCAGTTGGTTAAGCGACTGCCTTCGGTTCAGGTCCTGATCCTGGAGTCCGGGGATCGAGTCCCACATCGGGCTCCCTGCTCGGCAGGGAGTCTGCTTAGTCCTCTGACCCTATCCCCTCTCATGTGTTCTCTCTCTCTCATTCTCTCTCTCTCAAATAAATAAATAAAATCTTTAAAAAAAAAAATAAATGAATGCTTCTTCCACAAATCTTAAAATTTTGTTACTTAGCTGAATCTCAGTTGGTTTAACATTCACAATCCTCATAATAACAGAATGTTACCTATCACACCACCCTTATCCTTGTAAGGGAAATGATTTCTAACATAATGTGTAACTTGGAGGCACCCACAATGTGGCAATCACAATATGACCCCATTCTCTCATTGCTTCATATATTCACTGGTTGTAAGTTAAGAAGCATGTAAATCTGCAGCAGCAATTTATGGAATAGAAATCTAGTGATCAAAGGGAGTTGGTGTAGTTTCTTAAAGTGCATTATTTATTCACAATACATAGCTTAGATAGTGGTAGAATTTGGCTTAGTGAGTATGTATGTTACTTCATTGTACATCTTTTAGCAAAGAGTTTTGTTTTTTTTTTTTTCAGTTAAAATTTGCTCAAGGACATAGAATGTGAGGACATTTAGTATTCTGGTACAGTGCACTCTGTTCTGCTAATCCTTTTTATGCTGAGAAGCTGGAATGTGAAAAGGTTGTAAAATAAGGAAACAAACTCAAATGGTTATTTCTTGTTTTAGTCTAATCTCATTATGATACAGCACCAATAAGCATGGTGGCTAAGATAATAAGAGGGCAACTTAGGGCAACACTCTACTTGTGTCTTAAATTCACTAAGACATCAATTCTAATTTACATTAAGTGAAAAAGTGTTTACAAAGCACAAAATAAAAGATAGAATTAAAAAAAAAATTTCAACTCATTCTTCTGACCATGTTCTTTGCAGTGAGTTTTGTGTGGGTTTAAGCTTTTACTTTGGACTGAAATCAGTTAGAAAAAATTGGATTCTAGGACTTGAGATCTCCTCATTGAAAAATCAGTAAACAGAAGGGAGGGAGAAAAGCTAACTTCATAATTGAGAAAAATTAAATTCCTCCCTGTAAATGAGGTTTGCACAACATCAGACCACAAATGAGTAACAACTGAAATCAAAGCATGAGTCAGAAGCATACAGGACATACTGCAGGACAAATTATGTCTCCAATATAGGTGAAATGAATTTCATGCACAATTTATTAGTGCTGTCATGGATAGTCTGTTCTAAGACAGAATCTAGGTGAATTGAGTTATTTACCTACTACAGTACCAAGTGGTTTTTTAGAGCAATGTTTCCTAAACTTTCTTGTTCCCTAGGGTACTTATTAAAAATACAGATTACCTTGCCCTACCTGAGATCTATCGATTCAGAATATATGGTGTAGGAATTTTGGAATCTGTATTCATTATTAGCTAAGTTCAGAATTCTGCTCTGGAGAAAGGTAATAGAGGAATTAGCATAGTACTAATCATCTATGTGTTTGTATGTGTGTGTGTAGTACTTTATAGAAAGTAACACTTTAGTTTCGAAATATCTCCCTAAAAATGCACAAAACTGCAGGAACATTCTACTTAACAGTCAAGTGATTTCAGTGATTTTCCTGCAAGTGTAATGATGGCTCTGGCTTTTTTTTTTTTTTTTTAAGATTTTATTTATTTATTTGAGAGAGAGAATGAGATAGAGCATGAGAGGGGGGAGGGTCAGAGGGAGAAGCAGACTCCCCGCCAAGCAGGGAGCCCGATGCAGGACTCGATTCCGGGACTCCAGGATCATGACCTGAGCCGAAGGCAGTCGCTTAACCGACTGAGCCACCCAGGCGCCCCATGGCTCTGGCTTTTAATTTTTATTTTATTTTTTGTCATAAGAGCATCTATTGTGGAGTGAGAATAGGGCCTTCTCATTAGCTAATAAGAATGTATTAAAGCCTCTATAGATTAGGCAAGTTCTAAAATTTTATCTTCCCCTGATAAATGGAAAAGGACAATTTAAAATATGTTTTTTACTTATCTCAATTAAATTAGCCAATATTAAGGGAATTCCCCATGTCTGATTTTCTCTATTGGTAAATAAAATAGAAATCATTTAAAGCAAAAACCAAAACATGGCACATTCCATTTAATAATTTCAGAATGTGTTTTTAAGAGGTAAAAATGTTTTTAAAGAGGATTTCAATTTAATTGTTTATGTAACAATTACACAAACACATTTTCCCTTGAAATTTAAGAGTATTTTGCATGTGTAGCATTTCTGTTTAGAAACATTTGCTCTCTGGAAGGCTGTATATGTTTTACAGCAAGATATCCATTTTTCCAGCAGGAAGATCAGTTCAAAGAGATTTAGCAACTTGCTTGGAGGCACATATCAGTCAATGGAAAAGTCAGAAGTATTGAGGGGCCGATTCCTGACTGACCGCCTAGCCTCTCATGGAAATGTGTTTGTTGCCATTGCTCTTTCTGAGGCAGCTTAGCCCTAGAGAAATCCACATTTCTTGCTTTGTTGTCCACAGTAGCCCTTCCTTTCAGCATTGTAGGTGTCAAAAATGCTTTCGAGGATGATTAGTCAAAATAAATGCTTTCCCCCCTACATTTTAATCTTTGTAGAGCTTTTCCACAGGAGCCAAGGTGAGGGGCAGATGCTCCACAGCACAAGCCTCATCTTTTCCTCCTCCTGTGACCACCTGCTTCCTGCCTCAGCACTTGGATCCACCTCACAGCCCAGCTGCTTCCTCTGTTCTGGGCCCCATGGCTCCCTCAGTCATGGCACGAGTTCTGTGTGAGCAGTGACCCTTGTGGCTTCCCTGTCATCGTCCAGCTGCCTTCAGCCTGAGCACTGCCTGTAACAGATTCCCCTCGCATTACTGCTGTCAGCCTGACGCCAGACTTCACAACTTCCCTAGTCCGTTTTGCTGGCCTCCTGCCTCTGTTCGGAGCTTTGGAGGTTCTCAAACACACCCCATCTGCCCACTGAGGCCTCCCAATTTAATGGCGGCCCACCTCCTTGGACTGTGCCCACTCTCATCTCTAAGGAGAGAGAGAATTCTCCTCTGTAGAGGAGGAAATGAACTGTACAGGGCTCCTCCACAATACGGTTGACAATGTTGTTCAACTAAGCTTCAAATTAATTTCAATTTTGTGAAAACAAGCATTCAAAATATGCCCACATCGTACTTAAGTCCGATGCAAAGGTTATCTCGCAGCGGGCTTAGAAAACGAGCATAATAAGAGATAGGTAGCATAATTGCAGTAGAAAAAGCACTACAATAAGAACTGAAATATGCCAGGGTACTGGTTCTCTAATTTCTCCCTAACTTTAGCAACATTTCTGGCCTTGGGAAGTCGCTTTGCTGATGCAGGTCTCAAATGCCTCATTAATAAAATGTAAATTGGAAAATTTCGTCTGCCTAAGGATCATGGCCTTAGCCAGGTAAAGGTTTGAATTAAATTCATTACAAAAGCAAGATAAAAATATTTAACATTTAACAAAATTTGACATTTAATTCTGTTAAAAAGATAACATTTTATGTTATGGTAGGAATGTGAAAACAATATTTTGAAAATACATAAAGAAGCAAATCTCTTAATAAGTTTGTTGGAATTTTTTTGTGTGTGGGTACATAGAGAAATATATTCTCTTTCTCATTTCCTCTTCCTTTCATATGCACAAAATTGTGTTCTTCTAATTACTCCTTGCTTTTTCACTTATATTTTATATCATAATTTTAATTTTGTTGTAAGTATAGTCTCATTTTATTTCAGTTTTTATCTTAGTTGTAAATGCTTACATTATGTTCTATTAACAATTCTCTTTTGATTTAAATTTTTGGTTTTCGTAAAGTTACAATCATAGAAATTCATTAAGTACTCATTACATTGTAGGTTCTGTTAAAATTATTTTCCATATAGTATCTCATTTGATGATATTTTAATAACCTGTTTTATTTCCAAAATACTTAAATAAAGTAGCTTACAAGAAATGTAAAATAGTATGATGAAAATAGCACTTGAGAAAATCACTGTGTTAGGAAACTAAGCATAGAAAAGATAAACTGAAGCAAGAAGCATGAAATGCATGTATGAAGCTTTATGCATGCATTACAGATGTACTCAAATTAGGTTTGGGGGTTTTAACAGCCCAATAGGAGGGAGGGAGTATTGGTTAGCATGAAGGTATAATTATTCACTCAATTCCTCGTATTACAAAATGAAATCAAACCAAATCCCTGAAAACGTACAGCCTCTTGGTAAGGAGATAAAGCTCAGACAATAAAGATATTTATCCATATACTTTTATATGACTTTTAAAGTTAAAAATATGAATGTATTTACAACTCTTGATACATGCTATCAAATTTGTTTCCCAAACCAGCACTAGGCATTGATTGTCATACAAATTGTCCACATCTCCTCTTTGTTTCATTCATCTCTATTTTTTTGATTTTAGTAAGATCAAATTTTTTTTTTTTTCTCACTGTGTTTGCCTCTTATGAGTAAATATCTCCTGGTTTGTTAAGATCCAGCTCATTAGACTGAATTTTCCACAACTGAGGCATTTATTTCTAAATTGAGTATGATTGATTGTGACAGGATCTAGTCCTTCTTTGTATGTAATTATTTTAGCAGAAGTATCACCTCAATTTTGATATGCTCTTGGTTTTACCATATTATTTAAAGTTGAAGAAAAAGAGCAGATAACAGGGTGACAATGCATTTTGTCATTTTGTTTATTTAGGCCAAGCAGACCTCCAGTAAGCTTGAAAACTAGAAATACTTTACATTTTGGACTAGATTCAAACTTTTTATTCATTGTATTTTCGATCAAAGATACATGTTTTCTCTCATCCTATGACAATCAATCTTTGCTGTAACCCACTAGTGAAAAAGCCATTATCTAATTTTCCTGACACTTTTTCCTGTTTCCAAATCTTTGGGAAACAATATTAGATCTGTCATTTAAGGACTCATTATGTGAACACACTATTCTTATTTGCTTTTCTGTGTTGTGTTGATTCCCAAAGAATTTAAATCATCTGCAAAAAAGGGTGGGGAGTTTTTTTTAAGTTTTTATGTTTTATGAGTTATGCTAACATTTATTTTACAAACAAAGCAGCATGTTTTCAAGCACTGCTTTTAATCAGATAGCTCTCTTAGCATGTGGCCTATTTAACCTAGAGCCTTCTGTAAAGATGCATTTTTTGAATATTTCCAAGAATTTTGAACATTTCCAAGAAATGCTGGACACAGTTCTCTCAGAAAGGCAACCTGCTCATATTCCATCACGTTGACTGTGACTGCCCCAGACACATGCTGTGTGTACTTGGATGGCTGGCGTCAGGAGAAAATCGGCCCTGCCCCATGTTGTGATGCTTTCCCTGGAAAGGCCCATTTGTGAATATCCTATTCTATGTTTTCTACAGCAAGATAACAGTATAGAAAAACAGCACATGCTTCTAAATCCAGTCTAGGCCTTTAGAAGATTACTCCCTGATTTTTCGCTACAGAGCTTGATGGAGATGGAGAATGTCGATAAGCCTGGGGGATAGAGCAAAACAACAAAGAAAAGAATTTGAATTCTTTAGTCTGGAGAGAAGGTTGGAAGGTTAAAGACTGTCTTATTAATGGAATTCAAGTTATATAGAAGTTTTGTAATTGAGTCAAAATGAATTAACCTTTTTCAAAGGCAATTTTGATTTCTGTCCCAGTGTCTTTAAATAAAAGAAAGTGGGGGAGGTGTGGAGAAGGACAGGATGATCGAATGTCCGTGAGGATGGGCCACTTTCCCGGGGCTTCCTTGATCTCACTTCCTGATAGTGCTCTCAGGACTCCTCAATCTAATTTTTCCCCTTTCCTTTCTACATTGTCCTGACAAAACTGTCCAATGTGCACTACTGCAAAGAGACTTGCAGAGATTGGTACCACTGCCTTCCGATGTTCGAATGGGAGAAATCAGCTTGTCAGAAGTTACCAAGCAGGATTTTCATTTGGTATAAAGCAGACATTTCTGACAGTGATGGTTGTTAAACACAGGAGAGCTACTGGGGAAGGTAGCTATGCATTCCTCTCCCTCTATCAGGGCTAGCCAGCTTTACCATTATAGAGAAAGTTGACTTGCAAAGCAAGAAAGGCCCCAAATGTCTTGTCAAACTTTCCACTCCAGTTTACAGTATCCAAACAATATAAATATCTCTTAATCCAGACAATTTGTAGTACTTTATTAATGCTGGACAATATTGTACTGGATGATTTTCAGCAATTTTGGTCTTTGGCTTGCCATTTTAGTTTAAAATCAAACGGCGGCCGGGGGTGAATTTATTGTTATTGATCAAGAGTATATTCTAAATGATCAAAATATACTTAAAAAGTAATAGAGTTTTTGTTTTTGGAAAACAAGTGCAAGCCTATCTTTCTAAATTTTCTCAGTTGTCAGTTTAGATCAGAGTTAACTTCACCTTAAGATTTTTATTGGTAATCAGCACTAGGCGATTACTAAGTGAAGTACTCTGGATTTAAAGCTGGTAAAATTTATGTCTAATACACATGCTATTAGGTGTTTTTGATGTTTCTGATGCCTACTCGTAAAAGTATACAATATTTACCATTGTTTCTCCAAAGACCATAATGAAAATCTGTCAAGCAGGTAAAGCAAAGTTTAGTAGATATGTGGCAGTGAATGAGAATATCATCTTGACAGAGTCTTAGTGTCTCAGGTATAAGAAGAAGATAGTCTCACCAATTGTACAAGAAAGTTCCCCTTTCTCCACATCCTCGCCAACATTTGTTGTTTTTGTGTTGTTGATTTTAGCTGTCTGACAGGTGTGAGGTGATATCTCTTTGTAGTTTTGATTTGCATGATAAGTGATGCTGAGAATCTTTTCATGTGTCTGTTGACCATCTCTATGTTTTCTTTGGGAAAATGTCTATTCATGTCTTCTCATTTTTAATCAGATTGTTTGGTTTTTGGGTGTTGGGTTTGATAAGTTCTTTATAGATTTTGGATATTAACCCTTTATCAGATATGTCATTTGCAAATATCTTCTCCCATTTCATAGGTTGCCTTTTAGTTTTGATGATTGTTTCCTTCTCTGTGCAGAAGCTTTTTATTTTGATGTAATCCCAATAGTTTATTTTTGCTTTTATTTCCCTTGCCTTCAGAGACACATCTAGAAAAAAAGTTGCTACAGCCGATGTCAAAGAAGTTACTGCCTGTGTTCTCTTCTAGGAGTACACATGAAACTAGTATTACACTGTATGTTAACTAACTGGAATTTAAATAAACTTAAAAGACATTTATAGAGTTTCAAGTTTGGGCTAGATGATTTTTTTTTAAGATTTTATTTATTTGTCAGAGAGGCAGAGAAAGCATGCACAAGCAGGGGGGAGTGGCAGTCAGAGGCAAAGGCAGAAGCAGGCTTCCTGCTGAGCAGGGAGCCCAATGTGGGACTTGATCCCAGGACCCTGGGATCATGACCCAAGCTGAAGGCAGACGCTTAACTGACTGAACCACCCAGGTGTCCCTGGACTGTGTGATTTTCAGGCAGGTCTTGCAAGGTTGGGAACTTGTAGGGATTGTCCAAAGTTTAGGATATAATATGTTCGTACTGGTAGATACTGGGAAATGAGAGTCTTCATAAGAGATTGGTGAGCAAGCTGTTAGTTTTGATAAGCAAATTGTTTAGTTAGTACAGTCTTACCCTGAGGTAGCAGATACTTTATGGAGCAAGGAGCTAAGTTATTAAGCTTGGTCTCAGCATTATTTACCACAGAGATGGGAGAGTATACCTGGCCCAGCATTAACACAGGGTGGAGAATTATGTCTCTTTTAATTTTTTTGATTTCATACTCAATCTCTCAAATCAGTAGCAACAAAATAGAGTACTAAAATTCTTAATTATCCTGTATTCGGGGCCCCTGGGTGGCTCAGTGGGTTGAGCAGTTGAGCGTCTCCCTTCGGCTCAGGTCATGACCCCAGGGTCCTGGGATTAAGCCCTGCATTGGGCTCCCTGCTCAGAGGGGAGCCTACTTCTCCTTCTCCTCCCCACTTGTGCTGTCTCTCGCTATCCCTGTCTCTCTCTCTCAAATAAATGAATAAAATCTTAAAAATAATTTAAAATTCTTAATTATCATTTATTAAAAACAGATGAAAGCTTAATTTTAAGATTCTTCATTTTTCCTTCATAATGAAAGAACCAATTATCTTTTATTTTCTTGTTTCCTTTATCTAATATTAGTGATTCTATTGAGGTTTCTAGCTAATACAAGATATTAAATCATAGTATAATTTTTATACATGAATTCTATGTTTAATGGTGCTGAAGCAAAACTCTAAACCTTTTTGAAGTTTGCACATCCCAAGCTGATTTTAAGAATATTCATTAAGACCACAATTTGAAATAATGTAAGAACTAAGGATAAAGCTAGGCAATGAAACGTGCTTATAGAATATTTACTATAAAAATTTCTTATTAAAATAATGTATTTTTCATGTTACTAGAAAGAGGACAGAATATAAGATAACACTCATAAATCTAAAATACTGACTTTTTGATTGGCATAATACTTGATATAGAACATTATAAACCACAAATATTTTGAATTAGTATTAAAATATTTTAATATTAATAGGAAAAACTTTAATGTCTGTCCAACAATAATAAGTGACCAAACAGACGTATAACCATTACAGTAATATTTATTAAAACCTTTTGATTATGAAAAATTGTATATAGGATAATTCATAATAACTCAGCAAAAAATTAGATTTGTAGTATGTATAGTCTTATGGCAGACATTGTGAGTTGTTTGCCTAATATGCAACTTATTTCATTTTTTTTATACTGATTTGTTTAAGGGGAGAATGCCCAGCTAAATACTATCCTGCCCCAAGTGCCTTTATGATATTTGACCAAAGATATTCTGCTGTGATTTCTGGGAGACTTTGAAGCACTTTACTAATATAAGCATGGTCTCATGCTCTTTGGTGCTTCCTTCTTTCTGGGTGGAATGTTGGGTGTAGTTATCTTGTCAGTATTAAGTTGCTATGAAGATAAAGCTACACACTAGGGATGGAGGAGTAGAGACAAGAGGCACTGTCCCTAGAGACGCTGTAACAGCCCTGGACTGCCTATCTCTACACTGCTTGTTATATTAGGACAAGCAAAACAATAACCAAAAATTTAAGAAATATTAGGAAGAACTTCTTTTGTTAATTACTATAATCGGTTTTCACTGCATGCTACTGAACACAATCTCTAACTGATGTAGATCTCAATTCTGCAAATAAATAAATACATAAATGGAAGAAAATACATCAAATATTAATTGTAATGTCTGTGTGTTGTGATCATAGACAATCTGAAAACTATAATCCTCTTTGTGCTATACATTTTTAAGCATGTACAATGAGATACTTATTTTACTATTAAAAATAATTGTATTTGTGTATATTAAAAGTAAATATATTTTTATTCAAGGTGTAGATTTATAGGGTGACAAAGTTAATATACCTACATATTATCATGACACAGATGAGATATACATTAAAAGACATAGGGACTATGATGTCTTATTTACCAAAGAAAAGTCTATTAGGAAACAAATAAGTTTTTTGGACATAGTGAGAGTGAGCCCAAACAAGTCTAACAGATATATAAATAAAGAAAATTCAATGGATTTAAGCAGAGAAACTATGAAATTTCTCTATTTCTTTCATAGGTTGTTCACAAATTTAATTCAGTGTAGAGGTTTGTAGCACATTATGTTTAGCAACGTCCAAAGACAATTAATAAGTGGTCCTAAATATAAGTGAGGGTAGTGGCAAGGTGAATGGAAAAGGGTTTGTCATGTTGATCAGCCCTCTATGGAAATGATTCACAAAATAGTCCAAAGCATTGTTAGTGGTTCTTTGAAAAGTGTTCTTTATTTGGCTCATGATTGGTCTCTCGTAGTGTTAATATTTTTGAAATGAAACTTGCTTTTGTTTTGTTATGAAGTAATCATTTTAATGAGAAGCTCTGCTAGTTATTGCACTCTTTCTGGTAAGGATTTCTTTATTTTTATTCGCATGTCTCTAGCTCCCCCAGGCCCTCCCTGTGATAATTTAGGAGTAAGACAAATGAATGGATTTGTTCTGCTCAAGTGGTTTTTATGTCAAAAATATTTGAGAACTGTACATAGTTTTTAAAGTGTAAGAGATTCAAGATTGAGGTAAGAGAAGGTCATATCATAGACTTTACCTATGGAGATTTATTTTCTTTTGTTCCATAAGCCATTTCAACATCACCAGTTGGGACCTCTGTGGATATCACACTACTCCATTAGCATTACAGGAGGTTAAAACAATCAACATTTCTTTCTTTAAGTGTTTAAAGTAGTTCTGGAGGCCAGACCAACAGGGCACAAATGTTTTATACAAGTGTTAGAGCTAGTAGAGTGATCACTTAATCTACTCCCTTTATTTTATGAAGGAGGAAACCTAGGACCTCTTTAGTCCCAAACTGAGGTGCTCTCATTTTCCCCAGCGTTTCAATCTCTTTCTCACCCCAGGACTAGAGCACGGGCTACTGCCCCTTGCTGGCATACATTCCAATTTGCTGGTAACTCACTCTCTCCAGGAAGCTGTCCCTGAACCCTGGCCTCTTACAAGTGTGGATTAGGTTTCTTTCTTTGTTCTCTCAGAGAAACCTGTACGCCATTTCTTTTGCTAGCCAATACGTTGCTTCAAAATTGCTATTTTGCTCTTCTTTATGGCCCTCTAGATTGTAAACTTCACTGGGAAATGTTAGGGACTCAGTTTTCTTCTGTTCATCATGACTCTAGTGCATTGAAAAATAGCTTCCATATAGTAGGTGCTCAAACATATTTATATATTGAAGGAGTTCCTAAAAATATGTGTGTATAATTTTATGTTCTGTGTAAAATATCCAAATACCTACATATAAAAGCAAAAAAAAAAAAAAATTAGGGGTGCCTGGGTGGTTCAGTCAGTTGAGCATCTGACTCTTGTTCTCAGCTCAGGTTTTGATCTCAGGGTCATGGTTTAAGCCCTGCATTGGGCTCCACAATGGGTGTAGATCCTACATAAAAAATAATAACAAAAAGCAAAAAAAAAAAAATATTTTGAGACTTAATGTTGAAAAAAAAGCCATTATTGTTTGAGTTTAGCAAGAAATAGTGGCTTCTTTTGATTGCAGGTAGCTAGAAAAACAATTTTATTCTAAATTCTGAAATTTAAATTTCTCAATAAACATTGCAGTTCTGTGTGGTAACAGTTTACATTTGTCCAGAAAAATTGATAAATTATTATACTTACACATGGAATTCTAAGCTGCAGTGAGGATAAATGAACTACTTTCCTACATGCAACAATATGAATGAATCTCATGAAAATTGTAGTGAAAGAAGCACAAAACTAAAAGGCATATATTTATTATCCCACTTCTATTGTGTTCAAAAGTGGGTAAAACTAATTTATGATGTTGGAAGTCAGAATAGCTGTTATCCTTTGTAGGAGTAATGACAGGAAAGAGGGAAGGGAAGAGGGCATTTCTGTGGTGCTTATCCTGTTCAGCTTCTGGTTGTGGGTGTTGGTGTTCATCTGTATAAATTCATTGTGATGCACAATTACAGTTTGTTCACCTCTTGTGCCTACCTTTATTGCAGTAAAAATACCTACATGTGCCTCTGTCTCCACATACCCCACATCTTTCAAATTTAAGGGCCAATGAAGTAGAACTGACCAATAACATAATGACATATTTCATAATTACACATATACACACCAATTTATACTCATTGCCATTATCGTATCATCCAGCTAAATATTTTCTTTTTCCCATATAGTTTATACCAAGCTATGTAAATTAAAGCTTTGTAAATATTAACTTAAGATGACTACACCTGATGAATATCAAAATTACATGTGAAAGCTTCCACGGATTTCATGTTTCTACAGCTTTACCCAACGTGAAATGTCTTACTTTACCAACTTAATCATTTCCATGTAAAATACAGATATTCAACTTAAATAGACCATATTCACTTACATAATGATTACAACTTAAGCAGTTTTCATATTTTCGCTAATTTATAAACTTGGAGTATACCTAAAATTTATCAGGGGCCTTTGATGCCCAGCCCTCAAATTCCTTGATCCACCTGAGGTTGCCTATCATTTTGGATAGTATACTGTAGACTCCTGCTTCCCACTCCAAGAGCCTGTCTGTTAATCTTCAATAAAGGATTTCTGCAATATTATAGGGATTTTGAAGGAGTAACATAACTCAGAGCAATACTCAATGCCTGGGGGATGGGAATCTGTAGATAAATGCTCCAATCTCCCCAGGTATCCCTATGACTATTGCACTATGTTTTGGAGTTCCAGTTGATGCACACTTTATTGGACTTTCTACCTACTACACCACCCCCCCTCCATTTCTCCACTTTCTCTTTGTGTTTTCCTGCATCACTTCCTAAATAGACTACCTGAACCAAAGTTCTTGCCTCAGAACCTCCTTTGGGGGAGCCACAAGGATACTCTTCTTCTATGATAGCATGCAGTTATCACTTAAAATTTTTTTAAGTTATGATTTGTCTTTCTTCTTCCATTATTTTCTGAATTCCAAGGACATAGAGTTTCAGTAAACATGGAAATCATAAGACAGAGTTCCATTCCACCTCCTTTCAGCATTTTTATGAAGTACCACCAGTTGCCTTAAACAGAATAGGAAAATTTGAAGAGCACTTCTTCTTCCTAATTTTTTCTCACTTTTCTTTAGGGATAAGTTCCTGAAAATAAATTAGTAGTAATTTTACTCAGTGTTCAAGATATATTGCCAGGAGTCTGTAGTTAAAATGCCAGGGATGATGCATTAACACATTATTAGCCATTACCCTCCAGCCACACACAAATGTCTCCACTCTCACTCAAAGCTCTTGAGAGGACAGTCCAACAATGAATTCACAAGGAAGACTCTCACTTCCCCTTCTGTTTTTCAGCCCATATAAGTCTTGTGTTTGAAAATCACTATGTTTGTCCCCTAGGGCTACCATACCAGAATACCACAGACTGGGTGGCTTAAACAACAGAAAATTATTTTCTCACAATTCTAGAAGCTAGAAGTCCGAGGTCAAGATGTCAGCAGGGGTAGTTTCTCTTGAGGCCTTTCTTAGCTTGCAGATGGCCTCCTGGGTCCTCACATGGCCTTTCCCTCTGTGTACACATTCCTAGGGTCTCTGTATTTCCTAATCTCTTATTATAAGAACACCAGTCATATTGTATTAGGTCCCAATTACCTCTTTAAAAGCTTTTGCAAATATAGTCATATTCTGAGGTACTGGAGGGTGGAGCTTCAACAAAAGAATTTTAGGGTGTCATAATTCAGCTCATTAGGGCCAACTTTGTTCTAGAGAACATGATGGTAGAACTCAATGAAAGAAAGCAAGGTAGGAGGCTGGCCATTGATGTGGCTAAGCAGAGAAATGAAATAGAAGGATCTTCCCTGGGCTAGATACACGTGGAGTTGAGGAGAGGGATGCAAAATAGAAGCCCAGATCAGTAATAAAGAAGGTGACTTTTCCGGAGTTAAATGTCACCTCTGCTATTTTTTTTTTTTAATTTTTATTTTTTGGCTGTCACAAATTGTACCAATATAATCAGGAAAGACACAGTCCTCTACATTATGAAAGTACTTATCAGACTGGTATTATAGAAAGAGTATAAGGTTTAGATACATATTCTGCAGAGATTTTGAGTTCCATATCTATCAGCAACCAGCTCTGGTAGTGTGCAGCTACTTAATCTCATGAATCTCTTGATTCTTTATGTATGAACTGAGGATAATATCTCTCTTCAAGAATTCATGTGAGGTGTAAGTGAGACAATGCATGTAAAATACCAAGCACATAATAGACTTTAATAGATGCTCAATTTTTATCTGCATATTCACATTATTTTACAAATCCTGAGAAAATAATTTAAATGCCATGCAAGTTTTGAACAGGTAAAGAAGGCTGAAGCAATGGAAATTTTTGGTTGATCACCAAATGAGATTACCTAGGAGCTTAACAATAGAAAATATTAACGAAAGAGTATATAGGAGGAAACTGAGTAGAAATTTTAATTTTTCCCCACTATTCTTCACTATACTGCATTGGATTATGTGGAAGGGCATTGGTAGAAATGACATTGTTTATGGAAGCCAGTAATAGAAGCTAATCAGGCACCAAAAGATTAGTCAAAGGAATTCATGGTCATCCTCAGAGAACATGGGGTTGTCAATCATTCTAAATTGCCACCCTGACATTGTATAGGAAATTGGAAGGCCAAAAATGAGGATCTTTTTATGGAGCATTGTACTTGTTTGTTGATGCTTCTAGTTGCTTCCTTTCTATACTTTTCTAGGCATTTGCCTAATGGATTTGGGCATATTGACAGTTGTAGAGCCATAGATTTGAGCCATGCAGAGTAAATACCTAAATGTTTGTTTGTTCTGTGCACACACTAAGAAAGCAAACGTGGGTGTCTTTTAAAATTATGAACAACCACAATAGAATAAGTTAGGTTAAGACAGAGTCTAAATCATCCTCTAAGATAGCAGAACAAATAGGCACAGAGCTTACTGGTGGTTATCCATTTTGTACTGGCTACTGCTGTATAATTCCCCAAATATTCTGCCTTTAGTTTTGTGTGCATTCTAAGCATGTCACCCTTTCCTAGCCTAAAAATACTTCAGACAATATAATTTAACTCAGTAAATAAACCTCTGAAAATTTGCATTTTTCACAAGTTTTATTGTTAATTGCCCAATACCTGCCAATTTAGGGCATACTAAATAATGCTCAAAAGCTGAATGGTTTTCTCTCCATTTCTTTTTGCTTGTGCCTCATTAAATTGTAGTGTAGGAGAAATTATGACATAATGAAGGCACAGAGATGTATTGGAAAAATCACAAGGAAGAAAGATGAGATGACAACTATAAAAGGCTGGGAACGATGATAACAATGACAACAAGGGAAAAGAGAGATTATCATACTATCAGGGCTTCTTTGTGATCACTTCCAACTTCTCTCAAAATAACTGGCTTCAGAATAGTATATTTACCTTTGAGAATATATTTATGCTTGACTTCTGCCCTGACTTTTTGTGCTTTTATTTAACCAGGCACAGTTTGTTTAGATCATATTCAGCCTTTGCTCATTAAAAAAACAAAAAAACAAAAAAAATTTTGCATGTACACAAAAAGTCATGGCACATAACTGTAATAACTTCACAAACAAGCTCTCTCCACTTCAACAGGATAATCACTGTTCTAGTTACAGTGGGGAGAGGAAGAAGAACCCTTCAAGTTAATAAAAAGACTTCACATTTAGAAAAAGATCCTTAGACTTTGCATTTTACATTAATAGTTTTTGGCCCAAGGAATTAATTATTTAATAAACCAGTAATATTTATTGGTGTCTGTTATAACAGCAATAGCACACCCTTCTCCCTAAAAATGCAAATATCATATTCTGGAATTTCACATTTCTGTGTTGAGAGTGCATAAATTTGGCCATATAAAGTCCAAAAATATTCTTGCGACCCACCCTTTGAGAATGAATAAGTACTATAAATTCAACATGCAGTATACTAATTTAAAAGCACACATTATTAACAACAACAAAAAACTGGATTAATAAGTAGGTAGAGATTTGCTACAACATGGATGGATCTAGAGGGTATAATACTAAGTAAAATAATCAGAAAAAGACAACTACCATATGATTTCACTCATATGTGGAATTTAAGAAGCAAAATGAATGAAGAAAAGGAAGAGGCAAATCAAAAAACAGATTCTTAACAAACTGATGGCTACCAGAGGAGAAGTAGGTGGGGGGATGTGTGAAACAGGTAAAGGGGATTAAGAGTACACTTATCGTGATGAGCACTGAATAATGTATGGAATTGTTAAATTACTATATTATATACCTAAAACTAATATAACACTATGTTAACTATACTGGAATTAAAATTTTAAAAAAATTGTAAAGAATCTGAATAGACGTTTTTCTAAACAAGTCATACAGATGGCCAGCAGGCACGTGAAAAGATATTCAACATCACTAGTTATCAGGGAAATGCAAATCAAAACTGCAATGAAAGATCAGCTTAGACAGACCTGTTAGAATTTCTGTCATCAAAAAGATAAGAAATAACAAGTATTGGCAAGATGTGGAGAAAAGGAAACCTTGTGCACTGTTGGAGGGAATGTAGGTTGGTCCAACCACTATGGAAAACAAGAAGTTCCTTGAAAAATTAAAAATAGAACTACCATATGATCCAGCTATTCCACTTATGGGTATGTATCTGAAGAATATGGAAACACTAATTCAAAAGGATATATGCACCATTATGTTCATTGCAGCATTATTTACAATAGTCAAGATAGGGAAGTAACCTAAGTGTCTACTGATGGATAAATGAATAAAAAAATTGTGGTATATGTGTACAATAGACTATGACTCAGCCATATAAAGGAATGAAATCTTGCCATTTATGACAACATGGATGGACCTTGAAGTTATTATGCTAAGTGAAAGAAGTCAGATGGAGAAAGACAAATACCGTATGATTCCATTTATTTGTAGAATCTAAAAAGCAAAGCAAAACAAATGAAACAAAAACAAACTCATAGATACAGAGAATAGATTGGTGGTTTCCAGAGGGGAAGGGCATTGGGAGTGGGCTGAATGGGTGAAAGGCCTTAATTATATGGTGGTGGATAGTAACTAGACTTGTGTTGGTAATCACCTTGTAGTGTATACAAGTATCAAATTATAATCTTGTACACCAGGTGAAACTTATAAACCAATTTTCCCTTGTTTTTCTTAAAGCATATTTTTATTCCACAAAATAATTTTATAGGTCAGGCTTAGGTATTATATCCCATTCTCTATACACTTTCTGTCTACCTAATCTATCTTTTATATATTAATGAAATGCATACTTCTATTTTCATCAAAATCTGATTTGAGTATTGACACACCTGTCCGATTTTTTCCAATGGCTGCACATTCAAAAACATGCATGAGGGATGTTAATCTGTATTGTTTGTTTTTTAAATTGCCCTTACCCATTAATGGCAACACTTTTAACTACCTGGGATGCTGCAGAAATTGGTGATAAAACGCTTGACAGCTGATGGAGTCAAGCAGACCATATTTTTTCTTTCAGAAAGAAACCTGAACACTAGGGCTTCTTCTCCTACTGTTACTGTCTTTTGGTGATTTAAGCGGTCTGCCATCACAAGAGAAAGCTGACATTGTGGAGTGGTGGCCCTTCCATGCTTTGTCATTTAATTTTTTTTATTTTTTATTTTTTGACAACTTATGTTCAGAGTTCCTTTTTTGTTGTTTAGGTGAGGCTCTATAAACAGAAGAAAAACAAGATCTAAAGAGAGTTTTGATTATTTTTTCTGTCTGCTTCTCCTAAACAAAGGATATTTAGTAGAGGAAGATTAAAATTTAAAAAATCTTTTTGAAATTTTCTTTAGAGGTGAAATTATTTACAGTTCATTTGAAATATATTTGTTTTATACCTTAATCACTTAAGAACTCAGACATGAATATATTTTATCAGTTTATTGGCTTACAAACTTTTTTTTAGAAAACAGTAAGATTGATAAATCATCCTGGTCATTGTAAGCAAGTCAGGAATAAAGATAGTAAAGGTTATTTTTCTCATTTATTTTTGTTTCCTTCCTGACATAAATATGAAGATGAGAGATAATCACACAAAACTTACACTTTGTATTTTTTTGTTTTTTTTTAACATAGGCATTTTAGAGCCAAAGAGTTTTATTGTGAGCTAAGTATCACATTAGGCCATGAGATTGTCTAATTAAATATATACAATTTATACATGTAGTTTCTGTTTTTCCATCTCCCTAAATGTATGAATTCCCATTCAGCTTTCCCTCCCTTCCCCTGTGGTCCTCTGCGCTATTCCTTATGTTCCACATATGAGTGAAACCATATGATAATTGTTTTTCTCTGTTTGACTTATTTCACTTAGCACAATCCCCTCCAGTTCCATCCATGTCAATTCACTAAATGTACATTTAGAGCCATGTGCCAGATCTTTTTATTTGATGATATGTACATGTATTATTAATAATCTTTTAAACTGAATAAAACAAAAAAATTAATGAAAACTCATAATTATGTGAGTGTCCGTGTGTGTGTGTGTGTATACAATCACATTTCCATCTCTTCCCTAATTCCTTGACCCACACTGTATCTAATCTTGGGTTTTTTTGCCCAGACCACAGGGCCTCTCCATATAGTCTGATTTTCATTGTCACAATAAGCTACTCTCAGTCATATGGAAAAGCACTGGAGGCTCCCCATAGTTGTGCACAAAATTTGTGTACTCTCTGAGAAGCTATTCCCAGGGAATATCTGCTTTAAAACTCCCTGAAGCTCTCTAAATTCTACTCTGTATTAATCTCCTCTGTGGTAGTGGTATAAAATATATAGGGTTGAGCACATTTAAAATTTTTAATATACTATCTGATTTAATTTCTGTTTATAAGAGATTATGGGGAAGAAAGTATTTGCAGTGTTTGATTTACTCAAATTGAATATTGGGAAGAAATCAAATAACTACTGTTAGGATAATTAAGGGAGGGAATGTACAGAAATCAGATTTGTAGTAGAATGTAGTTATACAGTAGAGTTTAGAGAAAAATACTCTAATTGTTAATGTGTATTTTAAACAAATTGAAGATGATTTGAAAATTGAACTTCTTTAATTGCTTATAACATGATACAAAATGGTTCCCTAAAGAGATTGTTTTTCCCCTCCACAGATGGATTTCTATTCAGGACTATATTCATTGAAATCTTTCTTTGGGGGCACCTGGGTGGCTCAATCAGTTAAGCAGCCAACTCTTGACTTTGGCTCAGGTCATGATCTCAGGGTCCTGGGATCTGTGTTCAGGGGGAAGTCAACTTGAGGATTCTTTCTCTTCCTCTCCCTGTGCTCCTCCATCCGCTCGGTCTCTCTCTCTCTCCCTCTCTCTCTCAAATAAATAAATAAATAAATAAATAAGTCTTAAAAAGAAAGAAATCTCTCTTTTAATGAGTCAAATAGCAATAACAACAAAAGCTTTTTTTTTTTTTTAAGATTTTATTTATTTATTTGAGACAGAGAGAATGAGAGAGACGGAGAGCACACGAGAGGGGGGAGGGTCAGAGGGAGAAGCAGGCTCCCCGCCGAGCAGGGAGCCCGATGCGGGACTCGATCCCGGGACTCCAGGATCACGACCTGAGCCGAAGGCAGTCGCTTAACCAACTGAGCCACCCAGGCGCCCAACAAAAGCTTTTTTTTTAAAAAAAAATGAGTCTGTGGGCTAACATTTTCTCCTAAATATCTTAATATTTTCTTGTCATAGTTGCTGAAATATCATATCATCAAAGGGGCAGTAATGCAAGTAAGCACACAAAGACACATTTTACATATTAGAACCCAGATCTGAAGGTAAATGCTCTAAAATCACTTACTAGAAGTATGGTGACATAATTAGGAATGGGAAAAAATTATCCTTAAGGACCAATTTTCTAAAAACAATTCTTTTGATATAATATGTTTTAAAATTAAATTAAAAGTCAGAGAAATAACGTTTTAGTTAATTTTCAAAACTTTGACTAAGATAAAATTAAACCATATTGAAAATTTTAAAAGCATCTATTATAATTTATATATGTATGTGTATATATGTACGTATATGTATATATATATACATACATATGTATAATATTTTGAAGGATATCTTCAATGTTTTTTATCAATTTTAAACAATGTATCAAAGAAAATAACTCATAATAGCTCCATAGGAGTTTGAATATTTCTGGGGTTTGCAATACACACAGATGTATTTATTGCAATGATTAGATATTTAAATAAATGCAGTTAAGTTATTTGAATTTCTGATTACTCAAACTGTATGAAAACACAAACTGTATGAAAAGCAGATCCCATCTTATATTTTATATTATACATTTCTTCATTCAACGGTCTCTGAACGGAGATTCTTGTCTTGAGACTGAATTGTCATCAAATTCAAATTTTCTCCATGTGTGACTAATTCCTCATAGAAATATGAAAAAATTTTTTTTCTTTGCCTAACCCATTTGATCTTGTACCTTACTTTAAAAAAATCTTCCTAGGAAATGCTTGTTTTTTTGTTTTTTTTTCTTTCTTTTTAAAAATTGTTTTAATGTAACTATTGGGTCATCTTGAACGTTATGAGTGATTTAAGGAAACAGTTAAATACTGGGATAAATGAATGTCTCATCCAACTGCTGGGTCCCAAGATTCTAAGGAAGAAAAACAAATCAGGAAAGAATTTATATTATTATTCAGTGAGAAGTAATGCAAATTGATATCCATTTAATTTAAAATACTTTTATGTAAAAGATAAACTGAGAGATGAAAGAGTAATTTTACAACCGCTGATGACAAATGGTGTTGTAATTGGAAAGAACATGTGTATCAAAGAATGTTCCTTCTCTGGATCATTTTGAATATGTTAATGGCATTGGAACCATGCATTAAATACTGAACAAAATAGTAAATAGTAGCATGAAGAAAAAAATGAGGCTGTGTATATACAGGAATTTTTTCTCTTTTTTTCTATTTATTCATTTTGGTGACTAATTTAATTTTATTTTAAAGATTTTACTTATTTATTTGTCAGAGAGAGAGAGAACAAGCAGGGGGTGCAGCAGGCAGAAGGAGAAGCAGGATCTCCAGTAAGCAAGGAGCCCAGCAAGGGACTCCATACCAGGACCCTGGGATCATGACCTGAGCCAAAGGCAGATGCTTCACGGACTGAGCCACTCAGGCATCCCATTTTGGTGACTTAGTTTTAAAAGAACTTGGAAAGGGTAATGAAAAAAAAAGAACTGATAATATATATTCATATTTGTATTAATACATTTAAATTGATAAATTATAAAATATCCCCTTTTTAAAGTAGGTTTCCATCAGACAAAAAGAGCAACCATGCGTAATATTTAGAAAGAAATTTATTCTAGGTATTTGTCCATACTCAACTGTGGGGGGTGGTAAAGCAGTCCAGGCTCTTCTTTTTACTTCTTGTGTTGAGGAAGTCAAGGGCCAGCAGTAGGAAAGAAAAGATGGATGTGAAGTGGAGTTGATCAATGAATTACAGACTTGAATTTGGGAGAATAGACTGAAATCCAAAAAGAGGATCTGGAACCTGTGTGCCCCTCTCTCACCTCCTGCAACCTTGATGATGTAGGTGATGTGCAGAGTATGCTGATACTCTTCATCATCACTCCTGGCCCGCAACTTACAGAAGGTGAAGGAGGAAATGTAGCAAGAGCTGCCGTTCCCAGGACAACAGGATGAGCTTGCACCGATGGCGATGTTCATAAGCAGCAGCATTATTTGACCCTGCGTTAATGGGTGTGACAGGCTCTCCAACGGGACAAAGATTGGTTCAGGGATGGAGTGGAAAACATCTTATAGTAGTTGGTCCTCTAAGCTTAACCCAACTAAACAAAATCTTGTTCCTTAGTATTTGATTTCAAGAGGATGGGAGGGGTAGTTAGGAAAACAGAAGCTAAAAGAAGACTCTCGTGGAAAGAAATAATTTAAAAAAAGTGTTGAGAAACAGCATTGACACTGACTCTTAAACATGGTGACTGCTTCAGTTCTGCCTTCCAGATCTCATGCAAATTTCCGTCATGGCCAGTCCTAAATTGACACAGCACTAAGACACTGTACTTATGTATCATGGAGTTCCATATTTTTAATGTTTCTATACCACGGTGGAAATATCTTATCCTTTAGGAACTTAACTTCAGATGCACATCTATACTCTGAGCTAGTTGTTGGACATTGAGCGGGTTGTGTAATGTTCCCAATCACAAAATACAGATCACATTGTTGCTTCCCACTACTGTTGTGAAGTTTAAATGAGGTGCCACAAGTGAAAGGATGTGGTGTAGAGTGACATCAAAGTAAACAGATGCTTACAGCTAAAAAAACGTGTATCGTGTGCTATGTAATACTACACACCGCCCTTTAATAACATTTAAATGTTAGAAGGGATTCTGAACATTTTTAAGTTTTTATCATTGAATAAAACCCTTTCACTTTACAGTGGTAGAAACTTGTTTTTAGATAGGTTCAGTAATTCAGACTCGTCGGTTAGGGGCAGAGTTCTAGGTAACCCTCAGACATCTAAAATCTCAATCCAGGTATTTTTTTTTTTTTTTTACAATTATATAATCTGCTTCTCATAAGAATATGGATCACTATTTTTATTTATGTATTTATTTATTATTTAAAAAATTAGATCATTATTTTTAATTAAATGATTTATTTTTTTTTCTAGGATTTTGAGAGAATATTTCCTTTGGATGTCAGACAAATGGGAAAAACAAGGGTGGCAGGTGGTCTTGGTGTTGAGTCCAAGCTTTGAAGTCAGGACTGGATTCCTGTGATCCGGGTTTCACAGTTCACTGATCTATAATATCCTCCAAATTACTTCCCTTCCTTAAGGATCAGTTTACTTATGTAAAATATGTTCAAAATAGTGAGATGAGCAAGGCCAGCTTTTAGGACAGTGGTACACCATAAGCTCTAAGTAAATGTAGCTATTACTCTTGTTTTACTCCTGTAGAGTTTTAACATCAGTGTGCTAATGCAAAACAGGCTTGCTTGATGAGAACCTAGGGAGCAAAGTTGTGTGTGAGTTGATTTAAAGAAGTAATATTATACAGAAAGTCATGTCCTCTGTGAATTACCTTAAGTAGAGATACAACAGTTAAATTCAGAGAGCCAGTAATGCAAGACATTTGAAAACCAGTGGAGTATGAGGCTGAACAAAAAATGCATTGTTTTGTGAAAGACTGGCTGCAGATGATATCAGCTGAGAAATTATTATTCAGACTGAATGATCCATGCGATACCGCACTGTATTATCCTGAGAAAGTCTTGCCAAAGTAGATTTTGTTAAAGGACTCTGAAAAATTATCACCACCCACTAGAAGATGAGGAATCACTACAAGGATAGAATTCCTTCACAGTAATCAGATGGTCTCAAACTTACAATGAAGAGGATTTACTGAATGAAAGACATTTGTCTATTAGTTTTGTTTTAGATTTCTCAAAGGCATTTATACTGTATTTGATTATATCATACTCCTTAATGATGCTGATAACTTCTGCCTGTATTAACTTTTTTATCAAAGAAAGGGAAATCACAATATCTAAATCTAAAATGGTCTAAAATTCCCTAAATACCAACATTTCTGATTGTATTCAACAACTTCTAATAGTACTGATCTATAAAATTGTAATTAATGCTCTCTAATATTTGCTAGAGCTACGAATTAATGTCAGGAGAATTATCTACTTATAGATAGCAACAGCCTTGCTGTTGTCCTTATCATCTCATTTTACATATGAAGACTGAAGTTTAGGGAGATAAATTCACTTCCCCTTGTGTACTAGGCAGAGGAGGAAGAATTAAAACCAGGAATGCTTGGCCCAAACCCCACATCCCTGCCATACCTCGAAACACCACTCATTTTTATTTTTTATTTTTTTTATTTTATTATTTTTATTTTTATTTTTTTAAAGATTTTATTTATTTATTTGACAGAGAGAGAGACAACGAGAGCAGGAACACAAGCAGGGGGAGTGGGAGAGCGAGAAGCAGGCTTCCTGCCGAGCAGGGAGCCCAATGTGGGACTCGATCCCAGGACCCTGGGATCATGACCTGAGCCGAAGGCAGACGCTTAACGACTGAGCCACCCAGGCGCCCAACACCACTCATTTTTAAATGTCTTTCAAACTTGCTAGGATTTTCTGATTTACTTTCCCGAGTAAAAGTTTTAGGTCAGGGCTTGCCAGCATGGTTTCTCTTGCTTAATTCCCCCCTTTCCTACGGGCAATGTTCAAAAACATCCTCAATTACTATAGAGTATATCAACTTCCTGTCGAGAAAGCATTAGTGGCATCTAAAGAGACTGTATGCCTCAGTTTACCAGAGATCATCTTCGTTTATGTCTGTTGTCTCATTGTACTGTCTTTATTAGGATTTTTCCTGAATTATTCATTTTTAAACAATGTATTACTATTATTAACTGTTGCACTAAAATAAGCTGAGTTAGGTTTGCAAGACCTTCCTGCCTGTGCTTCCTTTGCCATGGTATCACTGACTAATCTGTGATATTTGTATGCAATGCACAGAATTCTCCCTTCAAACACATGGTTTAATCTAAAAGAGTAACTTTCTCTCTTTTCCTGACCATATGTACTCTATTTAACTAAACTCTTCCTTTCAAGACTGTATACAGTAAGCACTCTAATTGAAGGAAAGGTGCTTACATAGAAGAAGTGGGGACAGCTATGCCTGGTTTATGGCAGTGTTGAGAGAAATGGATGTTACTGCAGTCCTCCTGGCTTCTTGCGAACCAGCTCGTTGGTATGAACTGTACATGGGCCTGCAAATGCGAAAAGTCACAAGGCCAGCAGTAAGTGGGATCGCTGGAAAAATGTGGTAAATGACAGGCTAGGTGCACATGAAATATCTATGAAAAATAAAAGCTGAGCTGTCAAGATGTGGTTGTATAGAAATAAATGCGGTTTTACTCGCTACAGAGGAATAAATCTACAACTATTAATTTTAATATTTACTAATGCTTTTTATTTTGTAGTAAACCTATTTGCCATCAGTAAGTAATAAGAAAAATGAAAGTGAATTTTTATGATGCAAGAGTAAGGAAGCTCTGACGATGAAAAAGTAACTTGCACAAAATGCATCTCAAAATTTATGATCTAACATAAGGAGCACAGTGGCCACCTGAGAATCAGAAGACTCAAACCTGTTAAAGAAATATAAACTTCAACTACAAAAATCAGTTGTTTTAGAAGAATGTGCCTGGAGATGACAATTTAACACATGCAGCTGAAGAAGTTGTGTTTACTCATCACTCTGTGAAACATATTTCATTTAGTCCCAAGAATGTTGTTCTAAATTATTTTCGTTAATTGGTGATGCCAAGTTTTCTTGGTTCATATACAAGTAAAGCTATAACTGTTACTTAGTTGACTCCATTAGGAGAAGAAAACCTTTGAGAAGAAAGAAGTAATGAAGAGCTTATCTCAATGTAACCTGATGTTTCAAAAAAAATATGTATGAATTCCAGTCGAGAGGCCATGGCAGCTCTGGGGTGCATTGCTCAGCAATCATGTCAAGAGGACCTGGCATAAGGAGCATAGTTGAAACTGAGCTTCCTCAGCTCCACTGTGACATTCCTGCCAAACCAAGCTTCTTCCCATCTGTTTCCATCCAATGTCTGAGCATGGCTGTGGTACCTGAGCCACACAATTCCTGCCCAACGTAGGACAACTGTTAAACAATCGTTGCTCAGGGACTCCCCATTGGCCTGGATGAGACTCTCAGAACTGCAATAAAGTGCAGATTGAAGTTCTTTCTACCGACTTCTCCTGCCTTTACCCTTTCTACTCACAAGTGTCAGATACGCATTATAGCCTGAAGGCTCTCCTTGCCTTCTTTTGCCCTCTACCCTGTATCCTTTGCCAGAGATTCCCAAATAATTCTCTTGCTCATCTATCCTATCTTGGCTTCTACTTTTCAAAGGAACTAAACTGACATGATGGTAGTTTCTACCAATTAAAATAGAAGCTGTGACTATCAAAGAAATATTTTTACACATACAAAGAGTAACTGAGCAACAATAAGTGGAAACCTGATTTTTTAAAATGAGAACCACTTTCAGTGTGACAGTATATACTTTCCTTGCTTGGAGCTCATTATAATTTTAGAATTACTTGAGCCCTTGAAATTCTATGACTTTGCTTTACAATATATCTGCTTGTAGGAAAAATATTTTGATAGTTTCTATTTTGTTAGGATGAACATATGTCCTATACATAAATGAGATTAAGTTGAGAAGTCCTATGATTTTTAGCCTCTGAAATTGGTAAAATATACAAAAATTATTGATAAAGATAATCTTTTTGACAAATTTTGTCTTGCAAAAATATTTGTCGAAGAGCTGTACTTTTAATGGCAGCAAAAAGAGTACCTCTGAAAATACTTGGGTTGAAATATTTATACATTTCAATCTGGAATTTAGAATCTAGGGGACATCCTATGTTTAGCAAAGTTTGCTCTGAGCTTTCTAGGTACTTTGATGATCTCTGTCAATTTAATAAAAAAAAAAGAATATGATTAGATAATATTGAAAAAATATACCTTCAGAAATTATAGTGGCAGAGTATAAGAATATGATTAAAATGAGTGATTAGGCAGTATCTTCATGCTTATAATTGACTAGACTAGAAATTTTGGAATCAAGCTGACTCTCCTTTTTCTATCAACCAAACTGAGGAAATTTTGCCGGGTCAATTTTCAATATATATTTCAAATCTAACAACTCAGCACATACACCACAAACACACCAATCCAAACACAGTCATGCCTTATCTGGACTACTGCAGTCAACTCCTGATTTTCTAGCCTCTGGTCCTCTCACCTACCCTAGTTTCAACACAATCTTTTACATATTTATGTCATTTTTAGTTTTCTGCTCAAAACCTTCCAATGGCTTCCCATATCAGAATAAAATCCATAGTCCTTCAAAGACCTACAAGGCCTTGCCTGATCTCCCCAACACCAACTTCCTAATATCACCTTTTATTACCTCCTGACTCCCGTATTCACAGCTGCACTGGCCTCTGTAATATTCCTCAAATATGCCAAGTACACTCTCCCTCTGGGCCTCGAATCTCAGTCCTTCTAAGTAAAATGCTTCAATTACAAGATTAGTCAGAGAGTTCCCCACTAACGATCTGTGTTTTTTTTTTTTTTTTCCTTTTTTTTTAGGAAGAGAGAGTGAATGCAAATGGGGGAGGGCAGGGGGAGAGGAGAGAGAATCTTAAGCGGGTTTCATGCCCAGGGTGGAGCCCAGCACCGGGTGATCTCAGGACCCCGAGGTCATGACCTGAGCCAAAATCAAGAGTTGGATGCTTAACTGACTAAGCCATCCATGCATTCCTAACCATCCAATTTAAATAAGCATCTATTTGTTCCTTTGTACTCCTTTACCCTGTTTTTATTCTCACAGAGTTATCACCATCACCATGTATGTCTTACATGTTTAATTTCTAGTACCCTTTTTGTAGAATATAAATTTCCAGAAGGCTAACAAGAGAGGAATTCTGAGTCTAGGGAAACCCAATCTTTTATTATGAACAGAGAGTGTGCCCAAATAAATAAATAAAATAAATAAAATAAAGATAATCTTTATTACTTTATTTTTTATTTTTAAGAATCTTTAAAAATCTTTTTTACTCTGTCAGGAAATAAGTCTGTTCTCTGCCCCAGAGGAAGACATGGCTTCTGTCTTTTTTTTTTTTTTTTAAAGATTTTATTTATTTGAGAGAGAGAGAATGAGAGAGCACATGAGAGGGGGGAGGGTCAGAGGGAGAAGCAGGCTCCCCGCCGAGCAGGGAGCCCAATGTGGGACTTGATCCCGGGACTCCAGGATCATGACCTGAGCTGAAGGCAGTCGCTTAACCAACTGAGCCACCCAGGCGCCCTGGCTTCTGTCTTTTAAAGCTATTTACAAACATCCTTGGAAAGTTAATCCAAGGAAAAGATAGTCAGTGACTCTGCTCATAAGATATGCAGAAAAGCAAGAAACCAACTGAGAAATTGTCTCCTAACACCTATTTATATCCATAACATTTGATGACATGCATAAGGGGCAATTACAGATGTAGGAAACTGAAAAAAGTCCTCAGAGTACCGGATTACAACTATCGTTCATTCACCCATTACATTAGTTCAGTTAATGTCTGCTGAGTGTCCATTATAGACCAGACACTGATCAAAGTTGTAGTGATACAGCAGTGAACAAAACAGTGTGTTAGCCTTCTGGAAAGTTACATGTACACATCTATGTATACATACATGTTACAGTTTGGCCTTCAACAAAAGAAAGATTAGGACTGAGCAATGGACAAGAAGAATTCTTGAGTACATGGAATTGAGCTAGGCCTGCAAACATGAATTCAATGTGACCAGAAGGAGAAAAGGGAAGAAAGTTTTTTCATTATACTGACAAGAGAATCAGAGAATAGTAAGTAGTTTTGTTTTGCTAAAGCTGAGTGTGCATGTCAAAGATCCCTGGGAATCTATAAAGAAGTAGAATCAAAGAATCATATAATTTTAAGTTAAAAATCAGACTTACCTTGTAAAAGGTCCTAAATGTCTTTTTATAGAATTAGGAATGAATACTAGAAATACTGTTTATATGTAAGTGTGTGCATTCTTATGTGCATGCCTATTTTTTTCCAGCCGAATTTTTTTTCTTCTTTCTTTCCTTCTTTTTTAAGTGGAGGTGACAAAACCAGCTCTGTTTTATTGAGAGAGCACAGGTGGTCCTCTGGGAGAAGGGAGAAAAACTAGAGGCAGTGTGTTTTGCAATGATTATGTGAAAAATGATAATTCAGATTCAAAGGAGATTTTAGTTGTTGAATAAGGCACATGTGGTTAATAATTTGGTCTCATGACATAAAGAAAAGGGTGAGCTGAAGATGATTTGGAGGCTTTCAACATGAGAAACTGAATGGGTGCTTAGGACATTAACATGACAGTGAAAATAATAAGAGCAGCATGTTTATGAAGAGAAGGTAATGAGTTTATTTGTGGACTTATAGAGTTACAGATGTTGCCAAGTATCCAGGGAGCAATATTGAGTAGACCTTTAGAAATGGGATTCTGGAGCTCAGATGAAAGTTGAAAGTTAGAAATATAAACTATAAAATTGGTTTATCATTGACTGATGCTTTCATTTTTAGTATCTGTAATAATTTTGAATCTTTTCTTATTTTTGTTATTACTTCTTAAGATAAATACTTTTATAGTCTTTTTATTTTCTAATAATTAAAATGTTGATATATATTTTTCTGAGATTATCATTTTGGCTGAATGTCATGGATTTTTATATGCCATATTCTCATTGTTACTGTATTTATTGTTTGTTTGTTTTTACTAGAGTTACTCAGATTAGTGTTTTAAATGTCTAGGGTTAGATATTTTGGACTATCATTTAAAAATATTTAATTTTTTAAAATTATAGTCAGCATATATGTGGGTTTTTTGTTTTTTGTTTGGTTTTGTTTTTGCTATTTCTTGAAATCCAGCTTGATGGAATATCAGAAATTGTTTTTTATTCTACCTAATAAATTTGGATGATTTATCAATTTTCCTTGTCACCTATAAATGAACAGCTGAGTATTCGTTTTCTGGTATTTGCAAATAGCATTTATGTCTCTTTATTTTAGGGTTTATATATTTATATTATATATTCAAATATTTTCTGTATTCAAATTTGGTAAGTGAGAATTCTGAATAAACCTCAGAGATTGAACACACATTTATTTACCTTTGCACCATTCTAACTCCCCAACTCCCCCCGCACTGAGAACAAAGAAACTTCTTTTATATTATTAACTCAGAAGGAAGGACATGTGGGCTACAGGCAAAGAGGATAGCAGATGAAGAATTTCAACTGGATAGCAACAAATAGGAGTGGCAGTTAGGAAAAGTCAATACACAAGCCTACTTAGGCTATGGGACTGAGAAAAAGGCTCCAAAACGTAAAGCATCACATGCCTCTTTGTGTTGGTAAATATATAGGGTGAGGAAGGGGAGCATTGGTGAATTGAAAGACGGGTTAAAAATTTGTATAAGAAGTTGATAGAACCCCGATTCCAAACACCAGTCTTCACAGCCAAGAAATTATTCTCTATGCCTAACACCAAGAGGATCCAGGAGTTTTACCCTCTGAAGAGACTGAGACAGGAGGGGACAGTAGGCTCAGGCTGTGGGGAGCCTCTCTGAGGCTGATGGAATAAGTGGAAATCTACCTGGTAAAAAGTGAGATCTCCATTCTTTTTCTCTGTTGGCTCCAAGATCACTGCAGCCAGGCCTGAGTTTCTCAAGCGATTAGTACCACTCATATATGTGGAACAGCAATCAGCATCATGGAGTCACCTTCTCACAGGTGAACGGCTGCTTGGGGATCACCAGCAACAGAAAAGCCTCTCAACATGGAAGAATGAGATAGAAACTGATCTTTTATGTATTGACTTTTTCCTGTTTAGTTTGTCAGGTTCTTAAAATTAGGTCTCAAAACCTCTAGAAGGAAATACATGGATCCTTAAAGTATTTTTTATATGGTTGTAAATTTAATTATTTTTTGATATTACTTCTGGTTATCTGTTTTGGATATTATCAGATTGAGATTAGTAATATCTTCAAAAAACAAATGAAACAGTGTTCTGGTGTAAAGTGCTGAATTTAACTCTTTTTGAAGAAACAGATGACCACTTTGATTCTTTACTCCTAAATTATAAATATAATAAATAACATTAAATAAATATACAAAAACATGAAGAAAAATGAAGATCACTTCCATTTATCAGCTGATTCATTTACTTGGCTTTCCATGAAGTGGAAGACTAATTTAGAATCAAACCACAGAATAAAGGGTAATTTTCATATATAGGTATTACTGGCTACAGAACAATTATTTTTAAATTGGGTTAATTTTAGACACATTTTGTTTAACTGCATTTATTTTATACCTTTTAAAAATAATTAGCCCAAATTTGTTTTAAAAATTTGAGCTCATTATGAAGTTGAATACAATTCATTTAAATTATGAGTGGCCTAATATATACTATCTGAATGTAATAACATTTTCTGAGTTAAGCAAAAGTAGGTTATGTATAGTATATATTAATGACATTTTAACACAATGATATTAAAAATCAAGGAAAAATTTTTAAAAAGTCTCTTAGAAATCATGACTACTAAATGTTTAATAGTAGGTACTCACTAAATGACTTTTTTTGGTATTATTTTTTTGTTTTTTAATGAATGACAATAATTTTCTTCAGTTCGGGGAGAAAACAAAAAAGATTAGAGATGCTTGGTAAATTAGATGTTTTCACTGGGGACCAAAAGCTAATTAAACAAATTAAGTAAACATATTTCAAATTGGATGAAAAAATAGCATATATCATTCTACTTATATGAAACATAACAGATATATTAATACACATGTATTTTTTTCTACATACATACCAGGTATGTATATATTTAAGGATATGAAACCATTTCAGAGAACTACTTATATGCTTGTTTACTTATATTTGTGCTTCTTATATGCTTTGATATTTACTTCATTAAATTTGACATTGCAAGAAATTGTCCTATAGAAATAATTGTTTAAAAAAGACAATAAAAACATATTAAAGGAAGCCAGAGTAACCTGTGAAATCATTTTCCATTTTGATTAACTGTTAAAAGACAGTAAGGATAAAAGTTTAAATTGTTTGAATGAGTCAATCTGGTTTTAAGAAAATAATTAAAATAAACTCTTTCTTAGATATTAAACTTCTATCACAGACATTAGAGAAAATAAGGCTGTTTGCAATAGGGTCACTTTGACCAGTTTCTTTCCTTTAAAGTAACTGATGAATAAAAATGAATAGCTATTTTTAGGCTTATGGTACATTTCTTTCATAAGACCTTAAAATATGACTATAAACTTAAGAAAATTACTTTCAGTACAAATAACCTCCAGTCCATATTTTAAACTAAAATGTGACTATAAACTTTAGAAAATTACTTTCAGTACAAATAACCTACACTCCATATTTTAAACTAACAGTCCTTCCCTACTATCAAATGTCATTTGATTTTAGTGATACATACTTTTAAAAAATAAACATCAGGTAAAAAATCAAGTTATTTTGTATGAATTATTGCTTTGATTAATAATATAAATCGGTTACTTTTTTTTTATCAGGTGAGACATGTAAGAAAAAAGGGAGGAAAAGAAACAGACTAGTTTTCATTAGGAATAGTTCGTGGTGCTTAGAAATAGAAACCCATCATAAAACTCAACTGATAAAAGAAAATGTTTGTCCCATTCTACTTTGTAATAGAGAGAAAAATATGTGGTACATTTACTGCAATTGATGAACCAATACTGATACATTATTATTAACTAAAGTCTATAGTTGACATTAGGGTTCAGTCTTTGTGCTATAATTATACGGGTTTTTGAAAAATATATGATGATATATATCCACCACTGTTGCATCATATAAAATGGTTTCACTGCCTTAAAATTCACCTGTGCTTCACCTATGTGTCCCCACCTCCTTTCTTCTAAATCCCTGTTAACCATCTCCATAGTTTTGCCTTTTCCAGAATGTCATGTAGTTCAAATCATATATTAAGAAGCATTTTCAGATTGGCTTCTTTCCCTAGTAATATGCATTTAATGTCCTTCCATGTCTTTTAGTGGCTTGATAGCTCATTTCTATTTATTGCTCAATTATAATCCATTGTATTTGTGTACAGTGTACAATTGTATGGATGTACTCCATTTACCTTTGAAAGATTGCCTTGTTGCTTCCAAGTTTTAGCTATTATACATGAAGCTTCTGTAAACATCTCTGTGCAGGTGTTTGTGTGGATCTAAGTTTTTAGCTTATTTGGGTGAATACACAGGACCATGGTTGCTGGCTTATATATTTTGGAATATATATTTTACTGGAATGAATATACAGAAACACACACACACTTTATATATAAGATGTATATTTTTATATATAATATATTATATATATGTGAAATTTTCAAATGGTCTTCCAAAACAGCTGTAATATTTTGTATTCCCACCAGCAGTGAATGAGAGTGCCTCTACATCCTTGCCAGCATTTGATGTCATTAGTGTTTCAAATTTTAAATGTTTTAATAAGTGTGTAGTGGCCTCTTATTGTCATTTTAATTTGCTATTTTCTAATGACATGTTGTTGGGCATCAATTAATATCCTCATCTGCCATCTGTATAACTTCTTCTGTGAGGTGTCTATCCAGATATTTTACCCATTTTTAATTGATTTGTTTGTTTTCTAATTATTGAGTTTTAGGAGTTCTTTGTATATTTTCCATACCAGCACTTTATCACATGCATGTTTTGCAAAGATTTCCTTCCAATCCATAGTTTGTCCTTTTATTCTTTTAACTGTCTTTCACAAAGCGGGAAGTTTTAATTTCAATAAAATCTTAAAACAATTTACAGAATATACTTAGGTGTTAGCAATACTGAGTCTTCCTATACATGAACATGAAATATTTAGTTCTTTTGTTTCTTTCATCAGTTTTTATAGTTTTCCTCACAGAGATTACATACATACTTTGGTAGATTTATACTTAAGTATTTCATTTTTGTGAAACATCATTTTTGTGTGGTGCTAATGTAAATGGCATTGTGTATGTGTTTTTTTTTTTATTTCAAACTCCAATTATTCATTGCTGGTATATAAGAAAACAGTTGACTTTTGTGTATTACTAGGTGTCTTATAACTTTGCTATAATTTATTAGTTCTAGAAGTTTGTCATTTCTTTTGGATTTCCTGCATAAACGATCATCCTGTCTGCAAACAAGGAGTTTTATTTCTTCTTTCCAAATCTCTATACTTTTATTTCCTTTTCCTGTATTGCTTTTGCTAGGGCTTTTCTTGTATTGTATTAGCTAGGGCTTCAGTATGGTGTTGATCTTTTTTTTTTTTTTTAAGATTTTATTTATTTATTTGAGAGAGAGAGAGAGCGTGCACAAGCAGGGGGAGGGGCAGAAGGAAAGGGAGAAGGAGACTGACTCCCCATGGTGCAGTGAGCCCACTGCAGGGTTTGATCCCACGACCCTGAGATTAAGACCTGAGCCGAATGGCCTAACCAACTGAGTCGCTCAGGCACCCCGGATTTTGTTCTTAATTTGAGTGAAAAAGCATCTAGATTCTGTCATTAAATTATGATATTTGCTGTAAGCTTTTGTAGATGTGCTTTATCAAGTTGAGGAAGTTCCCCTATTTCTAGCTTCCTGAGAGTTTTTTTTTTTTTTTTTTTATCATGAATGGCTGCTGGATTTTGTCAAATGCTCTTTTTGCATGTATTGATATGAACATATGATTTTATACTATATTTTCAAATCATGTAGAAAAATAAGATTAACATAATAAATACAAATTTAGAGATATGTTCAATGTTATAAAAACTTCCTTATTTCCTGTTTTATCCATTTAAAAAGTTGATGTATTAAAGAAGACTATGATTCAAATTATTGTCAGTTGATTTCAAATACTTTTTTTGAGAACTGTTAGATAATGAAGGTTAGTAAAAAGAATCTCTGAAGGGACATATTTTTAAGTCTTAGGCAGAAACAAGAATACTAATTCAGGTAATTAATTCAGTTACTTACACTATTAATTTAATTGCTTTCAATTCAATGTGATCTGCAACATTTTAATATATTAATTCCTTCTTTGGCTGGTTCATTCATTCAACAAACAAAGCAGAGATTGGTAGTTTTCTATCACAATATCTATTTTCTATGGCATGACAACCATGACATTTGATGTTTTTTAGATCTTTTCAAAAGCAGGTAACACACACTCCTCATGTTCCATTGGGGACAATAGAAAAAGAATAAGCAAGTAAATATATAGTAAATGGTACAAAATACTACAAAGAAAAATAAAATGGGGTAAAAAGTGTGCTGCATAAGGGGAGATGGGTGCCATTTTATCAGTGAATTCTTCCCTAATGAAGTGAGATTAGAGCAGAGGCATGGATGAAATGAGGGCACATATTACGTAAGTACCTGGAGAAAGGGGGTTCTATGAAGAGGACTTAGGAGGTGAAAAGTTCTGGAGTGAGAAATGTGTGGTCTGTTTGAGGATTAGTTGGAAGCGAGAGGACATGAAAGGGATGATATTGTAGATATAGCATAGGGCCTTGAAATCATGTAAGGAATTGGGATTTTATTCTAAGTGTACTAGAAATCCATTAAACTATTTCACGAGCATATTTCTGTTTTAAAAAAAACACTTTAGTTACTGAATGGATACAAGATAAAATCATATAAAAGTCAAAGCAAGGAGATCAGTTAGTAGACTCTTACAATAATTGAGGGGGACATTAATGGTGGCTTGGACAATTATACCACTATTGTGGCAGTGGAAGTAGAGGGAGATGTGTGGATTTGAGATATATTTTGAAGGATTTGCTGTTGCGTTAGATCTGAATTATGTTGATTATCGTAATACTAGGCTATTACGACAAACACACCCTATTTTAGCAGTGGCTTGTTACAACTAAAGTTTCATGTTGCTCTCCAAACAGTCCAATGTGGGTGTTTCTGGTCAGTGGGTGTGGGTGATAGTGGTGGTGGGAGTAAGTGCTTTCTACACAGTCATTCAGGGAGCTAGGCTGATGGAGTCCCTGCTAACCTCAACATGAGGCTTCTATGGTGGTCCAGGCATTGACATCCAGCTGGCTGGTGGACAAAGAAACAATGGAGGAGCCAACTTCACTTCTTAACCATGTTGCCCAAGAAAGCAAACATATCACTTTCCACTGGTGAAAATGAAGCCACTGTGCCCCAAATTGCATGCATAGGGGCTGAGAGATATAGTTGCTCCTTGGGGAGCCACTTTGCTGTAATAAGTCTGCTATGCAAAGTAACAGATTGGTCATTAGCAGGAAGTCATGACTGCATACGTAGTATGAGGGAAAAAGAGGAGTCAAGTATGGTGTTAATATTAGAAGTCTATCTGCTGGGTAGTTGTCAATGTACTAGGTGCATTAAAGTGCAGGCAGCAGTTTGTTTTACATAAGTTAATTTGACACATCTTAAGTTGATAGTCAAAGATGGATTTCAGAGAAGAGGTTTTATATGATATATATTTTGGAGTAATCAGATTAAAGAGGATATATAAAAATCAGAAAACTTTATGAACTAATTTAGGAAATCATGTGCATAAGGAAGAAAAATAAGTCCAAGGGTGTTCCCACTATGAAAAGTTTACTTCCAAACCCCATTGTGCACACAATAAAATTATGGCAGGAAGTTAAATGAAAGACCTAGAAAGAAAAACCATATTAAATGTTGTCCAGTATCCTTTCTGCATTCCTTCTAGAAGTGGTTGGTAAGTCAAACAAATGGCTACAAAACTAGTTTCTTCAAGTAGCCTATTTGTGGTAGAAATTTTAAACTTTTTTCTATCTGGGTTCCCATTTCCTAATTTTGATTCTTTGGTCAGTTTCATTCTTTGTTGATGTGCTAGCTCAATAATGGACACTTCTTAGCTCTAGGGAACTGCTCTGTTTTATTTTTAATTGAATCTGGGACTTTGAAAGTTTGAAAGCCAGTTTCTTTTCACTAGAGTGGTTAAAAAGAGATCGTAAAAATAGTGTTTGTCAGAATTTCTTGCCTTGCTTGGCGGGGGATGGCCTATAATCCCCACATGAAGTCACAGAGGCTGCCTCTGAAACACTTTGTTTGCTTCTCATACCTTGTACTTCAGAACAGGATGCAATGCTTTCCATGGTGCATTGGAGCTTCCTAAGCATGTCCTATACATGTGTGTCTCTCTTGTCAAGTTTGATAACTGAGTAACACTAGATTTAATATAAGAGATATTTTTCTGTATTTATACTTCTATATTTTATGAAAGGATTCTTAGTATGCATCTGGACACTGAAAGTAGTGGTCTTTTAATTATGTGATACTTTATTCAAACTACAAGATACCATATATTATGCATTATTGCATAGCACGATTCTTCAAATATAGTATACTTACACTACAAGTTTTCCTACACTCACTGCTCAGATACTTGTTTTACTAGCTTGTTATTGTATTCACTAAATTATTCTGAGTAGTGTAAACTGAAGGGGTAAAATTCTGATTGTTGGAATAAATAAGGGGACATTTTGCAGGTGTGTGGGGGAGTTTACTTAGATACTAAAGTGATCCATAAGACAGATGCCAAAAAGTGAAAAATCTTTGAGAATTACTTACTAAAATTATTAACAGCTAATGGTGCTTATATTTATTAACCACACAAATTTGTTTTCTGAATGTAAATATTTATGAATAAATTTCAACATCTTAAAGTTCTGTGAAATAATAAATAGGGTATGGTGTCTCAAAACTGGAGTCAAATAACATGAGTAGAAAAAATCAAATTTTAAAATAGAGGTATATGAAATACATCTTGTAATTTTAGAAAAAAACTACCAAAATTTATGAAACAACAACTCAAATTTTATTCCAGAGTAAGATAGCACATATTTGGACAAAGTTTCTAAAAGCTAAAATGATATAGAAAGCCTCACTGGTATATTTCATTTTATGTAAATGAAAAGGGTGTGAAGTGTAAAAATGTACATTGTAATTATAGTTCAGAGAATTTTGTTACATATGATCTAACATAAAGGAGTCCTAATGAAAAGGTATTCTGAAGACCTAGAAAACAGTAATGTGTTACTTGTGTGACTGTTGAAGAGAAAGAAATGCATTGGATTAGTGATAATACAAAAATTTAAGCATGATTTGCTGACTGATTAATGGTGCTATTGACAAAAACAGAGATTTGGGGTTTCATAATGTTTTTAAAATCCCTACATCATTGTCTTTTGACATTTCAAACATTAGGTCAGGTGACATAAGAAGCTATATGATTTACTAACTGGGCATACTTATATTTCACTTGGATGCCATCCACAAACATTTTATATAGGTCAACCTAATCAGGAAGACTTTGAATTATCTATGTTGGGAAAAAGAAAAATTACTAATAATCTACTCACACTAGTTACATGGCAGATGAGAGAAGAGAATAAATGAGAGATAAATGGTAGTTCATGTGGACAGAGAGTTTAGACAGGAACACAAAACAATATTTTCCTTGCAGGAATTGCGAACTTGGAGTTTATTCAACTTACAAATTCATTTTGGTTGGCTTTAACAATATTATAGTACTTTCTGTTCACCATAAACTCGACTCCTCTGTACAGTTGTATATCTAACCTGATTTAAATATCTTTATTTGTGTGGCTCATGTAGGAAATCGAGTTTGCTTCTCTTTACTTTGTTCTTTATATATTTAATATGAACTTGAACTTACAAAGCATGAGTAATATTCAAAGTCAAAGTCAGTATGATTATCTCTGTCTCTTCTCTCTCCCTTTCTCTCTCGTGTGTGTGTGTGTGTAGTAATATATATATATGTATATATGTAAGTTTAGTGATATATATGTAAGTTTAGTGATATATATGTAAGTTTAATGATATATATGTAAGTTTAATGATATATAAGGTATATATAAGTTTAATGATAAAAATGTCATTATATATCATCATATATATCATAATGTATAAGTTTATATATACATATATATGTATATATATACATATATAAAAGTTCAATGATTCAGGGCAGAATTGCATTATAATCAAAAAAGTATAGTTCTTTGGGGAAATCCTCATGATAAAGTAATGGTAAGAGAACAAAAGACACAAAAGTACACAAACCACATATAAAATACAGTAATTATATTTGGATATAAAAAATACATTTGTTTATACATTTAAAATGTTATTAATATTTTATAAGAGTATTCTATATTTAATAACCAGATCTATGTAGCTATTGTGTCTGAGGGCAGATTTACCTGGGAAGGCATGTATTCAAAGATAAGATATGAAAGTTTTGTCCTAGAATGATACATATCATGTGGATTGATAAGGGAAATTAGAAGATGCATGCCTAATTCAAGTCATAACATGATCTGGGAAAGGGGTTAGTAAAGTTTCTCTGTAAGAGGTCAGAGCTATGTATATCATAATGTCTCTAGTAACTACTCAACTCTGCTGTTGTAACACAAAAGCAACCATAGATAAACATTTCTTAGAACTTAATTAAAAAAAAAAAACAAGCAGCAGGCTAGATTTGGTCCTTGGGCTGTAGTTTGACAATCCCCCATCTAAAATATTCCTATGCATTGACAACTATTGGCATGTAATCCATGCAGAGAAATTTACTACATGAAGACTTTCTTTAAGGTATTTGTCATGTATCTTCATATTCATGACACCTAACACTTATGGCATATAGGGGGCACTTGAGTATTTAATGAAAGAATGAATAGATTGGTCAATTAAAAATCCAGTGATACTTACTACACCTCTAAAGTATCATCACTTTCTCTTGTGAGTAGGGCTGACACTCAGGCAAACAACTTGATGTAATGGGAAACACATGGACTTTGGTGTTTGATAGTGTCTGGGTTTAAATTATTGATCTGCTACTTTTAGCTATTATACCTTGGACAAGTTATTTAATTGCTTTCAGTTGTAAATTATCCATTTGTCAAAAGGAAGTGATAATAGTGGCATATTGGTAAGATGAATTCATTAAACAAAATCATTATTTTTTAAATAAATGGCATGATAAGGAGTAGGTGCTTAGGAAAAATAAGCTTTCATCTACTTTGGTTGGGAGTCACAATTTGATTAACTTTGCAGGATCACAATTAACTATGGCGTATATATATATGAGGGTTATTTACTTATTTCAGACTGTTGCCTTGACTGGAGGAACTAAGTAGTCTTTAATCCTCTAGCCAATATTAATATTCTATATTTATATTGTCAAATTAATGCTAACCCATTTCTCTCCAATCCTGCTCTCTCCTTAGCCACAACACACACAACTATGCCCACCCAGGTATACAAAGGCATACAATTCTGAACATATTCAAAATGATCTATAGGGACAAAGAACTTAAATTAAAAACAAAATTACTTAAAATACCAGTAAAGAATTTCCTGAGACTTACAGCATGTTAAAGAAGTAAAATAAAGCACAGAAGCAAAACAGAACGGGTTTCAGATAGGAATGACTTTTTTGATTGTTCTAAAAATCCAGCCCATGATGATAGGTTAAAGGTCTGTTGTCTTGGGTGTTACCACATTGCTCACATCACTTTAACATTCCTTGATGAGGCATTTCCTTCTGGAAGCTCTAAGGAGACCCAACATAGTAGAAAATAAAGCCCAGTGTCAAAAGCTGTCTATTTGCTGGCCTTTGCACAAGTGGTTCCCCACTCCATTTTTCTTTTCTCCTAAGCACAGCTGCAAGTTTAAGCAGTCAGGCAAACTATAATCAACCGTTACATTGGCTGCTGAATCACAGTTATGTTCAATTTGCCTGTTAAACTTTTTTTTCTTGCTTGATTGACCTTGGTTCTCTCCTCCCACAAATATTCATGATGGCAACATAACATGCCAATCTTGCCATGTTGTAAGTGCTTCAGAAACTACCAACATACATACAAAGCAGAGGGAAGTGGCAGAAGCATTATATTGTTAGTACAGTTAACTTGACCCTTTTTTCATTTGTATTAAAATTAATTACAGATATCTCACAGTGCTTCATTTTAGATGTTTCCATTTTATTATTTTTTATTATAATTTTTTAAATTTTATTTTATTTTATTATGTTCCATTAGTCACCATACAGTACATTATTAGTTTCTGATGTAGTGTTCCATGATTCATTGTTTTCATATAACACCCAGTGCTCCATGCAGTACGTGCCCTCCTTAATACCCATCACTGGGCTAACCCATCCCCCACCCCCCCCCAAAACCCTCAGTTTGTTTCCATTTTAAATACAGTTGGTTTACTTTAATTTCTTGAGTATATACATAGTATATATATTTACATATATGTATATATAGGTACATATTTACATAATATATGTATATGTTCATGTCTATATATGTACATATACATATATAGATAGACCTGTACATATACATGTACATATATAGATATCTATAGTATATGTACATACACACATTGATTTTTATACTATATATTTAGTATGTATATAAATAGGTATATTTAGTGTGTATATATATACATATATATAGAGTATATATGTGTGTGTTTATATATATAGAAAGAGCTTATAATGATAAAATATTCTGATATATTTTTTTCATTATAAAAAGAGAAAAGAACCCTAAAGCAAAAAACAACCATTTTTATGACTATGCATTTGACTCTCCAGGAGTATGGCAGACAAAAAAATGTTCATTCATTCTCAGTATAAATAGTAACTCTAAGCCATTTTCACCTCCTTCTTCATACTTGGAAAGCTGAAAAATGTTCAGTATATTAACTTATAATATGTCAGTTCTGAAATGGGAAAAGAAAAAGTACTATGATAAATATAGCTACAGAGGCAATATAACATTTTTAACTTTAAAAATTTTTTTTTAAAGAGATCTAGCTTTAATGTCATAGAGGGATAGATATTAAATGGTATAAAGGGGAGGATGAGATCATCATATAGGTTTACTATATTTATCAGAAATTCCCCTTTGTTGGGTGCCTGGGTGGCTCAGATGGTTGAGCGTCTGCCTTCGGCTCAGGTCATGATCTCAGGGTCCTGGGATCGAGTCCCACATCGGGCTCCCTGCTCCTTGGGAGCCTGCTTCTCCCTCTGCCTTTCTCTCACGCTCTCTCATGAATAAAAAAAAAATCTTAAAAAAAAAAAAAGAAATTCCCCTTTGTTGTATGAGTATGAGAGAGAGAAAGAGAGACAGAGACAAAATTGCTGCTTTCCTTCATTTTACTGAACAAATTGTTTTATATCTTACAGTAAGAGCAGGTGGATTATACATTTAAATTAGATTACAGAGTTGTTTTTAATAATAGATGCTTACAATGAATATAACCCTGATGGATATCTCCTTTTTGTTTTAGCATCAATTTTTAAGTTATTTTTTCTTAAAAGTTCCTATCATTTTCTATATTTAAATGTTAAGATGTTCGTAATGGAAGTTACAGGACTATTTATTAAATACCAAGACTAAATTCTTTCATTGACTGCTTTTCAGACACAAAAGTACAGACTAAGTACTGAAGATGTTAAAAATGAAAACTTTCATTCAGTTACTCTGAGGTGGTGCCTGAGATTCTGTGTTTCTAGTTCACAGGTGATGTTGGTTTATGGTCCATGCAAGAAACCGAGTAAAAGGGCTTTATTTCAAATCAAACAATAATCTAATAATAATAACAATAGTGTTAATTTTATGTAAGTATTATCGCCAAGAAAATAATAGTTAATATGAAAATTAATAATTGGGCACATAAGAAAACCAAATTTATTGAATCTTGTCAATATAGAACATTCTCTGCTAAAGCTATATTAATACTGAGTTCTGCAATTGTTCTGTGGGTCATTTGCCCAGCATTGATGTGTTGTTGGTTGGTTCTATATCTGCTGATATATGACAAATTGTTAGGCTTGCATAGAGTCATATATTTCTGAAAGCTTTTTAAGAAAAAATCTAAAGGAAAAGCTGAAGTGTTTTTTAACTGTTATAAAGTCTTTTGGAATGCCAATGAATTAAACTAAAAAGTTTATTTGCATCTTAAAGCCACAACTCATAAGCTATGAGTGAAAAAACAACCATGAAGGGAAAGGATGGGTATATCCCATTGTAAATTAGTATGAAAATCTGTATTTTGTCTAGTGATAAACATTGCTCACTGCAGATCCTGCAGGTTAGACCAAATCTGTTCTGACAGCTAAATGACTGTACTCCAATGAGGGATTCTGGGAAGATGATTAGCTATAAGGACATGCATGGAGAACAGCTTTCACGAATCCTGTGCAAAGAAAATAAAAGAGAATTTTTATGGCACTGGATATCTCTGACAATAATTCCTAAAATATTAGGAGTTAGTGGAGTTAATGTGTGTCAGGACGTTAAATATCCCAAATGTCAATCCAAAAACAAGTTCTTTTTTTTTTTTTTTTTTTTTTTTTTTTTTTTTTTTTTTTTTTTTTTAAAGATTTTTATTTATTTATTCATGAGAGACAGAGAGAGAGAGAGGCAGAGGGAGAAGCAGGCTCCCAAGGAGCAGAGAGCCGGATGCGGGGCTCGATCCCAGGACCCTGGGATCATGACCTGAGCCGAAGGCAGACGCTTAACCATCTGAGCCACCCAGGCGCCCCCAAAAACAAGTTCTTAATAAGTGGTCTGGCACATACATATGTCTTTGCTCTATGCTTGACTCTTGGTTTTTGACATTTCCAGTAACAAACTTGAAGTCTTTCTTATCTATCTTTATAGACATTTGTTTATTCTTGGGGTACAATTGTCATAAACATGAGGCAATATTAGTGGCTGATCAAGTGATGCTAAGGCTTTTGTTCATTCACAGGTAATAAAAAATAGTGGTGGGATAGGATAAGATCAATCTATTAAAAAATACAATTACTGAAGACTGCAAGACACTCTCATTGGGGAGAATTCAAACGAATAATACTATGAATTAAATAGCAATGCAATACTGTTTCAAAGCAGTATGTGTAGTGCTGAAGGAATTGTCCCCCCAGTTAGTGCTTTTCAGCAGAGTAGTTATGAGGTTATTTTTGGTTAGGAAAGCTCTGTGAACACTATTCTGTGATTCTACTTCATACTAATTTGCTAGGGCTGTCATAACAGATATCATAGACTGGGTGGCTTAAACAACAGATATTGATTCCCACAGTTTGGTAGGCTTGATGTTCAAGATCAGAGTGTTCGCAGGATTAGTTTCTTTTGAGGACCCTTTCCTTGGCTTGCAGATGGCCATCTTCTTGCTGTGTCCTCTCATGGTCTTTTCTCTGTGCGTGTGCAGCCTTGGATGTTCTTTGTGTGTCCAAATGCCCTCTTCTTATACAGACACCATTGAGATTGGATTAGGGCCCATCCTAAGGACCTTATCTTAACTTAGTCACCTCTTTAAATGTCTTGTCTCCCAATACGGTCACATTCTGAGGTACTCTGAGGGTTAGGGCTTCAGAGTATGAATTTTTGGGGGAACACAGTTCAGCCTATAACACACTCAAAATCCTCTTATGTATAAGAGACCTGGTTTAGACCCCTATTTTGTAACTGAAGAGTTAGAGGCCTCTCCAAAGAAGTGAAATGTACAAGGTCAGCAAATTATTCAGTTGTAGAATCTAGAATAAATCATAGATATCCTGAATTCCTGATGGGTTGGTTTTTCTTTCTTACTTTCCACATGACTAATGCAAGCCTGATATGCTTCCTACAAATATTAAGTCCAGAGCTGTACTTGAGAAATGAGTAGGTGCAATAATTAGGGAGGCAGAATTTATGGCTAACATCACTCTTTCTAATCCAGCTCTTCTAGTTGAGTGAATTTTGTCTGAGACAGGAAGTCGTCTCAGGAGGAACACGGGGATGGATTAGTACAATGAAGGTTTGAGCCTGGGTTGAGAATAATGGCCATTATTTCTAACTTGCTGATGTAAGAATAAATTCATGTTGAACATGTTGCCATGTTGAATAAATAAATCGTTCTTAAAAGAGTTGACTTTTAAGATCTTAAATACGTCCTTGCGATGTTTGTTTTGTTAATTTTCAGCAGTAGTGGCATCACGTATATGGCATCACGTAGATGGCATCACGTATGAAGTGTTTGAGAAAATTTTTTATTTAAAAAGCCAAAAACTTTGCCATATTGAAAGATAAAATAAGTAATATCGGGGCACCTGGGTGGCTCAGTCATTAAGCGTCTGCCTTCGGCTCAGGTCATGATCCCAGGGTCCTGGGATGGAGCCCCACATGGAGCTCCCTGCTCGGCAGGAAGCCTGCTTCTCCCTCTCCCACTCCCCCTGCTTGTGTTCCCTCTCTCGCTGTCTTTCTCTCTGTCAAATAAATAAATAAAATCTTAAAAAAAAAAAAAGAAAGATAAAATAAGTAATATCAAGTATTTTTTAAAAAGAGAAAAATAATAGACATTTCTAAATGTATAAACCAATTTTAAGTACCGAGATTCTCTTAATAAACACTTCCTTTATCCCCAAAACTTATAGGCTTCTCTTAAGTTATTGATATCTGCTTAAACTTTACTGTCTTTTAAAAGTTCAAATGTACAAATGCAAAAATCAATTGAATTTCATAAGAATTTGAAAAACTAGCAAGCAAGCTGCAAAGTAAAATAAAATGCAAAATGTTATCAACTGAACCGAAGGTAAGTGTATTTGGGCTAATTACAGCAAAATGATGCCAAAATGAGTCTGATTTGTAAAACTGTTTCTGTTTGACAAAAAATTTTTTAAAAGATTGAATTAAAAAAAAATATTGACTTGATTCTTGGTTAGTCGTCTTTATTTTTTTTATTTTTTATTTTTTTAAAGATTTTATTTTTATTTATTTATTTGAGAGAGAGAGAATGAGAGAGAGCATGAAAGGGAGGAGGGTCTGAGGGAGAAGCAGACTCCCTGCTGAGCAAGGAGCCCGATGTGGGACTCGATCCCGGGACTCCAGGATCATGACCTGAGCCGAAGGCAGTCGCTTAACCAACTGAGCCACCCAGGCGCCCCTTGGTTAGTCTTCTTTAAATTATGACAGAAGGTATGTGACCAATCCCCTGAGACTATTCCCTGGGTTTGAATTAGTGAACTTACATTAAAAGAATGTCTTCAATTACTGGAGAAAGTTTAAAATGACCAGTTTTTCTTGTCAGATCCATAAACTCTAGGATGTATGTTTTCCTGTGTTTGGTCTGAGAACCTTAGAGTTTGCCCCATCTGTCTGTGACTAAAGAACCAAGTTTAAATCAGCAAGTTGCTTCTCCTAATGAAATTCTCTTTTCATCACTTCCCTTAGAAAATGGGTCTGGAAGTCTGAAGTGTTGTATTGGAAAGTATTTGTGCAATATAAAAGGTAAATCCATTCTCTGGTCAGGATTAGTTTGTGGATTGGTATGCCTACCTTCCTAAAAATGATTGTCAGGGATTGTGGCTATAGTCTTCTTTTTCTCACTTCCATTTTTTCAAAGTGACTCTATTAGTTACCAAATTCCTGTGATCTTCCTTACCAAGAACCTGCTTTATTTCCTTTATAGCATTTATCCTGAGCTGAAATCATGTTGTCTTCCTATCTTGTATCATTAGATGATAAGGTCTGTATAAGCGGGGCCTGGTCACCGCCATATGAAGGTGATCCTGATATAAAAAGTGTGCTTAATATGTATTTATCAAATTAATTAATTAATTAATTTACTCTTGCAAACTATGTTTAGTGTTTGGTGGTATTACAGTTCTTGTTGCTCTAATTCTCAAGCAACCACTGTTTATCCAGGCATCATTATGTGACATCTGTAATTTCAGTAAGAGTCTTTCTCAGAGCTTCCTAATCTTCACTAAGTATTATTTTTATAATAATTGGTGACAGAAGTCTTCTACAAAGGGAACTGTGTGGGAGGATAGGACATACCTTGTAAGGATTTTGTTTTTAAAGCACTCATTAAACATTCCTGTAGGGTGTTGTCAGTTCATGGAAAGATGTGATAAGGAGATGCAGCATAGAGAAAAGAAGAAGTTAAGGCAGGGAAAGGACCACAGAAATAAAATGAAATTAGAAGAGAATTTAAAGGTATTATAAGTAGATAAGAACAAAGGAAAGAAAGAGAGAACCCTTTTTTAATAATCTCAAAAGTAATTATTAAGAGCTTATCCATAAATATGCTGCAATATGTAGCTGACTGTGTATGAAAGGACATTAATGGGTAGATTTTCATTATTTTCCTTGTGTCTGCATGCTTTTTATATTGTATGATTGAAATATAGATTAAAAACTAGATAAAATCCTATTATATAAAAGAACATCTGGGAAACTTAGATCATGATAAAAAATTAAAAGTATAGATCTAAAAAAATCAACTCTACGAATTCACAAAATGAAAGTAACACAGCTGCAAAAATATCATTTTAATAAGTATTTCACACTCTTGATGTACAGGAGTTTCAGCTTAGTATGCCAGACTTTTAACTGTTGCATTTTTTGAGCTTCCTCTTTTATGCAGAGTTTGTAAAAATTCCTGATTCAATTTGCTAAGAGCAAAAGAACAAGAATTTCTAACTTATCTTCTGCATGTAATTTTCTAGGTTCAATGCATCCAAATCAAAGCATCAATGTAGTGTTGATATAGAAGGGCTACCCTGTCTGAGTAATTAGGTAAATTGAATAGTGAAACATGTCCATGGAACAGTCAAAATACAAAAAGTCTTTTTTTTTTTTTGATACAAAAATTCTTATAAGTGAAATTGTCCACTGGTGTTGAGACACTTTCTAGGTGTAGGTCCCTTTCTTCAAAATAAATTTACTGGGGAATATAATATAATCTGTAAATTCAGACTACCTGAGGTAAAGAAGTTAGTGGCAATCTGGGATTTCCACTCATTCTACTCTCTCTTACACCACAGCCCCCCCGAAATTCTGACTGATGTTTATTTAACCAGAATCATTATGACTAACAGCATCTGCCTGTTTTTAGAGCTGTAGTCTCTAATTTTATAAATAAGAACACATGAGAAAGAACTACTTTTTTCTAAAAGAATCAGATTTTTAAAAAAAGCTCTTTGCCTTCTCTCTGCCATGGGGCTTAAGCAGTCTTGGGTCCAGTATAAAAGAGAGGCTTTCAAAAAAAATTTCCTAAAACTCAAAAATTCTAACAACCAATATTCTTTTAAACAAAGCACTTTTACCTCCTGTGTTCTTATTACCTGGTAAGGTACGGGAAGAGACTCTCATCAGGAGAAGCAAGTAGATGCTTCATACTTTCTCTTTAGTCAGGATCAGTTGGGCCAGACATCTTGGTACCCTGGCTGCACGTTGGGAAGTATAAGTCCTAGATTTTATGTGTCTGAAAAGAGAAAGCAGTTATTTTAATTTTCTCTCTAGTATTTGAAGACATTCTTTTAACATAAGTTCACTAACTCAATTAACAGGAAATAAAAAGTCATTGTTCAGAGTATGGACAATGAAAAGTATTCTAAACTTAAAGAGGGATTAGTAGAAGGACTAAAAGAATTAATATTTTCTGCCTGAGTTAATTTCCAATTCTATTTCAAAATTAGACACCTGTCTTATTTTCAACAAAACTCTGCTTAAATATTTCCATTTATCAGAGAACATGCTATTCTGAAATGAGACTCTTTCATTTGTGGAGTTCTAATTATCTGGCAATATTTACATGGAACTGAAATCTGTCTGCCTGTAATTATGAGCCATTATTTCTAGTTGTCCAGTATGAAAAGACAAAGGACAATCTTTTTTTCCCTTAATCATTCATCCATCCATTCATTCAGCAAATGATCTTGGGTACATTATCTCTATACTAGTCATTATGCTAGGCAATAGGAATGCAAGAATGGATAAAGGAAAGTTCCTGTCTGGGGGAAACTTAGAGTACATTCTGTTAGACAGGCACAAACAGCAGAGCAGTATGAAATACAAGATTGTAGGTGCCTCTTTTTCTATTTCCATGTATTAATATTAAACCATTATGTATCCAGTTACTAAAACCTGAAAACTAAAAGTCACTCTTGATTCTACCTTTTTCCTCACTTCCTTATTCAGTCTATCATTTAGTCCTATTAACTATATCTCTAAAGTGTATCTTGAATACATCCATTTCTCTCAGTATCAGTACAAACTCCACATTCCAACACATCACCATCTCTCAGTTAGACTACTGCAATAATTCCCTACTCTGTCTTTTTGCTTTCGCTCTTGATGGTCTACAAGCTATTCTTTTCAAAGAATGTAGACTGAACTTCTAGAAATATGTCAGCTTGTATGATGAATCTGCTGAAAAAAACCTTCAAAATTTTTTTTGGTGCCCTGAGAATTAAATCCAAATTTCTTACTTGATCTGCAGAGCTTTTCTTCACCTAGCTAGTGCTTCTCTTCTCATTGTTACTCTCTCACTGAGTCTTCCACTGTACAGGCATATTTCTTCACGACCATTGTACTCTTTCTAAGAACTGATTTCTACATGTAACTTATCACCTGCACACACCTTAAATGATACTTAATATAGAGACTTTTGGTAATAATTTTAGACAAGGAAGCTAACAAAAGTCCCTTCTTTAGTGTTTCTTTTTTTTTTTTTTTTACACTTTATGTATTTGTGTTTTAACTTGGTTATTAAGTGTCTCCTCCAATAAACTGTAAGTTTCATAATCCTTGTAGTTAAATCCTGCCTAATTCACTGCCTGACATGTAAGTCACTCAGTTGAATGAAAAAACAGGTGGATTAATCAATACATAGAAAGGGAACCTACCATATGCTTGGCATGTTTATTGTATGGACTTATGTTTGACACAGTTAGTAGGTGAAACTGTGTATGTGTGTGTGTGTGTAAGTTCTTTTATCTTTTTACGTGGAGCTTGGGTCTCAGCCCTGTCATCATCTTAGTTACCCTTTTAAGGGTAAGTAATTTTGCCAATATTTATCTTAAAATATGGAGTTCAAATATTGCTGCAATATAAATTACAGTGACCTTTATGTAATAAATTTGGTAATACATATTAAAATATTGTATTCACCACTTTGACCCAGTAATCCCAAATATAGGATTTTATCCTAAGAAAATTATTAAATCTGTAGACAAATATTTAAATATAAGCATTTTTTTTTCATTATACTGCTATTTCAAAAAAGAAAAGGCCTGGATAAAATCAAAATATCTGACCTGTAATACAATTTAAACACAAATATAATAGGACTTTCCTGAATACTTTTCAAAGAAACATGAATTTATAGTAAAAATTACTAAATCCAAAAGTTAATGAGCCAACATAAGCAAGAGTCATCAGGAATAGCAAGAGAATGAGACTCACAAAGACTTCAAATAATTGGAATTATTAGAGAATTTAGGATAAATATTTTAGTTTGAAAAAGAATTCCAAACAGTGAAGTTCCATGTAATAAAAATAGTAACTTTAAGTAAATTTAATAAATAACTAGAGCATCTAGAAGTAATAAATAATTTAAAAATTCAAGGTGGCTTTCAGTAATAATGAATTAGGTAAATTTAACTTTGTCACCCTGATATATATATATATCTTCTTTAAGGCCAATATTTGAAATAAGGTGGAAATTCAGAGAGAAGCATAATAATTGGAGCCACTTTTCACCTAGGCGTGACTGCTGATATTGCAATTGGTGTATGAGAGTCTAAAAGGCTGCATAGTACTTTTTTCAGTCCCCTAGGCTAGGAGCGTACATGCTACCATGGACTCCAAAGAAGTACACAATAGATATAACAGTACACCTTACATAATCCAGTCTCCAAGGGACTACAGACCAAATGTGAATAATTTCAGTGTTTGAACTTGAATTCAGATAATAGGATATTGCTATTTTTCCAGGAGTCTATGAAAAGTAAATGAAAAATTCTCTCTGCAACAAGATAATATCATCATAGGTCTTGCACTTTTTGTAATTTCTCAAATAGTGTCCTGTGAACAATAATAATAAAAATATAAAATAACCAGGTATTCTGTGAGATAACACAAATGAGTGAGAACCAGGTGAAACAATAGCCAACAGAAACAGACCCACAGCAGCTGCTGTTATTTGGAATTATCAAATACAGATTTTGAAGCAAATTAAATTTAACATATTTTAAAAAGGACAAGATTGAGGATTTTTGAAGGAAATTGAAAATATATAAAAAAACCCAGAGTAGTATAGATGTTGTAGTACCAAAAAGTAAGATAATTGAATTAGAAATTCAACAGCAAATTAAAATTGAAATATAAATCAGAAGAAAATATCCAGAAGAAAACAAAGAGAAAAGAAAGAAAAATAGAGAACATGTGACATAGAAGATACTGTTAAAGCTATAACAGTTGAATTCCCATTATTCACAGTTTTCTTCTATAAAGTTTTTGCAAAACTGAATTAGTGAAACAGAAGCATTTTTTTCTAATGGGAAATACAGAATTAGGTTCTTTGAGCCTCTGGTCACAATATTATCATCAACTGATCAATGTATAACCTTGTTTTATGTGTTTCTGTTTAAAGATACTTTAATATATATTGCTGATTCATTAACATTGAACTCATAGCCAAAAGCATTATAACTCATGCTTGCATGAAGCTTATTTAACACACATATTTTCTCCATAAGGCACATCACAGCCTTCATAGACTTAGGAACACAAAGCAGCACTTTAGCACTATGCTAGGGGGTCCTTTTAAACAATGAAATCACCAATGAAAAGCACAAGCATATGTAAAATATGTCACTTAAATAGACCATGGAAAGGGCACTTATTTACAATATGAGAGCAGAAACAAGAAGGCAGAGTTCACCTTGTTCAACTCATATGGGAACATGAACATCAGAGACTCAAGTATTTTACTCCTTTGTGCATGTCAGCAAATAGCCATGAAAACACCATGAGTATTGATTTTGGGTTTATGTCTTAGTCTATTCTGGCTGCTATCATAGAACACCATAGACTCAGGGGCTTTAACCACAACAGAAATTAATTTCTCATAGTTCTGGAGGTTGGAAAGTGCAAGATCATGGTACTAGTAGATTCAGTGTCAGGTAAAAAACATTGCCTTGTTAATAGATAGCTGATTTCTTCAGGGTGAGGTTCTCTGGGGTTTCTTTTTTCTTTTCTTTCCTTTCCTTTTCTTTATTTTATTATTTTATTTATTTTTTTAAAGACTTTATTTATTTGAGTCAGAGAGAGAGCACAAGTGAGGAGGAGGATCAGAGGGAGAGGGAGAAGCAGACTTCCTGCCAAGCAGGGAGCCTGATGCAGGGCTCAATCCCAGGACCCTGAGATCATGACCTGAGCCAAAGGCAGACACTTAACCCACTGAGCCACCCAGAAACCCCTGGGTTTTCTTTTATAAGGGGACTAATTATTCTTATTTTTTTTATTTGTTTTTTTTTATTATGTTATGCTAATCACCCTACAATTACATCATTAGTTTTTGATGTAGTGTTCCATGATTCATTGTTTGTGTATAACACCCAGTGTTCCATTCAGTACATGCCCTCTTTAATACCCATCACCAGGCTAACCAGGCTCAGTAAAGTTTATTTGTAATAAGCTATAGACTGAATGTTTGTGTTTCCTCCAAATCCATAGTTTGAAACCTAATGCCCAGTGAGAATGTTTGGAGGTAGGGTCTTTCATCTCCCAACTCCCAAAAACCCTACCTCCAAACTATCTCACTGGGCATTAGGTTTCAAACTATGGATTTGGAGGAAACACAAACATTCAGTCCATAGCTTATTACAAATAAACTTCAGTGAGTATGCATATTAACAAATGCAGAATCCACAAATAATGGGAACTGACTATAATTGGAGTAGCAAAACAAAATTAGGGGCGCCTGGGTGGCTCAGTTGATTAAGCGACTGCCTTCGGCTCAGGTCATGATCCTGGAGTCCCTGGATCAAGTCCCACATCGGGCTTCCTGCTCGGCAGGGAGTCTGCTTCTCCCTTTGACCCTCCCCTCTCTCATGTGCTCTCTCTCATTCTCTCTCTCTCAAATAAATAAATAAAATCTTAAAAAAAAAAAAAAAACAAAATTAGAAAATGGGGCAAAAACAACATTTGAAGAGATGATAGTTGAGAATTTTCCAGCATTGGTGAAATATATGATTCCTTAAGTTTACAGATTTCTAGTGCCCCAAGAAAAATAAACACAAGTCCAAACACAAGGACATCCAAATAAAACTGTTAAGTAAAACCCAAAGACAAATAAGTAAACTTAAATGCACCCAGAGGAAATAAAGATAAATTAGATGCAAAAGATTAGAAATTTTTTAACTGAGAAGGCAATGGATACCTATGTATTTATGAAATTAGGTAAGACATAACCTAGAAGTTGGCCACATGAAAATATAAGAATATGAGAAATTAAAAACTTTTTAAGCAGGACAAAGCAGTTAAGACTGTCCAATGGAAAAAAGACTGTCCAAAAAAAAAAAAAAAAAGAAAAAATGGTCTAAAACTAGACCACTTTTTACACAATACACAAAAATAAATTCAAAATGGATGAAAGACCTAAATGTGAGACAGGAAACCATCAAAATCCTAGAGGAAAACCCAGGCAGAAACCCCTTTGACATCAGCTGTAGGAATTTCTTATTAGATACATCCCTCAGGCAAAGGAAACAAAAGCAAAAATGAATGATTGGGACTTCATCAAGATAAAAAGCTTCTTCACAGTGAAGGAAACAATCAACAAACTAAAAAGCAACTTTCAAAATGGGAGACAATATTTGCAAATGACATATCTGATAAAGGGTTAGTATCCAAAACATATAGAGAACTTATAAAACTCAATACCCCAAAAGTGAATAATCCAGTTAAAAAATGGGCAGAAGACATGAATAGACATTTTTTTTCCAAAGAATACATCCAGATGGCTAATAGACACATGAAAATATGCTCAACATCATTCATCATCAGGGAAACACAAATCAAAACTACGGTGAGATACCACCTCATACCTGTCAGGATGGCTAAAATTAACAACACAGTAAACAACAGATGTTGGCAAGAATGCAGAGAAAGGGGAACCCTCTCACACTGTTGGTGGGAATGCAAACTGGTGCATCCGCTCTGGAAAATAGTATGGAGGTTCCTCAAAATGTTAAAAATAGAAATAAGCTATGACCCAGTAATTGCACTACTAGGTATTTACCCAAAGTATAAAAAATACTGATTTGAAGGGATACATGCACCCCAATGTTTATAGCAGCATTATCAACAATAGCCAAATTATAGAGAGAGCCCAGATGTCCATCGACTGATGAATGGATGAAGAAGGAACGGACTATTGCTCAGCCATAAAAAAGGAATGAAATTCTGTCATTTGCAACAACGTGGTTGGAACCAGAGTGTATTATGCTAAGTGCAATAAGACAGAGAAAGCCAAATACAATATGATTTCACTCATATGTGGATTTAAGAAACAAAACAGATGATGGGGCACCTGGGTGGCTCAGTCGTTAAGCGTCTGCCTTTGGCTCAGGTCATGATCCCGGGGTCCTGGGATCGAGCCCCGCATCGGGCTCTCTGCTCCTCAGGAAGCCTGCTTCTCCCTCTCTCACTCCCCCTGCTTGTGTTTCTGCCCTTGCTCTCTCTCTCTCTGTCAAATAAATAAAATCTTAAAAAAAAAAAAGAAGAAGAAACAAAACAGATGAACATAGGGAAAAAAATAGAGAGGAAAAGCACAAAATAGACTCTTAACTATAGAGAACAAACTGAGGGTTGCTAGATGGGAGGTACCCAGGGGGATGCGTTCAATAGGTGATGGGTATTAAGGAGATGAGATGAGATGAGCATTGGCTATTATATGTAAGTAATGAATCACTAAATTCTACTCCTGAAACTGGTATCATGCTATATGTTAACTAACTGGAATTTGAATAAAAACTTGAAACTACAAAAAAATTAAAAGGAAAATGAAAAAAAAAACATTTTAAGGACATTTTAAAAACCACTTATCACTGACAGGTATGCACTACAGGGAAAAACTATAAGAAAATTAAGAACATTCTTCTAGCAGGAAGAAAAATAAGTCAAGATGGAAGTTTGGAAATGCTGAAATAAATGAAGATTAATTATAGTAATAATGTGGATAAATACAATGAAGTGATAACTTGTTAAATAAAAATAATGTAGAATGCACTTGAGAAATATTAGTATTAAATCACACCAAAAAGCATGGCATATATATCATAGGGAATGAAAATAGTTAAAATGTTAGTTTATTGTATAATTTTTTAAGAGGAAAAAGGTGCCAATTGCTAGATTTTATTACTTGAGGATACATATAGTAATATTTGTATAAACTAAAAAATAGTAAGAGAGTAAATAACTTCTGAGTTAATGGTAGAAAATATAGAATAGTCAGTCATTTTAATAGAAGAGACAGGCAAGAGAAGAAACAGAATAGGCAGAGTAAGCAGAAAGCGTGTGCAATATAGAAGTTTTAAGTTCAAGAAATCAGCAATAATAATAAATACAAATTGACTAAATACTCTACCTAAAAGATAAAGATTGCAAGACTGTTTTAAAAAAAAAAAAGCTAATTCCAAATATATACTATTTTGTTATTTTTAGGAAACATATCTAAAAATAGGTATCAAATAAATTTTAAAAATTGGAAATTTAAAAAAATGGAAACAGTTCTACAAAAGAAACTCTGAAAGAATGTAGCTGTAGTTCAGAAAAAAAAATGACTTTAGGCAATAATCTTGATTCAAGATAAGAAGATGCCTCAGAATAATAAAATTTTCAATTCACTAGGAAGACACAGCAATTTTAAATGAGTGCACCTTCTGGTCTTGTCTCATTTTTGTACAACAAAAATGCACAAAACTATAAGGGCAAATAGACAAAACATGAGTAGAAGATTTAAAAAAAATACTTCTCTCAGTAACTATTTAAAAAAATAAACACAAAAATATATTAAATATTTTAAAAACTCATGGATTATGTAAATTTATTCTAGTAAACATATACAAAATATGTTACCCACTGTGGAAGAATGTACCAAAACTTAAAAAAAAAATGACCATAAATATTATGTTCTCTGGTCAAAATTCAATTATTCTAAAAAAAGTAACAAAAACATGCTGTAAAATATCCATATATTCAAAATAACTTATAGGACAAAAAAAAATATTAACACTGACACCAGAAAAATTTTGAACTAATGATACCAAAAATATTACATATCACAATTGTGACATTCAGGTGAAGTATTGAAAAAATTACATCCTTCAGGGTGCATATCAGAAAACAAAAGAGGTAGAAAATCAATAAACATTTATCTCACGAAAGTAGAAAAAGAACAATAAAATCAGTGCAAAGTAAATGGAAAAAAATAATCATGAGAGCAGAAGCTAATGAAATAGAAGACAGAATAAAGAGTATTAGCAGAATGAAATATTTTGTCTTTGAAGGACCAAAAGAAAAAAAAGATAAACATCTTGTGAGACTAATTATTTAAAAAAAGAATGTAAAGAATGTAAAGGGTCATCATTAAAGATTATACTAATATTAAAGTGATAATAAGATGTAACAATCTTACGTGAATAAAATTTAAACGAGATAAAAAAATATTATATCCTATCTGTTGCAAGAGAATATAGGAAAATATGACACAATATTTGACATTTAATTATATAAAAATTTATAGAAATGCATCAAAGGAAACATAAACTATGCTCATAGAAAGGGAATTCAGTAATGAAAGGATGTTAGTTCTTTCAAAACTGTTGTATAGATTTTAAATCACTTAAAAATTCTACCAGGGATTATCATGTATTTAAAATGTAGAGCTTTAAAAATATGTTGTTTTTGGGTATAATTTTTTTGTGGTAAAACAAAAGAAAAGCAAGGAAATAATCCAGGACAATGGTTATCTTTGGGTGACAGAGGAAGATATGATTAGTGAAAAGCAGAGAGGGGCTTCAGAGAAACTGGCAATATTCTATTTCCAGCTGGTATTAACCACATATTCAATTTTTAAATTATTACTTTAAAATTGCACATGCATGTTCTATACATTTTGTATGTGAACTTTTTATAATTAACACCTTAAATGAATAAACAATAGAACTGTAATTATAAAAATGTAAAACATGTAAGATCTTTATGCAAATATATGCACACATACCAAAATAAATGTAGATATCCTGGATGAAACTGAACTCTTAACATTTTTCTTTCAAATCTTGACTATCAAAAGTGAAATATATTCACTTAAAAACTGTAGCAATTTTTCATCTATTAAGAGTTGTAGGGCTGGATTTTCCTCTGAGGTGCACTGTCTATTTTGGGGTAGATGTCCTTGAGTACATAATTTTGGATTATGGGATAAGCAGGTATCCACCTAATATTCTTAGAAAAGACCCAAATGCAATGAAGAAAGTGATTGCAGAATCATCTGAATGATTTAATGTCTAACATAGTTTAATAATTAGATGTTCAATGCAGATTAGAATTAGATTTTCTATGCCTCTGCATTATTGTGCTCAGTAAGGAAAATACTAGAAAGATATCCTGCATTATTTTTTTTATGTTTTGTAAAATCTTTAAGAATTATAGTAAAAAAATGAGTGTCTCTCTATGACACTGAAATTTAAATTTAGATTAAAGGTCTGTGAAGTCTGTTAAAAATATTAAGGCATATTTTCAATCTAATTACTACCTTTTTTTTTCCCAAAGAAAAGATGGTATTTTGAAATAACAGATTCTACCACACATCTATGTTTATTAAAAAGAATCTGTTGATCTGTTTATCCTTCATTTGACAGATTACAGATGAACTGAAGTTTTGACCACTTGAAGGATTTGTTCCAATTACTAGAGAAAATCTGTACAGACTCTTAGTTTGGCAGATTTTGCATAATTTGTGGCCTTACCCACTGTGCATTCTTTTTAGTCATCATCTCAGCTTAATGGAATCATGCAATATTTTTGTTATCTTCTTTGTATTTTTTTGTATTTTTGAAACCTTTCATGAAGAGTGTAGTACTATGGCTGTAAGGAAAAAATACCTCATCTTTTTGGTGCATATTGATCTTGCAGTCAACCGGAACACTGATTTTTTTCAGAAAGATTGTTGTTAAGGCAGATTGGTACAAGAAATTTTGTTCACCAAAATGCAGAACATTTTCCCCATTAATGTAATTATGTATTTAAGTTCATATTCTCAGTGTTTTAAGCGCATTTCAGTAGAACAACATATAGCTGAGAGACCTTGACTCCTACTTAACTAATAAAATCGAAGACACTCAAAATTAGTCATTTCAACTTCCTATCATCCACCTCAAAATTTCTCCACAATATCATCTATTTCTTTTTATCTTTACTCTAGACTGAGGGAGAATTTTGTTCCTTCAATTGTCTAAATTCTCTCATATATTTTCAAAAATTTTCTCTCCCATAATTCCTATCACTTTATTTGTATGGATGTCTAGGTCTTCTGTATTCTTAAAAAGAAAATTCCCTAAATCCCTTCTGCAGTCTTTATAACGCCTCTCAAATTCTCCCAATTAACTCTTTCTTTAGACTTATTGAAAAATTGGTCTCCATTAGCATTTTAGTCCTTTGCAACTTAGAATCTACCATAACATTCTTTGTTTAGCTACTTGCACAAAGGTATTCAAAGAAATCCTAATTATAAAGGTGAAAGCTTGGCACATTTTCCTGAACCATAATCTGTCATCCTTTAGGACTAAGACTCCAGTCAGTGGAGATGTAATGGCAAGAACTCAACCCCCTAGGCAAGAGCTTTCCTTAGGTGAAGTTTTCAAAGTACATAACTTCAGTAAAAGATGACTACCAGGAACCTGGACACACAGACAGGGAGACACATTACTTTTTTTTCTTTAATTTTTATTTTATATATATATATATATATATAATGTTATGTTAATCACCATACATTACATCATTAGTTTTTGATATAGTGTTCCATGATTCATTGTTTGCGTGTAACACCCAGTGCTCCATGCAGAACGTGCCCTCTTTAATACCCATCACCAGGCTAACCCATCCTCCCACCCCCTCCCCTCTAGAGCCCTCAGTTTGTTTTTCAGAGACACATTACGTTTAAGGAAATAACTGAAACTTGTCATCATTGTTTGGTTTCCAGATTCTAAGTGATAAATGCAGCATTAAAGTAATGCAAACTTAGCTTAGTATGCAAAACCCTTGTTGATAAGCTCCCTGTTTACCTAAAAGAACTTTATTTACTCTCATGTTCCTGCACTCCCCTGTTCTCTACTTAAGTGCCCTTAATGCACCAAGCCTTTTCCATTTCTGGGTCCCTCTTCCCATTGATCTCTCTGCCATAACAGTCTTATTAACCCCAGTCCTGTAATATTGTTTCGTTTGGCTAACTCCTGCCCTTCCAAATTTGGTTCAAGCAATATCAATGCAAACTCCTGATATGATCTTGAAGCCCTTCTTTTGGCTCCCATGACTCCTTGCAAATTTGTAACATTTAACAAAATTGCTTATTTCCTACACTAAGCTATAAATTTACTGAGGACAGTAACCACATCTTGCTTGATTCAATATCTTTAGTGCCTAGCAAAATGATCAACTCTCAATGGGCACTCAATAAATATTTTTTGAAATAATATTTGTCATCTTTACTTCCTAGAGAACACCGACAAAAGGAAATCCCACAGTTAATCACCTCCGAAAATACAAATATCTTTATACATGCACTCATGACACATTTTTTTTCTTATAAAAAGCTTTTATTTTTCCCTGTGGTATTTTTTTTTTTTTTTACATTTACATCTGATTTCACTCTTCCTGCTAAGATTATCAAATTTCTCTTTGTGCAACCACTTCCTTTTCCAACCCCATGGTAACAGGAGTGGGTATATGACTTGTTTGCAAATCAGACAATTGGAACATTCCTCTCTCTTTACCTAAGTGATTAATCCATGGACTTTTGACCCAATTAAAGCTATTGAGAATTAAATAAATGTTTGACAGAGTGTTGGAAAGGAAGCATGGAGTTTTTCCCACTGGGTTTATATCTTAGAATTTATAGAATGGGAACTGCTAGTAGGTAGATCATCTTAATACTATTTGGAAACTGAGAAGAAAGTCAGCTCAGAAGAGAGAAGAGCAAAAAGATGTAGAAAAACCCTATCCAGAAACTCATTTTAGTCTCTGGATCAAACTTTAATTTAGCTGAACACTTAAGTTTTAATTGTGTGAACCAATACATGTATTTGATTTTTTACTTATTTACCAAAGACAATTTGAATTGGATTTTCTGTCACTTGCAACCAAAGTTTCTCAACTATAGTTAATATCTCCATGTGTGTCAAAATACACCCTCATGTTGCTCTCCTATAAACACACAGTATGACTTAATATCTATAGGCCTTCCTGGTAAAAAAAAACACTCATGATTGGTTTCATATTTATCTATTCAGGATTATATTTTTCTGTCTTCTCCTTTTCCTCTTTATGTCAGCTATGCTGACCTATTTACCTTCTCCCTATTAGCCATTTATTTTTATTTTTTTAAATTTTTTGTGTATTTTTGATCTGTAAGAATTTCAATCTTTTGGGTACAAATTGTTTATTAAATTAAATATTTAAACTAGTCCTGGTAAGATTTCTACAAGAAAAATTAAGAGTTTTAAAAAAAAACTTTTAATAAGTATTTTGAATTGGCCATTTATGTTTAGAAGCTAGGTGCATGGGTTCATATTGTTCAGACTACTCTTGTAATATATTGTGTTGCACACAATTTAGTATATAGAACTTTTTACATTTCAATTTTATTTGCTAGACTGCAAGTTATTTGGGAACAATTCTCTCTTAGTAAAGGTTAAATCAAGAAAACAGGCAAGCAAAGTAAGTTTTTTTCAGTCAAAAGATATTTTTTTTCCCTTTCTCTTCCCCTCCCTCTGTTTTTCCCCTGCCTCCCTCTCAAAAAAAAAAAAAAAGTTTTTTTTTTCATTTTATTGAGCTATAGGGTGTACAGTTTCATGAGTTTGGGCTTATATATACACCCATGAAACCACCCACAAATTCAAAATAATGACTAACACTCACAAAAGATTTCTTATGCTCCTTTGTAATACATCCCTTCATCAACTTCCCAACCACCCCTGTCCATAAGCAACTACCTGAATTCTGTCACTACAGAATTGTTTGCATTTTCCAGAGTTTTATATAAATTGAGTTATATACTAGTACTCTTTTTGGTCTTCTTTCATTCAGCATAATTATTTTGATATCATCCATGCTGTTGCATGTATCAGTAGTTTATTTCTCTTTATTGCTGAGTAGTATTTCATCATATGGATATAGCACAATTTGTTTATCCATTTACTGTTGAGGAATGTTTATTAAAAATAAAATTGATATGAACATTTGAGTACATGTTTTCATAAGAACATATGCTTTCATTTCAATTAGATAAACATCTAGGATTAGAATGGCAGGATGGTATGGTGGGTGTAAGTTTATATTTTTGAGAAACCGCCCAAGTGTTTTTTAAGGTGATTTAAATATGTTAAACCAAACAACAGTATAAGAAAATTCAATTGCTCCACATCATTGCTAACATTTATATATATATATATATATATATGTATATATATATATATATAGATGGTATATATATATGGTGATATATATATATATCTCACCAATATTTCATAGGTGCCATTGCCATTCTGTAGGCTGGGTGAATTTCTTTCTATTCCTATATACTAAAAGTTTGCATCATGAATCAGTATTAACTTTTTGTCAAATGATTCATCTGTTTTTATTGAGGCGATCATGTGTAATTGCTTTTATCTTCTGTTTATATGGTTAATATGATTATTTATTTATTTTTTTTAATTTTATTTATTTATTTGAGAGAGAAGAATGAGAGAGAGAGAGCAGGAGAGGGGGGAGGGTCAGAGGGAGAAGCAGACTCCCTGCCGAGCAGGGAGCCCGATGCGGGACTCGATCCTGGGACTCCAGGATCATGACCTGAGCCGAAGGCAGTCGCTTAACCAACTGAGCCACCCAGGCGCCCCAATATGATTATTTTTTTTTAATGTTAAGCCAACCTTGAATTCTTGGGATGAATTTCAATTGGTCATGATATATTATTCTATTCAGGTATTTTTTGGATTCTATTTGCTAAAATTTTGTTGTTTTGCATTTATGTTCATCAAGGCTATTACTCCATAGTTTATGTTGAGTAGGTTTTGGTGCTCACCTTATAGATAAGAAGTGTTTTTCCCCTTCAATTCTCTGGAAAAGTTTGTGAAATATTGATATTATATTTTTCCTGAAATTTGTAGTATAACTCAATAGTGAAGTTATCTGAAGTTTTTTCTTAAAAGGTATTTGACTGAAAATTTAATTTTACTAATAAATATAGGGTTATTCAGGTTATATATTTCTTTTTGAGTGAGTTTTGGTAGTTTATGCCTTTTGATTATTTGTCCATGTCATCTAAGCTGTCTAATTTATATTGTCATATTGTTTATATTTTTATTTCCTTATTAGTTTATTGTCATTTTGTCCTGTAAAATTTTTAGTTAATCACTTCTCTTATTCCTGATACTGGCCACTTGTATCTATTTCTTTCAATCAGTCTGAATGGTGATTTATCAATTTCATTGATCTTCTCAAAGTATCAGTTTTAGTTTCAGTGAGTTTTTTTCTATTGTTTTCCTATTTTTTGTCTCATTTATTGTTTTATTTCCTTATTATTTTTCTCTTTAATTTGATTTTGTTCTTTTTTTAGTTTCTAAGATTGAATTTGATGGCATTGATTTGAGACCTTTCTTCTTTTCTAATATAGACATTTATTGCTATAAATTTTTATCTAAGCACTGTCTTATTTGTATTCCTCAGAATTCTATGTATTTTGTTATTTTTGGCATTTTGTTCAAAATACTTTCTAATTTTACTTTTGATTTTTTGATCCATATTATTTAGATGTCTGTTAATTAGTTTCTAAGAAGGGTACATTTTTATTTATCATTCTGTTTTGACCTTTTATTTACTCACCTGATAGTTATATCGTATAGTTTATATGATTTGATTAGTATTGCATTTATAAAATTTGTTTTATGGTCAATCTTATTAAGTATTCTATGTGAATTTGAAAAAAATATATTTTACTATTATTGATTGACATGTTTTATAAATATAAATTACGTCAAGTCAGTAGTGTTCTTCAAGTCTTTTGTATTCTTTCTAAATTCTGTTAGCTTGTTCTACCAAATATTAAAAATTTTAAAATCTTTTATAATTGTGAATTTTTTCTATTTTCCTTTCAGTTTTACCAGATTTACCATGTTTTTAAAATCTCTCTTATTGGATGCCTAAATGTTTAGCATTGCTATATCCTCTTGATTAATTGTTCCATTCAAACGTACCAAATACTTGTTTCTATCCATAGGGATGTTCTTCACTCTGAAATATGGTTTGTTTAATATTTATATAGGCATCACTCTTTTGATTAGCATTAATATGGTTAATATTTCCATCCTTTTACTTTTAACTTATATTCTCTTTACACTTAAAATTGTTTTCTTATAGGCAGATTACAGTCTCTATTATTTAATTGTAATGTTTAGGCCACATATATTTAATGTGATTATTGATATGGTTGGAATTCTACCATTTTACTATTTGTTATTTGTCCTATTTATTGCTCATTTCTTATTTTTTTCCTATACCTTCCTTTAAAAAAATATTGTGTGGAATTATTTTTTCTTCTTTAAGTATTTGATAGAATTTTTCAGTGAAATCATCTGAACCTGTGTTATTTTCAGGTCCATATCAGTTATATGATTTATTCCCTCATTATGGGTCATATACCCCACCCCCTTTTTAATGCCTAATACTTTTTTTTTTTATTCAAACACAGACAACATAAATTTTACTTTTTATGTGCTGGATAGTTTTGTATTCCTATAAGTATTTGAATGCTCTCTGTTCTGGAACACTATTAAGTTATTTGAAAATAGTATGACCCTTTTGAAGCTTGCTTTTAAACTTTGTAAGGTGGGACCATAACAGTGTGTAGGCCTTTCTTTCTAAGGTCTTAGTATCATGAAAATATCATTCTGAGTACTCTACACAGAGTTTTGTGAATTACAAGACTTTTCAGTTCAGGCTGGTGGTAGCAAAAACTATTCCTAGCCCTATGTAGGTGCTACAGATAGCTTTACCTGTTCCTTTCGGGTAGTTTTTGAGTAGTTTCCTCATGCACATTCATTCATCAGTACTAAACTGAAGGCTCAGCAGGGATTCTCTGTAGATCTCTGAAGCAGCCTCTCTGTGTATGTCTCTCTTATCTGGTATGTTAGCTTGCAAACTCTAGCCACCAATGCCTTTGAGAACACTTCTATATTTTCAACTCAGGGATATCACCAGGCTCCATCTGTGTTTTCCTTTCCTGGACTGTGGCTTGGAAATTCTCTTCAAGAAGTATGGGGGTAATCTGAGGACTCAGCTTGTTTTCTATATCTCAGGGATTATTGTTTTGGACTGGCTGTTATCCAATTTTTAAAAAACATATTCCATACTGTATTCAGTTTTTTTATTTGTTTCTGATGAGAGGGTAAATTCATTACATGTTGCTCTATCTTCGCCAAAAGTGGAAGTAGAAAAAATGATTTAGCCTGGAATTAGAACGTTATTCAAATTTTGGGAGGTTTGGGGCATGAGATTAGAAAAACCATTTCCAAGATATCCTAAGTGAAAGAAATGATGGTAGGTTACTTCTAGAAGTGTCATCCACCTCCACCACCAGGGTGAGTGATTTTCCAGAGGACCCTACCTTACTAACTTGGAATCCAAGGGAAGTCTACATTAGAGATATTAGCTGGCTGATCATAATGTGTGATTTCTAGAAGGTCCCTCTGAAAGCCAGGAGAAGCCAATATAGATAATCTTAACTGCATGAACACAGTGGCAACTGTAGAAAAATGGCTTATTTTCCTCCTAAAGATTTCATGAGAGAGGCCCTCATTGGTAGATCCAACCCAGAATAGTAGTGTAAGAGAATTCAGACAAATGTAGTTCTGGGCTTCTCTACAGGACAGAATATAGAATGGGCAGGATAATGCCAAGGTGACAATGGAAAATATGGTGCAATTCATATTTGTGTCAAAGCATATTATAATATTTGACATGTAATTGGTATATGATAAATATTGAATAAATAAATGAAAAGAAAGGTGCTGGTAAGGTATTGGATATGCAAATTGGTCTAAAGTTTTAAGAACTTTGGAATAAGGAAACTGATATGCCATAAGGATACTGAACAAATTTTTTTTGACCTATGAATGAAATTATTCCATTATTTCTCTTATACAGAGTATACATATATATATAAAACACTTGATGTGTCATACTGTTTAGAGAAACTGCTGACTGTTGGACTAAATTTTATTGGAGATGAATAGAAAAAAGATACAAACTCTAAGGGGCACCTGGGTGGCTCAGTCAGTTGAGCCTCAGACTCTTGATTTTATCTCAGGTCATGATCCTTGGGGTCATGAGATTGAGCCCCATGTTGGGATCTGCACTGGGCGTGGAGCCTGCTTAAAATTCACTCTCTCTCCCTCTAAGACACATTGCTTTTAAATGTTGATGATAACTTTTAAAAAAAATGTCTGCTGCTCTATAAGCCTATAGTATTTTTTCTGAAGGGCCTTAAAACTGATGATAATGTTATACAGTTTGCAAAGTGTTTCAAACCTGTAATATAATGTTATTGAGAATTTGTGATATTTCAGTTCTGATAATTAATAGAACTAAAATAAAAATAGTAATGGTCATTATGAAAAGGATCTAGTTTTAGTTTTCTGGGCAAGGTTATAAAGGTTTATATTATTGGACATGATTTTGTACACATAGTTATTTATACTGATATCACTGTATTATAGGCACTTGTTTTCCTTCATATAAACCACAAATCAGAATTTATAATAGAAACTCTCAAATCAGCGACTCTTGCTAACTCTGAAACAGAAAAATCAGAACAGCTCAGGCAAATGGTTAATGGAGTAAATGTCCCTGTTATCAGGCCATACTTATTAGCCATTGTTATTATTTTGGATTACATCAAGTGGCCAAGATAAAATATGTTCACTGAAAGTGCCTAATTTAACTAGATTGTCTTTATTAACAAGGCCCTATTAAGTGGTTTCAGCTGTAATAACATTTGAGTTCCATTAGGTTTTGAAGTGATTTAGAAATTCAAATTATTTTTAAAAATTAGATGTCAGGGTAGTGGATAATTAGTAAATACTAGGTTGAAGTTGTAAATTTATACTGAGTAGTGGAATTGAACAGAAACACTGGGTGTTGTTGAACTACAAACATGGAGCTGAGAAAACACTTTTAAAGCCACTTGTTTTTTGGCATGTGCAATAGAAGATATTTAAGCATTTAAAAATATTATGTTCCTTTTAGTAAGATAGAAATGCAACAATTAAGCTAATTTTGTTCCTTTTAAAGGCTGGAAAGATGATAGGTATTTTACTTGTATGCCTACATATGGAAGCTGTTAATTACTTTCAATAAACAATTTTACCACTAAATTTTTAAAATCATGCCCAATGTAAAAAGGAAAAAAATAAATGCATAAATGAAATATCAAGTGTACTCTTTGAAAAAGACAATTATGTGAGATGATGGACATGTTCATTAAGTAGTTAGGAGGAATCCTTAACGATGTATACATATAGCAAAACACAACAATGTACATTTTAATTATCTGACAATTTCATATGTCAATTACACCTCAATAAAAATGAAATTTTAAAAAAGAAAAGGAAAGGAAAAAAAAAAACTAAGATATTTGCTCTGAAGTCTTCTATTCAATATTATAATGTAACAAGGAAAGAGAAATAAATAAAAGCCATTAAGATTGGGTAAAAGGAGTAAAATTATCTTTATTCTCAAAAAGTCATCTATGTAGAAATCCTAGGGAATGAGCAAAAAACAAAACAAAACAATAACAACAACAACAAAACTCTGCTAAAATAACAAGCATTTTAGTATTACTATAGTATAAGCTAATAATTTTACAAGATAAAATATCAATATATAAAAAATAATTTTTTATATACTAGCAGCATATACTCGAAAACTTAAATAATTCAATAAAATTACATCTGCATCAAAAATATGAAATACTTTAGAATAAACATGATAAAATTGTAAACTTATACATTGAAAACTGCAAAATATTTCTTGGAGAAACGAAAGAATATCTAAATAAATAGAGATGCGCACCACATTTATGGATCAGAAGATTCAATATTGCTCAACTGTCAATTTTCTCTAAATTAATGTTTAGTCTCATAGCTGTCTAAATCAAGATCCCATTAGGCATTTTTGTAGAAATTGATAACTGGACTCTAATATTTATGTAGAAATGTAAGGACCTAGAATAGCTAAAACAACTTTGAATAAAAGAACAAAGGAAGAAGATTTACTTTACCTGATTTCAAGATTCATCATAAAGGCAATCATACTTCAGAAATAGTTATCTAGTATTTAATCCAGAGGTTGCTATACAAATTGCTTTTGCAATCTATATCTACATCTCAAGCAAGAGCCACAATTTTGCTAATTAGTATAACAAGTGTTAGAAATGAACTTTCAATTATTTGTGAAATGAATGGGATCCCACATATGTGCATGACTGAAATAACTAGAGACACTCGCCACACTGCATGAAAGGAACAAATAATTCTGCTAGGCAAATAGCATGTATCTTTAAAGATGATATTCCAAACTAAATTCCCAGTTTTCTTTGGCTGCAAATGTGGAAGATGCTGCATACCTGATGTCAATTATAAATGTAATAAAAATCTTCCTTTTAGAGCATTGGATAGTCTACCATAAATAAATCTTTAATGCAAGGTAGTGGTCAGAGCAACTAAAATGATCAAAAGCTAACTTCGTCTGGTATATAGAACAAGATATACTATTATTTCTTTATATATTATTATTTCTTTAAACTTGCTTGCTAATATTGTTTGAATGTTTGGTAAAAATAAATGTGGCAAACTTTGGTCTGAAGTGTATTTTAATTATAATTTAGCAGTAAGATTTTGGTAGGGTGTGAGCAATCTTTATCTGCCTTAAATTTTTCATTGACAACAGTAGCTTACACAAAAAGCCCAAGAATTGTGTTTAACCCAACTGGTCCTCAAGTAAGTAAATAACACCTTTTAAAACATTGTAATATATTGGAATCCTCAGCAGTGTTTATTCAAATTATGCAGGTTTTATCACCTTTACTTAATGTTTCCAGGCAGCTATTCATTTTGAAACTTCAATTTTCTTACATATATATCTGCACAGAAGAGCCCTGATATAGCAAGGTATCTTCATTATTATTGTTGTCATTATTATTTTTTAAACATTGTCAGGAATAGCAGCAAAAAAACAGAAAAGAACTCTTTCAAGATGAAGTTGCAAGCATCTTCTGTTTTCTATGAGTAGATCTTTAACTTTGTAGCTCATCAAGTGTTTGTTCTTTGAGAAAGCTTTTGAGATATCATTTAAGTGTCTGAAATTTAAACATTAATGAAGAATCTTCTTAAGAAATGGAGTTCTGTTTAGCAATAAAAATTAGTTTCCTACTTTTAAGCAATTCTCCCTCTGTAGATTACGTTCCTATTATATAAGTGTGTTCTTAAATATGGAATCATACCTCCTCTCCCCAAACCTGCCATGATTGTGTATGATCAAATGCTATTCAGTGTTCTGTGGTGCTGTTACCTGAGCCATCATATGGGGGGGGCTAGCAGAAGACGTAGAGTCATACCTTCTCCTCACCTAATGCCTGGAGCAAACTGAATAGAAGCAGAACAAAGCTTGATGCAGTGCAATATGGACTGTTCTGTTAAGTCTCATATGTGAAGTTATTTCATATCCAATATAACCCACCCTTTGCAAATCTTTGAGACTGGACTTTGAATTTTTAATTTCCTTTTAAAACCATACTCTTGAGGCTGGAAAGTGGTATTTACTGTCTCCTGAAAATTTCTTGGGATCCAAAACAAATCCTCTAGTACTAGGGCATTAGTACCTTGATAGTAGGACTATGTTCCTGGGAAGGTGAAGAGTTGACTTTCTCTCTAAACCTTAGAGTGACAGGTTCTTGAACCATGACAGGAGGAGGGGATGCCCAGGCCTTTCCTCACTATGAATGGGAACGCTGACCTGATGGGATTGTTTTCCCTCTACCACAGTGAAGCGAGCCAGGAGCTGGGTTATAAATTGCATGCCTTTGGAAAATGCTGTAGAAGGGATTGGGCCTTTGAACTCTTAAGGAAGTCCTATTGAATGTGACATTTAAAAATATCTGTGTTGTAATTCACTTGTGTTTTTTCTAAGCTTTCAGTGAAATGTGTAGTACTGAAAGAAGCTGAGGGTCAGGTCTGTACCCATGGTTGGAAATTAAGTGCCATAGGGAAGATCAGGATCAGATTGAGGGAAGTCATGCCCTGAGACTGCAGGAGGCGACTGCAGAAGAAAGGAGCATAGCTTACAGGCATACTAATGGCAAGCGACATTTGAGCTTGTGGGACAGTATGGGACAGCTTATGTGCTTTCACTCCAATGTTTTAGGAAGCTTTACTTACACACAGGTTTTCTCATCTCACTGTCAAGTTTTAAAAAGCTCTTATTTAACAATATCTTATTAGGCCTTTATCTTAAAGAAATAATGGGAAAGACTGTGTGTTCGAAAATACTTGCTTAAGTACTGATTACAGTTGTGCATAGTGGAAGAAATCAAACTGTCCAATAATGGGAAATTAGGGAAATAATAATGAATTTACTTGATAGTTACCTGATTTACTTAGGTAGAAAGCCAAAGCACTGTAGTCCAAGATAAAAATATTTTGTAAGTTAGGAATTTTTATTTTTGAAAGGAGAGTTTGTTAAAACAAATTCAACTTTCTATGGCCAGAGACTGTGTTACTTTACTGTATAATGATAATATCAGTTTGATGTCATCTTTAAGGAAGAACATATTTATGCCCAAATATTTATATTTAACACTGTGATCCAACACTGGCCCAGTGCAGTATTATAAGGTAGAGGGCATGTATCTTCAGGAGTTCTAAGCCTGTCGGTTCTTTTTTCTTCTCCCTATTTCCAGCCCTTCCCTGTGGTGACCTTCATTTCTCTTTCTTTATTCTCCTTGTCAGTGTCTACTCCCAGGAGATCTGAGGGAAAAAAAAAAGTTTCATTCATCTTTTAAACTATGTAAGGAATTAACTCTTTCTGGAAGATGAACATTTCAAAAAGTACACAAGCCTAGGGCGCCTGGGTGGCTCAGTTGGTTAAACGACTGCCTTCGGCTCGGGTCATGATCCTGGAGTCCCAGGATCAAGTCCCACATCGGGCTCCCTGCTCAGCAGGGAGTCTGCTTCTCCCTCTGACCCTCCTCCCTCTCATGCTCTCTGTCTCTCATTGTCTCTCTCGCAAATAAATAAAAAAATCTTAAAAAAAAAAATCTTTATTAAAAAAAAAAAAAGTACACAAGCCTAACTTTCAGTAAAAATTTGACCACTGTCAATATGCCAGGTAGATTTGGTCTGGAGGGTAATAAGTAACATTATGAGAATCAGGCCAGGGCTTAAAATCAAGGGGCATCCCTCTTGAAGGGGAGAGAAAGATTTATTTTATCATTCAGTTCACTTCTGGTCTCTTCCTACCACAGGGATGGTACTGGTTGGTAATAAGAGCAAATGAGGCAAACACACAAAGCTAACTGGGAAAATGTGGTTGTTTATTAAAAAAATTAAACTGGAGGGAGCAAGAAAGTGATAGACCATAATGACATCATTTGGAATACTGAAATCACACCATGCCTGTCCACCTCATTTCTCTTTCCCAGTCATCATAATCATTATCGTCATAGATAAAATGTATACACTATTTACTATATGTAAATCACAAGATTAAGTACCTTTTGTGAATATTTCAATGAAATTGCATAACAATCCAGGGAGAAAGGTTCTACTATTCTCTGTTTATGGATGAGAAAATAGAAGTTTAGAGAGGAAAGTTGTCACCGATTGGATTTCCCAGGAAACACCCTCCGGTGGAGTTTGGTATCCCAAGTATTTAAACTGTGTTCTTGGACCAATACCTACGGAAGGGAAGGGAAAAAAGCAGAAGTAGGGAGAGAGAGAAGGTGAGCTGCTGTGAAGGTCTAAAGACTCTTGGGAGTTTCCTGGGGCTCTGGGGCTATGATGTTACTTCAAAGATGTCCTGTTGCTGCAAACGGTTCTTTATAGCCCACTTACTCAGTGTTTAGATGTCGGCCACCTAGGGGAGAGGGTGTGGCTTTAGACAGGGTAGATTTTTCACTTGAGGCAATCCTTAAAAGTAAAGACAACCAACAGAATGGGAGAAGATATTTGCAAATGACATATCAGATAAAGGGCTAGTATCCAAAATCTACAAAGAACTTATTAAACTCAACACCCAAAGAACAAATGATCCAGTCAAGAAAGGGGAAGCCTCTCTGCTCCTCCCCATTGGACAGACAGCCGCATCTTCTGGTGCAGTGCCAGCCGCGTTCCTGAGACAGGATGGTGAAGGTTGGAGTGAACGGATTTGGCCGTATTGGGTGCCTGGTCACCAGGGCTGCTTTTAACTCTGGCAAAGTGGATATTGTCACCATCAATGACTGCTTCATTGACCTCAACTACATGGTCTACATGTTCCAGTATGATTCTAGCCATGGCAAATTCCACGGCACAGTCAAGGCTGAGAACGGGAAGCTTGTCATCAATGGAAAGTATCTCCATCTTCCAGGAGCAAGATCCCACCAACGTCAAATGGGGTGATGCTGGTGCTGAGTATGTTGTGGAGTCCACTGGGGTCTTCACCACCATGGAGAAGGCTGGGGCTCACTTGAAGGGCGGGGCCAAGAGGGTCATCATCTCTGCTCCTTCTGCTGATGCCCCCATGTTCGTGATGGGTGTGAACCATGAGAAGTATGACAATTCCCTGAAGACTGTCAGCAATGCCTCCTGCACCATCAACTGCTTGGCTCCTTTGGCCAAGGTCATCCATGACAACTTCAGCATCCTGGAGGGACTCATGACCACTGTCCATGCCATCACTGTCACCCAGAAGACTGTGGACGGCCCCTCTGGGAAGCTGTGGCAGGACGGCCGAGGGGCTGCTCAGAACATCATCCCTGCTTCTACTGGTGCTGCCAAGGCTGTGGTCAAAGTCATCCCTGAACTGAACGGGAAGCTCACTGGCATGGCCTTCCGTGTCCCTACCCCCAATGTATCTGTGGAGGATCTGACCTGCCGCCTGGGGAAAGCTGCTAAATACGACGACATCAAGAAGGTGGTGAAGTAGGCATCAGAGTGCCCCCTCAAGGGCATCCTGGGGTACACTGAGGACCAGGTTGTCTCCTGTGACTTTAACAGTGACACCCACTCCTTCACCTTCGATGCTGGGGCTGGCATTGCTCTCAACGACCACTTTGTCAAGCTCATTTCCTGGTATGACAATGAATTTGGCTAAAGCAACTGGGTGGTGGACCTTATGGTCCACATGGCCTCCAAGGAGTAAGAGCCCCTTGGACCACCAGCCCCATTGAGAGCAAGAGGAAGAGAAAGGCCCTCAGCTGCTGGGGAGTTCCTGCCCCAATTTATCCCCCAAGACACTGAGAATCTCCCAACCTCCACCGTGTCTATCCCAAACCCCCTGAAGAAGGGGACCTCACTGATATGAGGAATTCGTAATCTCAGGAAACAAACTGAGGGTTGCTGGAGTGGTAGAGGGTGGGAGGGATGGGGTGGCTGGGTGATAGACATTGGGGAGGGTGTGTGCTATGGTGAGCGCTGTGAATTGTGTAAGACTGTTGAATCACAGACCTGTACCTCTGAAACAAATAGTACATTATATGTTAAAAAAAAAAGAAAAAAAAAAAAGAAGAAGATAGCAGGAGGGGAAGAATGAAGGGGGGGAAATCGGAGGGGGAGACGAACGGGAGGGGGGGGACGGGGAAAAGGAGTGGGGGGGGGGGGGGGGGGGGGGGGGGGATGGGTTAGCCTGGTGCTGGGTATTAAAGAGGGCACGTTCTGCATGGAGCACTGGGTGTTGTACGCAAACAATGAATCATGGAACACTACATCAAAAACTAATGATGTAATGTATGGTGATTAACATAACATAATAATAAAAGTAAAAAAAAAGTACTAACGATTAAAGGCTACTGCCAGTGGCACTCTCCACTGGGGACTCAAGCCCTTCAGCAATGGGAATCTGGGTGGTGCATCATGGTGTCTACCACACAGTGACTAGTTCAGGATATCACAAGAGGAGCCACGGCACTAATCTTGGGAGTCTAATTCCACACCTGGATCTCAATCATTAACATTCTGTTGCTTTTCAGCCTATTCAGAATTGTGTTCTTGTACTTGCAGCTGGAAGAGTCCTGTGTAATATGACATTACTCTATTCTTTTTTAACCTTTGTTATTGGTCCTTGTGTTATAAATTCTTTAAAAATATATATATATATAAATATGAGTTTTGTGTAAGGAAATGTAATTGTGATAATTTTGCTAAGGTAATAAGTTTACTTCCCAAATCTAAAACCAATATCCACATTTTAGAGGTGGCATTCCTCTTCTCCCTCCCAAAAGGAATCAGAATTGAAACAATGTCTCGTGGAACCATCATCATTTCCCCTCTGACACTTTTGTCATCAAGTGATTGTACATTTATTTGTTAGACTGTTTGGAAACATTTAACAACAATTTATTAAATGGGTGAATAAATTAATGAATTTTTAGGAACTATGCTGTTTTCATATATTGTTTCCCCTCATCTAGAAGAGTAAAAGTTTTGGGACTTTTGATGTAAGGGTTAAATGTGGCAATTTAAATTTTAGCTATTATTTCTCAAGTCTTTTTTTTTTTTTTTTTAAGTTCATATTCTTAACTCTGTTTAGCAGAAAGATAATGCATTAGTTGAAGACTAGTTGAGTACTTCTTTTTTTATTTGAGTAAATGAATTTGTTTATAAAACAAAAGAAAAGGTATTCTATAAGAAATAGCATTTGAAAGTAATAAAAATTCTTTATACTTGCTGTAAAGAAGACTGGTAAAATAAGGATATGTGGATTAGACCCAAAACAAAAATCTTTTTTCTGGGTACACAGACATTGGATTCTTAGTTAACAATTTTCAAAAAAATTGGTTGTCTGGGGGCGCCTGGGTGGCTCAGTCGTTAAGCGTCTGCCTTCGGCTCAGGTCATGATCCTGGGGTCCTGGGATGGAGCCCTGATCGGCTCCCTGCTCCACGGGAAGCCTGCTTCTCCCTCTCCCATTCCCCCTGCTTGTATTCCCTCTCTCGCTGTGTCTCTCTCTGTCAAATAAATAAATAAAATCTTTAAAAAAATTGATTGTCTGTTATGATATCTCAAGTTTAAGTCTAGAATAACTTGAGATATATGGGATGCATGAAAAAGGTTTAAATTTTTTAGGAGTAACTACAGAATCTTGCTAAAGCCATTATACCTCCGTCGGGGTAAAAGATGTCTTCAAACTACTGATTTTTGAATATAGTTATCTTAATCATTTGGACTCCTGTATTATTAGGAAAATAATAGGGGAAAAAAGAAATTACTGAAGCATAAGTGGTGCTAGAAGAAATTTTAAAGAAGTAGGTGCTTTGCAAATTGGACTATAGTTGGCAATCTGATCTCTATATAAATAGATGGATACAGAAAGCTTTTAAAGGTCAATGCAATGAGATATATAAAATTGGAAATGCTGAATTCCATTGAGGCAAAATCAAAAACTTAGAAAGACAAAACTGAGCCAAGACTGAAAAAGAATGGGCTTAAAGCTAATGAGGTAAGAGGAAGTACTTTTTTTTTTAAAGAAAAAATGGAAAAATGACATTCTTGAAAACAAAAAAGGGTGTATAAGCTGTGAATGTACTCATATAACCATTTTGCCTGTAAAAACATCATTTATTCACCAAAGATTAAATTTTTATAAGTTCAAGGAACACATAGCACATAAGGTAATAAAAATAATAGTATTTTTTAAATATAAAAACTGTTAATGTAATATGTATTTAAATTGCCTGACCCATAATAGAGAACTTTTCACATTCTAATGCCTGGACCTTTTGTTTACCAAGGACATTTAATTTTCAGCCATCTGGTGAGTTCAAAGTTACCTGGGTTAAGCTTAAAATTTACTCAGACCAAATAAACTAACTGGCTTGAAGACAGAGGAAGAAAATAAGGAAAAGTTTTCCATAGTAGGTTCCTAGCTATAGGTTCCTACTTAGATTAGGAGAAAGTATTCATTTTTCTTTCCCAGAAATATTCATAAAAATATTTTGAGTCAGAGCAGTAATTGATCATGTTATTTTCCAGGCTGACTTATTTAGGAGTAATTTTACATCATCCATTCTTTGATAGTCAATCTTAATTTAAAAAATAAATAAAAAATAACAAGCAAGTAAACAAACCCCTCAAAGTATATTCATAGTGTATGATGTTCCAATGTTGTAATTTTTATTTTAGTCTTAGTAGACAGTTTATATCTTATTTTTCTCAATTGATAGCCTAAATTGTTATTAATATTTTGAAAAAATGGAAAAATTTTCTGATACCATTTCTTACATGTTTCAATGGAAATTTCACCCACAGCACAAGAATAACCTTATCCTATATATCACCTTCTTGATCTCTTTGTTCCATCTGTTATTTCCTAATCTTTTTTATTACCTGACACAGAATTATTCAGTCCTCTTTTCCTCTTGCCTTCTGTCATCTGGTTCGTTCTCTTTATCCACCTAATAGAGTTGTTTCCCAGAAATCTGCCCTAAGACTAGTCTCTTCTTCAACAAAACTCTCACCCTTTGCAATCTCAGAACAGTTTGTGAGGTAAGCAATACTTCCCTATCCTTACATATTCAACTATTTTACCCAATCATACCGTCTTTCTGAAGTTCTATCCAACATTTGAAGGTCTTCATTGGAAATATTCATTTTGAATCTTGCTAACAACTTACATTAATGCACTTGTCACTGAATTAACTATCTTTCTCTCAATCCTATTTTTTTCAATGCTCTCCATTTATATTAGTAGACTCATACATTTTTTCCATATTATATTTTCTTTATTTTTACATGGGACATGAAATCTGTATAAATATGTATTGCTTTGATAGGTTTAAATACAGCAGACAGTCTTGGTCAGAAGATCAATTAATAGATCTGAAGGTGAAATGAACAGAAGACAGTTTGGGCTTTGTATGTGCTTAGCTTGGGGGAATGTTTTGGAGACTTTACAGAAAGAAAGGAAATTTGAACATATGGTAGATATGTTTTTATCATCTATAATAAATTGCATAATGGATTTTATAATACATTATTTTTGCATTTTTGAAAGAATAAAGATATGTAAAAGGCTTTCAAATCCTTGTTAGATGTTAAACTGATTGGCATTCCTTTGAATTTTATACTAAGCTCAGACTAGACTGCAGGGAGGTAGGCTTTATTGGGATTACATGCACTTGGCTCACATTTCTCTCATATTTTTACCAAACTTCCTTAAAGTTAGAATTTCTATCATTATATTTTCCCCAGGATATTTAGCCTTTAATATTTGTTGAGTAAAAAATAAATGAATGATTGTAGATTCACGTAACCTCCTCACAGTCAAAGCCTATTATATTTTCCTCAAAGCTTCCTCTTTTAATTTGAAATGTATTTCAGTGTCTGTATCTGTTTACTAACCTAAATTGTGAGTTCATCCAAATTTATTAACTTCTGTCCTCTTATAAATGTCTTTCCATATACTTCATGTGACATTTCTCATGAGTGACTTCAATTCACCTGTCATTTCAGTCTACTTTCTTTTTTTAAATATGTAAGCCCTTATTCTTTAATTATGTGCCTTTATGAAAAAAGACACAAGACAATTTGAACCAGCTCACCTATTATAGAACGCTTGACTAGGACCTGGGATGACTTTCCCGCCTCTTCCTCCCTCTTTCCTAGTGGATGACTTCAATCTTGATAGAGGTGAAAATATTTGAAGCATGGATACATTTCTAAGAGTTTTTATAACTAGACTAAAGATTACTGGATTGAAGTTGTGACTCACTCAACTTCAAAGCAACACTAAAAATAGTCTCATTAGATATCTGGAGTACAGAAATAGACTAAATCATGATTAAGAATAAGTGGCAATAGCTTTCCTCTCTAAGAACAAGAAACTTGGGAAAGAACATCAGCTGATTTCCATTTGATAAACTTGGCTTTTGCACAAGTTCTAATAATAGCAAGCAGAACATCCAATTCAACTTGTTCTCATTCTTTGACACAATGGCTTTCAAAATTTTTTGACTTATGTACTCAAGTATATTCATTTGTAATACATGAATTGAACTTGCACACACACACACACACACAAAGTGAAACAAAAGTGTCATGAATCCATATGTACTCTAATTCATTTTATTATGTATTCTATGTTTAGCATACTACAATTATTAGTAGTAATATCAGTAGCATTTACTAATAAATATATTTCGCAGGCTTGAAAAGGTTATGAACAACAGTGAAAAACACTGCCATAGCAGAGAACATTTAATTAACTGGTTTTAGCAGCACATGGGATAAAGGACAGGCACAAAGGGAAGCTAGGATAGGCAAGAGTATATCAACATGATGTCTTTCCTTGAGATACTACATATCTATGTGAAATTGTACTTTCTAGCTTTTATAGGGAATTTTTAAATAAGCAAATTTTAAGATAGAAAATCCTTATCTTTACTGCAAAAATCATCATCCCCAGTAGGACAGTTATACATTTGGAAAATATTTCACACTTTGCAGTGTGAAAAATTGGCAAACTATATTTTGCTTCACATTTCCTAGTAGTATCTGACTTCATGAAGTACTTCTACAGATATGAAAAAAGATAAAATTGCATTGGATAAAACCTAGTTGTTAACTTTTTAAAGTCTTTAAAATGTATACTTTAAAAACATGTTCTTATATCAGACTGGAAAGTGTGATGTCTGGTATTCAAAAATTCATTGTAGAATTCTAAATTTACATTAATAAAGATCCATTTTTTAGGAGAAAATGGATTTACTCAACCACTTTTTTAAAAAGGCATTATAATTCATCAGGTATTGTTACATTCTGTCTCCAACATTTAGTAGTAAAGAAGGCAGCGATTATCAGATTCACAAGTTGATTAGTGTCTTTAAGATGTATAAACTGTATTAAAGATTTTTTTCTGATAATTATATTCTAGAATTTAGTTCAAGTTAGTTAGTTTCCACTTCTGATTGATTGAAGGAGGCCATCACCACATGTAAGTAAAAAGAGTTTTGTTTTGATTTCATTACATTCTAATGTTTCTGAGTGGCCACATCATCAAAATGGCTGTATCATAATGGATGTACCAAAATAAACTGATGCTTATTCAGTATGTGAGAATGCCTAAAAGTGAGAATCATGCTGAGACTTAAAGTAATTGTAAACCTAGTCCTTATTTCATGAATCTACTGGTCACTGAAGTATGCTTTTGAAAATAATAGCCATCCATCCATCCATCCATCCATCCTTTAATAAATATCCATTGAATATATTCTATGTCTCAGTGTGTTATGTGCTGGATATTTAACAATAATGGGGCATGTAAGATCCCTGTCTTACGTTTTTGTTTGTATATTTGTTTTTACTCCCTTTGTCTAGGGATCATATTCATTTTATATGGAAAATAATTTTCTTATCATTGATTTTCACTGGTTGCCAACTCGTATATACCTTTTGTTCAGCTGTTTCCTTTAATTTTAGTCAGTACCTAGGCTAAAATTATAGATGAGATTCAACATTCCTTTCAAATCTAGGTGAAGCCATGCTAGTATTCAATAATCTTCATGAAAATACAAAAACCGCTGTGAGAAAACGGGGGCAAAGAGAAGTGTACTCAGGCAGGAATCGGTAATCAACTGTCCTTCCTCATTCAGATTTTTATTTTCCTGAGCACTTCTCTATCAAATCATACAAGACATTTTTTTTTCTTTATTTTTTAAGAGGGGAAGCTATTTACTTATAAATTTCTTATAATTATTTTCTGTTGTCTGAAGCCATAGTCACCTGCCCGTTTTATATTACCTCCTTCTAAGGTTTGATGTTAAATTTTAATTCATTAAATCCTGGCTGCCTGGTCTATCTCTGTCAGTGTGGGAAGGAAACTTTCAGGTTTATGTTTACATCAAAATCTTGACTTAAAAATATATAATTATTCTTTATTAATAAGTTATATACAAACCGATGCTGATGTATGTGTCACACAAGATATCCAAGGCACCGTGAGAGATGGGTGAGATTTTCACAATACATAGGGAATGAGAGTGATACTTCCATTCTTCGTTTGCTTTAAATATGTTTCTATGTATTATGGTTTTCCTGTATCTGATTAAGTGGTATTTAAGGTTATATTATGTATTTTTAATGAAATTATCATCATAACGTGTTGATATTGTCTAAAATAATTCCTCTGGAGAAGTAACAGGTTGAATCAACTGAGTTGAACAAGACACTAGCAGAACTAACATTTCACTTAGATTATGAATTCAGCCAGTATGTTAATATACATTCTAAAAAGACAATGTGATCTGACAAAAATTTATCTCCAAAATTGCAGTTTTCATGAGAGTTTGTGAATATTTTTTACAAGCACAGAAGTTTCTTTAAGAGTAAATAGAATTCTAGCTGATGGTAACATCATGTATAGCTGCATATTTTAAGATATTACTTAGCTTCTCTGTATGTAATAATTTTATTTTCTAAATTTGTCATATTATAATGTACATGATACAATTTATAATGATACAGTTTAATTTTACTTGAATAATTATATATATAGTGTATGTGTAAACATTTTGTACTGAAATTGTTGGCAATTAAAATTTTTGACAAATAGCCCCTAATTCTTTGAAATGTTTTTCACAACCCTTAGTGATCTGGTTCTATTCTACCAATATAATCACAGGGCAAACTGTTGGCTCCAGACAAACAAAATAATTTTTTCTCTATTTGTTCGTGTTCTCCTTCCAATTGAATTATTCAATCTTCTATATATTATTTTATTGTAAGACTTTGGTGATCAGTAATTCATCTTTATAATCACCCTTAATTACTTCATTACATTTTGGTCTATTCTTAATTCCTATAGCAAGGAGTATATACAGAGTCCTATGTCTTGCATTGTTGTTTTTTAATCTTCCCAACCAGGTTGTAAACTCCTTGAAGTTAGAAAATAACTAAAAAACAAACAAAAAAATGTTAAAAAGTGGTCTGAGAAGAAACAGAACAGGAAACAAGCTAAAGTAAGAGAAAAATTCTCAAAATTCAAGGGGAAATATAAAGTTGCTCTTACAGTTTGATAATACATTTCAAAATTAGGGTACAATCATGTGACAACAACTTGAAAATTAACTTCATTGTACCGTTTGTAAATTTAAATCCAATTTCAGAGTCAATAAAGGAAAACATTCTCTTATTCAGACTATATGCCACAAAAATGATTTTCCGTACTTAACTATATTAAGATATCCTGGAAAATTTATCTTGATGTCAGCTGTCTAAATAAATAAGTAAAATCTCTTATAGTGAAGTCTTTTCTTTCCTCAAAACAGCTTCATTGAAAGTCAAGTTCACTATAGCTTAATATGATGCAAATAACTTCAGACTTTCAGACTTTTCTTGTAATGTTTTGGTGATTATGATTATTAGAATTTGTAAGAACAGAACTGACTTTCCTTGTGTATTAGAATGTTTCAATTTAATTCACTAATCTTGTAGTCATCATCCCCTTGGTTCATGGCTTCCTCTTTTAGAAAATATTCATGCTAAAAACTTGAAACACATATGTTCCTCAAAGCCCTAAATTTTCAGGTAATGAGAGTATTATTATTCAGTCAGTATTGAGTACATACTATTTACTGAACTAAATACATGGACTATCTCCTTCCATCTTGTCTCTTCCATTCATCATCCTGAAACAGTGCCTGAGAGATACTCTTGTGCATAAGTAATTTATTTTGGAGCTTATTGGTGGGGAAAAAAAAAAAAGAAAGTAAGGGATAAGGGAAAATAAAATAGAGAAAAAAAGAAAATTCTGTAAAGGTGGGTACTGAGCTGTTTATTACAATGGATAGTTGGCATTCAATCTCATTAGGGACCTTTTGAAGAACTCTGTAGAATGCACCTCAGAATTGTCCATCCAAAAGATGAGAAATTGAAGCATGTACTGATTGAGAGTTTCCTTGTACCTCCAAACTGTGCCTTGTGTTTACTGTAAGAGACCTCTTCTCACTTTGGAGAAACACATAAGGTTGAAAAGAAGATTCTTACAGCCATCAAAGTGGGAGGGCGGTTGTGTGTACGGAGCTGCCCCTCATTGCTGTGCTGAAATCGTGTGGGCTAAGAGGGTACTATTATAACCAGTAATTTAGAGCTGAAAAAGCTTTTCTAGAGTTAACAGAAGTGAATTATGCAGGGTGACAGAGGTAGTAATTGGTGAATCTAGGATTCAAAATCTGTCCCATTCAGCTTCAAAATCAGAGCTCTTTAGCAATATAGACTAACATACACAGGTTCTTGCTTGGAAAGATGTTAAATAAATTGTAGCAATAACCATTCTCCAAATGCTTTAAAAGTGACAAGAGTTTGTTCAGTATAGTGGTTAAGGGCACACACTCCAGAAACAGATTGACTGGCTTTAGGTTCTGGTTCATCTACTTCCTAGCTGAGCTTCTAATGATAATTACTTGTCTATACCCTACTTTCCTCATCTGCAAAATAAACTTTACAATAATTCCTAGCTCATGGATTTGTTGTGATAATTAATTAAGCCTCTTTAGGTAAAACACTTTAATCTGAGGCACAGGAAGTATAAAATGCTAGGTACTTTTAATACTGTTCTAGTTATTTTAAAAAATGTGATGCTACTTCCAACTGAGAAGAAACCAGTATTCTAGAAAACTTAAAGTTAGATTGTGAATTTCTGAGTGCAGGGGATTGTATCTTGTTAATACTATCTTTTCTCACTGTCCAGCAGTGGTTTTATGTAAAATGTGACATCACACATACAGAAATAAACAAAGAACATCTGTTGTTTCCTGTGTTGTTAATTTTAGCCATCCTGACAGGTATGAGGTGATATCTCATTGTAGTTTAGATTTATATTTCTCTTATGAGTGATGTTAAGCATCTTTTCATGTGTCTGTAAGCTGTATGTATGTCTTCTTTGGAAAAATGTCTATTCATGTCTTCTGCCTATTTTTTAAGTGGATTATCTGTTTTTTGGGGGTTGACTTTTATAAGTTCTTTCTATATTTTGGATACTAACCCTTTATCAGATATGTCATTTGCACCACTAGGTATTTACCCAAGGGATACAAAAATACTAACTTGAAGAGATACATGCACCCCAATGTTTATAGCAGCATTATCAACAATAACCAAATTATGGAAAGAGTCCAAATATCCATCAATTAATGAATGGATTTAAAAAGGCAGTAGACACACACACACACACACAATGGAATCTTAGCCATCAAAAGGAATGAAATCTTGCCATTTGCAATGATGTGGATGGAGCTAGAATGTATTATGCCAAGTCAGTCAGAGAAAGACAAATATCATATGATTTCACTCATATGTGGAATTTAAGAAACAAAGTGGATGAACATAGGGGGAAAAAAGAGAGAGAGACAAACCATAAAATAGACTCTTTTTTTTTTAAAGATTTTATTTATTTATTTGACACAGAGAGACACAGCGAGAGAGGGAACACAAGCAGGGGGAGGGGGAGAGGGAGAAGCAGGCTTCCCGCTGAGCAGGGAGCCCGATGCGGGGCTCGATCCCAGGACCCTGGGATCATGACCTGAGCTGAAGGCAGACGCTTAACCAACTGAGCCACCCAGGCGCCCCCATAAAATAGACTCTTAACTATAGAGGACAAACTGAGGGTTGTTGGAGGGGAGGTGGGTGGGAGGGATGGGTTAAATGTGTGATGGGGATTAAGGAGGGCACTTGTGATGAGCACTGGGTATTGTATGTAAGTGATGAATCACTAAATTCTACACCTTAAACTAAAAAGAAAAAGAAAAAAATAAAAAGTACCAAAAGATAGCACTTATCAAAGAATCTTTCCTATAGTGTGTTCTTAATAATTGTTGTCAGGTGAAGTCCAAACTGAGATAGATATCTATAATTTACCTAAAGGGTTTAGTTTATTCATAGCTTTATGATGACAATACAAATTTAAAAAAAAACACCAAAAATACCACACTAAATTATAAAACATTCTTCATATAATATACAATGTAATTTTACTTTCTGCAATTTAAGCATAACTACAACAAATTACAGAATCTGTGCAGCGGGGTGCTAATAAAATTTCTCATATTCTCCTCAATAGTATTATTTCTTATTTTTTTCTTTGGAAATTCTTAAGCCAGTATAGCTGGGACAGTAATATTTTTGTGCAATACATGATGACTTCTTTTCCTGGAAATCTCCAAATTTTGTTAATCTGTTTTTGTGTGTTTTACATAGGGGTCACATGTTCCTATCCCAAGATCCTTAATATTATATGACAGAAAAACCTCATTGCTCAAGAAGGTTTCCATTTTATATTGTATACTTCAAACTGCTAAAGTCTTGCTCTGCTTTTCTATACTAGGAAGGGGTATTCGAAACTCAGCAGTGTCTCTCTCTTTTGACCTGAGTATTGTGTCCTGAAGCGGTGTGCTCTGTCATATTCTGTTGTGTACATTAGCACATCACAGGACAGTGAGGGATACGGGATGTTATTGGTCGTTTTCTTTCTTTCTGCTTTGGTGGGAAGGGAATTTCCTGATGGAAGTCTGAAGTCAAAATGATTGCCCATTTGCCAAAGCCATAGACAGCGCACGCTTCTTGGTTGTCCTGATTAAAATGTTTCATTAGCAAGATTTCTCAGGAGAGTTTCTGTTTAACCCCTCCACTCTTGATACAGAGTAGGCCGCCTTTGCCTTTAGCAGGTACTCAAATGTATCTTTTGAATAAATTACTATGAATGATAACACATTTATTTCCATATTTAGTGTGAACTGATAACTGAAGCAGTATCAAATATAATAAAGAACAGCAGAATGCAGTATAAATTATAATAGAAGATCAATGCCAAACACACACAGAACTAAGACATTTAAAATGGGTAGAAGGAAATATAAATACCATATTTTTACATTTTTTCTTTCCTCAATACAGTGCTTGAAATATTGTATCATATTCAGTCTGGCCTAAGAACGCGGATGACATGAATATAGAGTTCAGTAGTTGCTACTTCCAAAGGCAGTAGCTTCAAACAGGACGCATTTATTAGTGTTCACGAGTCCGTGGATCACCTAGTTTGCTCTTTTTCTCTTGGCTGAGCTCACGCATCAGTTTGTGGTCAACGTTGTATTGTGCAGCTAGCTCTGCTAATTTTAGAAGGACTATAGCGTATGCTTGTCAGATATCTTTAGGTTACTCTGTGCTTTCCTTATCTGTGGCAATTTGGGTCTTCTCTACTTCATCTTTCATCCTTTAATAGGATTTCCTGGCCTTAAGTGGGCAGTGGCCTGGTTCTAAGTAAAAGTAAGAGCTTTGAGGTCCATGCTTAGAACTTCACAAAAACATTCTACTGGCCAAAGCAAGCCACAAGGTTAACCTGTACTCAAGAAGTGGGGAAATACACTCTTCTTATTGAGGACATGGTTTCAAAACTGCATTGGAAATGGCCTGGATACAAAAAGAAGTATTGAGAAAATTTTAATAATCAGTCTATTACCGGGCGCCTGGGTGGCTCAGTCGGTTGAGCGACTGCCTTCGGCTCAGGTCATGATCCTGGAGTCCCAGGATCGAGTCCCACATCGGGCTCCCTGCTCGGCAGGGAGTCTGCTTCTCCCTCTGACCCTCCCCCTTCTCATGCTCTCTCTCTCATTCTCTCAAATAAATAAATAAAATCTTTAAAAAAAAATCAGTCTATTACAATAGCTTTTAAGAAAATATCCGAAAATATCTATTTCATAATTTATGCTTTGTCTTCTGTGGAGAAAACTAGTAAAATAAAATATTTCAATTGCCTGGATTAACCTTACATCTGATTTTTGAGAAGACTATTATGTAGTCATTTGACATGTAAAAATGATTATTCTAGCATTAAACTGATGCGTATTATCTATTAAGAGAATACTACTGGCTTATTCTTTAGGTCTGTTTTCTTTAAAATGGAATAAGTGTACCTTGAGAATACATGAAAATAATTGCAAGGGATAAACAGGCAAAGATAGTTTCAAGGTGATAACTTTCTAATTAATCAGCCAGAGTGCGAAGTTTTGAATTCAGACATATCTGAGTGCAAAATACAGTGTCTCCCCACAAAGAATTTACAGATTATTGAAAAAAAAACACACAAAAAATAGTATTTTGTGTAGCTGCATAGCCACTGTGTTAGCATCAGATTCATTCTGCAGTCAGCTAGTGCTTTTGGAGTTTATCACGTAGGAGATGGGAGGACACAAATGAGAGAACCTAAGTAGTTTTACATCCCAGGCAGAAGAAGAAAGAGACTAGCATTCAGTCCACACTTGCTGTGTTTGACCCCTGATGCTCCTTGCCAACTTGTATCTTATTTTCTCAGAAATTCTACAGCTGTTATCATCTTCAGTACAGATGAGGATTCCAGATGAGGCGGGTTAATTGATTTACCTGAAATCATATGTCTAGCAAATTTTCCACTATTCAAAGCAGTCTGATTCACTATTCCATTTTCTTCTATACTAAAGGTTTATCTACAAGTGGTGCTGAGTAGCATTGAGTTGAAATTATTGGCAGTATGATAAATCGGAAAAACATTAAAAAATCCAGATTAAATATAATGAAGATTTGAGCCAATGAGGTAACCACGGAAAGAAGAGCAATGGATGCCTTGGCATATAATTTGGTGAACGTTTTTTAATCTATATTGTCACTTACAATGTTGAATGCCCTCAAAATCAATTTAAGCAATATTTGATGGGAAATTGATTACTACGTATATGTAAAAATAATCTAGTGAAAGATAGATTAAAATTAAGCTAATTAAAACTGTTTTATGTGTTCCCACAGTCATGGGACCACTATGTTTTATTTTGGCTCATTCAGATATTTGATTTATTCAGCAAAATGGCCGTGTTACTATTTCCATCCTATATATGAGGCAGAGATATATTTCAGTACAGTTTTGGAACTATTTCATTGAAAAATGTGTATAGGTGTGGGCGCCTGGGTGGCTCAGTTGGTTAAGCAACTGCCTTTGGCTCAGGTCATGATCCTGGAGTCCCGGGATCGAGTCCCGCATCGGGCTCCCTGCTCGGCGGGGAGCCTGCTTCTCCCTCTGACTCTCCCCCCCCTCATGTGCTCTCTCTCTCTCATTCTCTCTGTCTCAAATAAATAAATAAAATCTTTAAAAAAAAAAAAAAAGAGGCTGCTTAAGTTTCGGGGCTCCTGGGTGGCTCAGTTGGTTAAACGACTGCCTTCGGCTCAGGTCATGATCCTGGAGTCCCTGGATGGAGTCCGCATCGGGCTCCCTGCTCGGCGGGGGATCTGCTTCTCCCTCTAACCCTCCCCCCTCTCATGCTCTCTATCTCATTCTCTCTCTCAAATAAATAAATAAAATCTTTAAAAAAAAAAAGAAAAATGTGTATAGGTGCAAAGGTGTTGTTTGACTTTGTCAGTAAGCTATAAAATATTCATGCACAACAGTATTTCATTTATTCTGATAATGTGAGAATAGTTTTCATGCTTATTGCAAATGCTTATTCTGAAATAAAATATTTTCTTCCTTTTACATATGTATTATACAACAAAAATATTTTAAGTGGGTACAACAGTACTCACTGAAAGTGATTCAAATCAGACACATGCCGTGATACAAGCCAAACACTTCCTTCTTCTTTTTTTTTTTTTCAATTTAAAATTGTTTCCTCATAGAATAAGTAATATTTTACCCTTGAAGGATTTTCTTTCTTTCATTTGTGGAAAGACCAGATGGGTCTCACAGGTCATTCACAGTTATGAAAGAAACAAAAAAAATTCTCTCTTCAGAGGTGAGATATCTTTTATTTTTCACTAGAAAACAAATTATTTGCTTGGATGGAAACCTTTTGTATAGCAGCGTAATTGCTGACATCTGTGGGGTGTCTTGGAAAATGAGATGCTCTGTCTCAAGGAGTTATAACTATCCTTGTGCATAAAATCTGAATAAATAAATGGAAGCAGGCCTTGGAATTTCTTGCAGAGAAGAGATACACAAAACACAGTTGAGAAATCAGGGCTAACCCTCAAATGATAACAAGTGAGCATGATAAAATTACTTAGCAGTGGGATTAGGCTGGTCTTTCTTAATGTTTTGCACATTTAAAAAAATGTTTGTATATTTTTCACGGAGAATTTGATTCTCTCTGATCTCCAAAAAGTAGATTATGTATAATAACCCATGTTTAAGATATTAAAATTCAGTCATCTTTAGCTGTCTGATTTTTGTTTATTTAATTGGATTAATAACATTGTGGTCTACACAGTAGAAGGTAAATAACTTATTAATTCCCTCAAATGTTTATTGAGTCTCTACTATGAATCAAGCTCTGTTCCTGACACTGCGGGTAGAGCAATGAACAAACTAACCAACATGTATTTTATCTTGGAGGTATAGACTACTAGTGGTAGAAAGAATATAAAAAAATAAATATAGGAGCGTCTGGGTGGCTCAGTCAGTAATGCGTCTACCTTTGGCTCAGGTCATGATCCCAGGGAACTGGGATTGAACCCTGCATCAGGCTCCCTGCTCAGTGGGGAGTCTGCTTCTCCCTCACCCTCTGCCCCTTCTCCCCCATCCCACTCATGCTCTCTCTCTCTCTCTCAAATAAATGAATAAAATCTTTAAAAAATAAAATAAATAAACATATATCAGTTTATGATATTGTTTTGGAGAAATATAAGTTTGTCCAGAAAACCCTATCTGAAAAGGTAATAATACTTGATTTAGTATATTTTTTTTTTAAATAAATATTAACCACATACTTCTTCTTGGAGCACCATGCCTCCCTTTTCTTGATTTTTAAAAACTTGCTATAAAGGGCAGGAACCTTACACTATTTGGTTTACTGTTATCTTCCTAACACTTAAAAACAGTGCCTGTCTTATAGATGTTTGATAAATCTATAGAAAATAAATGATTAATATCTCTGACTTTTCCTTGTAGCATTACCACTGGAAATTTCTTGGTCTGGCCCAGCCCTAAACAGGGCTCATGTCTTAGGCCTTCTCTACCCTCTGTCCCCCAGCAATTCCAATAACACATCTGAGAATGATGACAGATGCCTGAATTCTCTGAGTAACTCTATTGGCAGCTGTCTGCTTGATATTCCCGAGTGTTAAAACCTCTAACCCAGCATCTCTGAAATCGAACTTACCATCTTCTTATCAAATCTGATCATCCTCTGAGATCACCCATCTCAGCCAATGATGACTTTGTTTACCCATTTGCTCAAATCAGAAACCTTGTTTTTATTCTTAATTCCTTTCTCTCCCCACTACATGTCAACAACAAGTTCTCTCTAACTCAAAAAAGTAAGTGTTCCAATCCATGGATTTCTTTCTATCCCCACTATCATCAACCTAGTACAAGTCATCTTCATCTCTCACTTGAAGTATGCTTCCACTTTCTAACTGCTCACTGTTTAGCATCCTCTAATATGATCTCTCCCAAACGCAAATCTGCTCACAAGTTACTTGCCTACTTAAACGTCTTTCATGGTCTCCTCGCTTTTAGGATGAAATTCAGAGTTCTTATCATGACTTTAAAAACCCGTGGTGAACTTTCTCATATTTATTTCTTTGGTCTCATTTTGACCCCATTTTACGTCTAGAAAACTTTGTTACAAAAATTGAACTTTTTTTTCTTTCTCCTTTTTTCTTATTACTTTCTTGAATACAGTGCTGTTCTCTCTCATCTCTAGACTGACTGCTGCCCACAGATTATTCTTTGAGAAACAGGTCTGCTCTTTCTCCTGTCCCTGTTCCTAATCTTTCCGTGAGCTAAGATCCCCAGGTCTTAGTTTTGATATTACTTGATCTGGGAAGCATTTTATGATCAGAAAATCTGGGTTAGGTTCTCATTCTTTATTCACCCAGGCCTCACACAGTTCTATCCATCCACTCATTAAGCTGTCTGTTGATGTGCCTAGATTTTCCATTAGACTAATAATTGTGCGGACAGGGATACATTTCTGTTGACTGGTAAAGTGAATGTACATTCTAAGTGCTTTATGAATAGTTTTGAATGCAGGACTTGATGACTGAGGATATATAGAAAAATGTTAATTGAGATTACCCTTGGGCAGTTTGAGTAAAGACTTTATAATATCCTGCCATATGCCTTTCTATTTTAACTAAATATTTTCAATTAACATGTTGCAATGGTTAACTTTTTGTGTTAACTTGACTGGGATAACAGATGCCCAGATAGCTGCTAAAACAATATTTCTGGGTGTGTCTATGAGGGTGTTTCTGAAAGAGCTAAGCATTTAAATTGGTAGACTAAGTAAAGAATATTTCCTTCTCCAATGTGGATGGACATCATCCAGTCCATGGAAAGCCTGCATAGGATAAAAGGTGGAGGAAGAGTAAATTTGCCATCTGTTTATTCTGGGACATACATTTTATCCTGCTCTTAAATATTCTCACTCCTGGTTCTTTGGCCTTCCAGCTGGGAGTGGGATTTACATCACAGGCTCTGGTTCTTGGGCCTTTGGACCCAGACTGAATTATACCACCAACATTCCTGGTTCTCTGGCTTGCAGATGGAAGATCATGGGACTTCTTGATAATAATCCTCTATAATCCCATGGGCCATTTCCTATAATAAAATCTGTCTCTCCCTCTCTGTGTGTCTCTGTCACTGTGTATCTCTCTCTCTCTCTATATATATATATATAGATAGACATCTATATATAAATCTTAAATTACTTATGTGATAAAATTACATGTATATATGATTACTTAATCTCTCTGCAAAACAACATATATATCTCCTATTGGTTCCGTTTCTCTGGAGAACCCTAACATACATGTATTACATTTCTTAAATATTGATTAATCCAAATATAGCATTTCTGTATGCTTCAGGCTTTTAAAGTGTTACTGAGATAAAGCAGACTACCGTATTTTTTTATGCATATATGAGCTAATTATAATTTTAAAATATTGTTTGCTATTCTTTCAGCCTAATTTAAGCATATTCATGACTATTCTTTAAGCTGGAAGGGAGAAATATGAGAAATATGTGAGAAAAATAGCATATTATAGTATTCCTTTCTTGATTTAATTTTTGAATCCTATGTAAAATAGAAGTAAAATTTACTCTGAATATACTCATTCCTTCAATGCTATTATAGAAATATATACTATCAATATACTAGTCTAAAATAATCTTAGGGGCACCCCGGCGGCTCAGTTGGTTAAGTGACCCACTCTTGATTTTGGCTGAGGTTATGATCTCAGGGTCATGGGATTGAGCCCCACATCAGGGCTCTGCATTCAGCAGTGAATCTGCTTAAGAGTCTCTCTCTCCCTCTCCTTCTGCCCCTCGCCCAGCTCATCCACTCACTCGCGTGCTCTCTTTCTCTCTAAAATAAAATAAATCTTTTAAAAAAAATCTTAATATTCCATTTCCTCCTTCTCCAAGCTCCACCTTATAAAGTATGTTCATCGAAAACTTGGCTACTCTAAAATTTTACTCTTCTTGGGCTATTAACATTTTTTTAGGATTATATGATCATAAAATTTTCCTTAATTTTGAAACCCTTTGTTTATCAGCAAGTTTACTATTGCCCAATAAATGCCTGATAATTGAGTAAACTATCGATAAAATATTACTAGCTGACAAGTATATTCTTAATCAAATAACAAAATGAATTTATATAGCATCATTGACCATATGTTCAGCATAGTTTTGCCCTGATACAGTGTAATGCTTAAAAGCATTGACAGTAACTGTGATCTATCTTAGATTACTTAACCTCTCTGCAAAACAACTTATTAATCAATAAAATAAAGATAATTAATTTCCTGCCTTATATTTCTTGTAAGAATTAAATGAGGTGATACATGTAAAACAATATATACATCATACATAATAAGCACTTAATAAATGTCATTGCAGAGTGATGAAAAGCATCCTGCCCATTGTTCCCAGCAACAGTATATATGTGGGTTTCTCTTTTTTCTGTTTTATGGAATAATCCACATTGTATAATGTCATGATGGTCCCTTCTCCCCCATGTCGATAGAGGTTTAAAATTCCTCCAGTGTTTTACCTGTGCTCTTTGAGGTCTTAGAAGGAGTTACCACTCATCATTCCTGACTTATAAAGGAACCTGTATTAACCAGGTTTTTTTTAGTTTTCAATGATTACTGCTTTAAATCATTTTGCTTGAAACACATCCAGGAACTTCCTGTTAGAATGTTGGTTTCAGAGGTGATGAGGCACAACATTCACTCTTTCAGTTTAGTAGATGGCCATTTGGAAAAGTACCTCTGTAGTGAATTAATTGGCACTGTAGACTGAGAAGATTCATGTATCTTCAAAAACGCCTTACATTACTTCCAGGAAAATCCACAAGAATAAATTGGCCGTCGAACGAAGATGTGAGGTTAATACACTTACACACTTAAAGTAACCCACTTTCTCAAAATCAGTGGAATTACTCTGACTCAAGTCAGATTTGAAAGCCCGTTGTTATGATTTATTTCAGCATTCACTGAATGTCAATAGTGCACCAGACATGCCGGAGTGACACAGTTCTCTAGCGACACCGGTAATTATGCAGGTTCAACTAGTTCTGTTACATATATGCCAAAACCCAATTCTTAAGCAACTTCATTTTACTTATTTCAAGCCCAAAGTCATTGAGGACATCATGCACATACAATAAAAAGCTTTAAGAAGTTCAGTTGTTTGCTAGCTATCTATGACAAGCTTCAGAAACTTGAAAAGGAGGACTGCTAATACGGGGAGAATACGGGGACACTTCTTTTCAAACAATAACCCACAAATGAAAGAAGAAACTAAAAATTCAACGAGAAATAAACCCCTGATTGTTCTCCTGTCAGCCTGTCACCTACATGAAACAGCTGTTAAAGCAAAGACAGATACAGCATCTGTTGCTCCTAAAAGTACTAATGCTAAAGCTTCTCCCAAAGACTTTTATTTTCATTAATATAAAACTGTGCTGACATGTTTCATCAATCCAGTGACACTGCCCATCTCAATTAGGCTCTTCACAAGGCCTCTGCCTATGTCATAGTTTGGTCCAGTTTAGGATTCGTATCCTTTTCATGGAACTCCAGCTACGCCCTCCCCCATTTTGTGTGTTTTATCAGGGAACAACATGTAAAAGAATTTTTCAGATAGGCTATTATTACTGAGACAAAATAAAAATTCCTCCAAATGTGAAACCATACAAAAGAGCGGGGGGAGATGTCTTGCTTTCAGTGTCTTCACAAAGAGCTCATCGAGAAAGAGACACAGCAAAGGGAAATACCCCAAACAAATAAACAAACAAGAAACCCGAAAATCCAGACATGAGGTATAAAAGAGTTCAGACCTCGGCTCTTACCACTCCTTAAGTTCCCACACCTCAATTTCTTTGTCTGTGTGGCTCCCTTGGCCCCATCTGCCTTTTCACATCCTTTTTCAACTTGGTTACTTCGAATTATTCCAATAAAGTCTTCAGATGAAATGTTCCATCCTCTTTTAGTTTCCCTTAGGCAGAGTTAAATAGTCCCTCTCCATTTGTTACTAACTTTATATATATTCTTCTATATAAGCACTTCCTATATTGTAATGTAAAGGTCACTTCATTTTTGAACCTCTGAGGGCATGAACTTGCTTTCTTCACTTGATAATTCTTCTACCTCGCTCTGAGCCTGTTCAACTTAAGTTCAATAAATATTTAATGAATGAATGAATGAGATAAGAAACATCATCTCAACAGAAATTAGCCAAAGAGGAAATTGTTATTTCTGTAGAGCCTAATGTAGAGAAGCTTTTTCTACTGAAAGTAACATATATGGGGAAAAGCTACTCCAGAACACATGCAAGTCAAATTGGTATTCTATTTTAAAGAACTGGCACCTGTCCTTTTTCCCATATGTAAAATGGAATTAGTTTGGCACATCACACTTTTGCCATGGATATTAAAAATTGACTTATATTCAGAAAGGAGAAATCAGGATAGAGAGAGGACATGGAATTATATCGTAATAATTATATCATAATTATAATTATATCATAATAATATTTGATGTCACTTATGATCCTTAACATTGAGAATAGATGTCACAGAAAAGGGAAAGACTAGAAAAAGGAGCACTGAGTAAAAGAATACTCAGAGACACAATCAACTGAAGAGTTAACAATGGATACACTAACAATTAGTAAAATCCAAAGATGGAATGAAACAGTCTAGAAAATAGTGAATTATTTGTCAACAAAGATATTCAAAAACTTGGTAGAGGAAATTCAAGCATTAAATGGACTATAAGACTAGCTTAATTTTAAAGATTCTTCTTCCTCTAAATTCTATAATGCTAACAAAGTTAGGGGAAGATTTTAGGACTTCAATTTTACAGCATATTTTAGCTCTTTTTTTTTTTTTTCCTATTTTGGTAGGTAAATAGGAAAATTTAGGAAAAATAGGAAATAGGTACGTAAATAGCTGGTAAAATATTGCATCATACATGATAGCATTAAAAACATAAAATAGTTATATATCCAAAACACATGTGTAGAGCCTTTATACTGAAAACCACAAATCACTGCTAAGAAACATGAAAGACCTAAATTACAGGAGAGATAACCATGTTCACAGATAAGACCATTCGACCTTGTTAAAATGCCAATTATCAATGTAATCCCAGTTAAAATCCCAGCAAGCTTTCTTTTAGAAATTGACACTCTGATTCTAAAATTCATATGAAAATGCAAAAGATCTAGAATAGTCAAAACAATGTGGGGAAAAAAATCAAATTTGGCTGATGAACCATTACCTGATTTGCCTAATAACTTGTATTCACTCCAATGTTTGCTAGCAATATGTAAAAACAATCAATGATAATATTGTAAAGTGTTCTTTTGCCATGAATGTATTTATTTAAAAGATAATTTTGAATGTTGAATATAAACCATCCCATACTTCTTTTCCAACTTTGTAACATTTCCCCATTTTATAACATTGCTGTGTTGTTATATATTATTTAAAACGTTATTATTCTCATCTAATAAATGTCCTTTATTGATTATTCCTCTATTCATATTGATTTTTTCTTTTTTCTTAATTTTCCTAATAAACCTATACTTGAAGTTTTTCTGTATTTAAGATTAATTCCTTAGCTTGTATTTCTAAAGTTATAATCACAGGATCAAAGTGTTTGGACATTTTATATTTTACATATAACTTTATTTATGTATATAACATATATTTTAAAATATATTTTATACATAATAGCATATAATAGTATAATATTATACAAGTAAACAGTATATAGAATTCAAATATGCACTAATACATATCTAAATAATTTTATATTTATAATATGCTAATCAAATATCTATCTACATCTATCTCTCTCTAAATATATAGTTTTCTTTTTTTTAAAGATTTATTTATTTATTTGAGAGAGAGAGTACAGTGGGGAGGGGCAGAGGGAGAGGGAGAGAGAAACTCCAAGCAGACTCCCCACTGAGCGTGGAGCTCCATGCAGGGCTCAGTCTTGAGACTCTGAGATTGTTACCTGACCTGAGCCAAAACCAAGAGTCAGTCACCCAACTGATTGTGCCACCTAGGTGCCCCTAAATATGTAGTTTCTTAAATGGGTTTTCCAAATTTACTTTTTCTTTATTGATTTTTTAAAGTAAACTGTTTATCTCATGTTTGTCAGATTTAGGTTTTAGAATTTTTCAAGTTTTGTTAATGTGCTATATGAGAAAAATGGTATATATTTTATTTTTCATTTCTGTGGTTACTATGATGAACTTCCTTTCATATATTTGTTTACCATTTGTGTTTGTTATTATCAGGGATATCTGTTTCTATTCAAGCCTTATATGTCTACTCATGCCATTAAATTTTTTTTCATATACCTATATTAGTACCATTTATATTACAATTAGAAGACTTTCTTTGTCACTTTCTTTGTAGTAAATGTGATCTGTTTGACTAATTTTAACAAAGAAAAATTAAAATCTCTCATCTCTCTTCTATGATTTTTCCAATAATTTTGGCGCTTGGAAATTTTGTACCTAGAGTATAATAAATATTCACTTCCATCTAGTTTTCCTGTCATTTTATTTCTTATAACTAACCTTTTAATTTTACTTAATACTTCCTCTGGTATATATTGTGTAGTGAATATGTAATCTTTATATCTGTTTTGCTTTTTTCCCAATTGGTAGTGAACTGGCCCATAATACTTCACACATACATTCTCCATGACAAACAGTCTGAAGTTCTTATTTGGAGCTTCGCTATTTCAGGTCAATATCACCCTACCCATTGATGTCTGCCTTCTAGGTCAAAGCCTCTCATATTAATTTCCAATTATTTGTTGTTCTAGATCCTAGTAGGGAGGAAACTTTGTATATTAGTCTTAACATGCTTGTTTGGTTATCTCTGAGGATTGTCAGTTCAATGTATATGCCGTTTCCTTGTGAATACATGTTACCAGATGCCTGCCGGAAGGGTTAGACATCCATCTAATTCTGTGTTGTATCATGTTTTTAATCTTTTACAGTGTGATAGATGAACTAAATCTTATTTTTAGAATTTGAATTTCATATAGTGCTTCCATGAATTGTTTTAAAATTTTGTTTCTGTTTGTTTGTTTCTGAATTGACTCTCTAGTTTCATTGACCCTTACATGAAGTGTTTAACTTTTTTACTCTACTTTTATCTTTTCCTGTATACATTTTTTTTAAGGTTTTATTTATTTATTTGACAGAGAGAGATAGCAAGAGAAGGAACATAAGCAGGGGGAATGGCAAAGGGAGAAGCACACTTCCCACTGAGCAGGGAGCCGGACGTGGGGCTCGATCCCAGGACACTGGGATCATGACCTGAGCTGAAGACAGATGCTTAACAACTGAGCCACCTAGGCACCATTTTTCCTATACACATTTTAATTCTGAATTGTTTTAAATATTTTTATTATATGAAGAAACAGGTACAGGAAACTATGTAAAATAAACATATAACTTCATGAATTCACATGAGGTAAATATCCTTATAGTATTGATCCAAGTACATAGGTTAAGAAATAGAATTTTGTGAGATATTCCATGAGACCCATCCCAGTAACAATCTCTCTGCTTCCCTGCCAAGGAAAATTCTATTCTGAACCTTACAGTTTCTTTATAGGTGTATCACCCAGTATGCACTTTTATTTTCATACTGGTGGCTAATATCTAGATTTTTTACTTCATAGAGTACTACCAAATGCTGATGTTCCAGTATATCCATATTTTTCATTTATTAACAGAATGTTCTATAAAAAGAAGTTTCCCTTCAATTGCCAATTTTTTATTCTAGAGTAGTATTTATATGAGGAAAAAGGGAGAAATGTTTAATTCTTTACATTTACTAGTTTTCTAGACAATAAATTGTTATCATCTTTCTAAAGTGATCAGTTAACCCCACATCTTTCATATGCAATTACTTTTGTTTCCTATTTGTTTTTTAATTTTTCCCTGTTTTCTTAATCTTTACAAAATAAGCCTTTTCTTCTTTTCTCTTATAGTTACTGGTTTTGGGGTAAATCTTGGAATATCTTTCTTAATCCGAAATTATAAAGATATTCACCTATATTTTCTCCTGGCACTTTCATGGCCATCATAATCTTATAACCATTTACATTTTTAAATCTTTAATCAATTTAGAAATTTTCCTCCAAATGGATTATAGTTCTACAAATTCATAACATTCCTTTTCATTAAAATATAACATACCTACAAAAGAGTACAATTCAATGAAATTGCACAGAATATACACAACCATGTAACTAAGTTAGGGCTCACTTTCAGTATCCAGAAACCTTCCTTATCACCTTTATTTCATTATTCCCACTTTCCTACTCTCCAAAGAAATCACTATACTGAATTCCAACACCAGAGATCACTTTTCTCTGCTTTAAAAAATTATATAATTAAAATCATAACATATGTATTCTTATATATCTGGCTTCCTTTGCTAAATATTATGTTTGTAAGATTTCATCCATGCCCTTGTATACAATATAATTATTTTTCATTGCTTATAAAATATGCTGAATTAATACACCTTATTTTCTTAATCTAGTCTACAGTTGATGGGCATGTTCTTAATTCCAGGCTTTGACTATTATGGTTAATTCCATTTTGATCGTATTTGAATAAGCCTTTTTATGCACATATGTAAGCATTTCTGTTTTGTAAATATCTAGCAGTAGAATTGCTGGGTTATAAGGAATGCTTTAATCAATATTACTAAACAGATATCCAAAATGTTTTTAACAATTTATATTCCCACACTTACACATCAGAGTTCTTATTGCTTCATAGCCTCATCAAACCTTTTTTTATATTATTTTTTTCTTAAAGATTTATTCATTTTTGAGAGAGAGAGAAAGAGAAAGACTGTGTGGGGGGAGGGGCAGAGGGAGAGAGAGAGAGAGAGAGAGTCACAAGCAGATTCAGTGCTGAGCAAGGAGCCTGACTTGGATCTTAGTCCCATGACCCTGAGATCAAGACCTGAGCTGAAACCAAGAGTCGGGCTCAACCAACTGTGCCACCCAGGTACCTAAAACTTTCTTTTTTATTTTATTGTTCCAGTTTGTTATTGCCCATCACCATTGCAATGCTTTAATCAATAACATTGTAAAATATTTACTACATGATATAAACAAATACTTTTCATTTTAAAAAATAGACAAATGCATGGTCAACTGAAATTTGAATAATGGCTTGTGGCTAAATACGAATATATTTTCTGTAATTTCTCATGGACCAACTCATTTCCAATATACAGATATGAAAGTAAAAGGTGAAACTTTAAAAACTCAGGAAAGTATAATTTTCATGAAAATAAAGTATAAAGTATTTTACTTACTATCTGACAAACTACAGTAGCTGAGAAATATCAAATCTTTGATTTCTTCATGCATTAAGTAGATTACATTACCACCATAACCTACAGGCACCAAATTGCCCTGTCTGGTTGTGTGTAATCAGTTCCATAACAATGAGTCATTTGTTAGTCAATACATTTTTATACTAGGTATAGCGTTAGTTGCCTTGATATTAAGTTTCTTTTTAAATTATGGGATAATTTTATATGCCTAAGATATACATTCTATTTCCCATTTAGGGTACTATATAGCAAGTCATCTTGAATGGATGGCACTGTGAAATATTAGGTATGAGAGCTCAAGAATCTATTTTTTCTCTTCCTTACTTGCATTTTTATCATGTTGCCTTCTGTATGGAAGTCTCCGTTTCTGCAGCAACAAATACATATTTTGGCATGCTAAAATTATTTAATTTCATTGAGGATAGGTTGAGGATAAACAAAATTCATTCTGTCTTGCTAAGTGTGTCATCATCCCTTTTCTTTTCCAAGTTAAAAAATATTTTCTCACTGAGTAAGATTTTTATCCTCCATCCTCACTAAAGCTGGGAAAATATTTTGGTCTAAACAACTGTTATTATTTAGAAAGGCATGTACTCTATAGTTTCAATCACTGGACCTATAAAATGATATAATCAAAGTTTAGCACATGGAAGTTACTATAAAAAGGAAGCTATTAAATTACCAAAAGACAGGAAAAAGAATTAGTAAATGCTTAGAAAGAAAAAATAAAAATTCAAAACAAAATGAGATGCAGTTACACATGACATAAAGGGAATTTTAAAGCATTCTTTTCATAGGACAGGCCTCAAGACAGATAAAAAAAAAGGTGAAACTCATAACAAATAACACTAAAATAAAACAAGAACCAGATATTGCTTATTTTAACCTGTGCCATTAAAAACACTTGAAATGGGAACCTATAGAATAAAGGTCAAAAGACTGAGATGGAATAGGGGAAGGAATGGAATGGAGAAGTAGGTCCTGGATTGTCAAACTTGTTAGGCACTGATGATTTGAATCATAAAAGAAGCTAGTGGGCTTTATTTCTTGTAATTCATTGAGAATCAGCAAGACATCTTAAGAGTCTTTTGTAGGTAAACTAGAAAAATGAAAAGGTTATGCCGAAAACTATATATTTATTTTATTCATCTTATAATCTTGAAATTGTGCTTGTACCTTAATTAACAAAAGTTGGTGTTTTTTTTTTTTATTTTGTTTTATTTTTTTCTAGTAGTTAGAGAAAGGCTGGGCCATAAGATTTTTTAAAATTAAAAACACCTGTCATACCAAATAATGGCTTTGGAAGAACCAAGAAAAATAATAAATTAATCAATCTTCATATTAACAAGACTTTTGACTTTGTTCCACATGACTTATTCATCAACATTGGAAAATGCTCACTGTTCAACTGAACTATTAGACTCACAGCTAATTGTAAAATGAGTCTGTAGGTGGCTTATCTAAAACATCATTATCAATAGCTCAGGTGAGAATGGAAGACAAATGCTTTATAGAGACTTGGCCCAATTCTATTTAACATTTTCATTCATGACTGAGATAACAACATGGAAAATGTACTCTACCTAAGTATAGGGTTAGTATACTAAACCATTATAAAATATTAGGGAAAAAAAGGCTCAGAAAACATCATAAAATGTTTGCTGTACTATAAGCCAATAATTAATAAATACAAATTGGAAAATGGTTTGTACTAATATGGCAGAAGAATTCACTTCCTTGGTGGAACATAAGCTGAAAATATGTTAACCCTCTAATACTGTTTATAAAAACCAGAAAGTGCATTTGCTGGAATGCAAGCATATATATTATACCCTGTTTTTAAAAATATTTTATTTATTTATTTATTTGAGAGAGAGAGAGAGAGAATCTTAAGCAGGCTCCACACCCAGCATGGAGACCCACACAGGCTCTATCTCATGACCCTGAGATCATGACCTGAGCCAAAACCAAGAGTCAGATGTCTACCCAACAGAGCCACACAGGAGCCCAATATTAAACCCTCTTAAACTCTTATATTCAGCTGAAGGTTTGATTTATGTAAAGCACATTTTGACAAAAATGGAGGCAACAATAGAAAGGAATGGAAAAATCGTATGTACAAAAAGATATAATCCTTTGGTGTTACAAGAGTATTTGAAGCTAACAATGAAGGCATGTTTTAAGAAAGTGCTGAGTATTTTCTGCTGCCATGAAAGTCAGAATATAATAAAATAAACTTAATTGGGAGGTATGATAAGAGAAAAGTTCTGTGATTCAGGGATTAAAGGTAGGAAGTTTTTCCTCTTCAGTTTGGAAATTTTGAAGACCATGCTTAGTTGAACTAGCATCTTCACTAAACTAGGTCTTGAAATTCTTCCAGTTTGTGACCCAAGATTATTTTACTTCCTTTTTCTTTCTTTTTTTTTTTTTTAAGATCTTATTTATTTATTCGAGAGAGAGAGAGAGCACAAGCAGACAGAGTGGCAGGCAGAGGGAGAAGGAGAAGCAGGCTCCTCACTGAGCAGATAGCCCAACTTGGGGCTCCATCCCAGGACCCCAGGATCATGACCTGAGCAGAAGGCAGATACTTAACCAACTGAGCCACCCAGGTACCCTGTAACTCAGGATAATCTTGACCCTTATAATACAGCATCTGGAGATGATAATCCTTTGTATTGATTGGTTAGTCCACTATCATGGTAGATATAGGTAGGAAGAATCCTAAGATGACTGCCAATGATGCACACCCTATATAATCCATTTGCCTTGCTTCTGTTGTTCTTTCTAACCAAAAAAAAAAAAAAAAAAAAAACAAAAACCATGACAAAAGTGAAGGGATTATGCAGATGTTTGAAGGTCTCAAATCAATTGATTTTGTATTAATAAAAGGAGATGTTAATCAAGGGAGATTATTATTAATTCAAAAAGTAAGCCCTTTATTTATTTATTTTTAAAGATTTTATTTTGAGAGAGAAAGAGAGATAACAAGAGAGACCACAAGCAGGGAAGAGAATGAGAAGCAGGTGTCCTGTGAGCAGGGAGCCCAATGTAGGGCTCAATCCCAGGACCCTGGGATCATGACCTGAGCCTAAAGCAGGCCATTAATTGACTGAGCCACCCAGGTGTCCCAAGGTGAGCCCTTTAGAAGAAAGTCTAGAAGTTCAAGACCCAAAGCAGAAGAGATTCTTCTGCTGGCTTTCAAGAAGAAAGTAGCTGTGAGTTCTGAGCTGCAAGAGAATGGGTCTGCCAATAACTTGAGGGAATCTTGAAGCTGATCTTTTCCCTATTCAAGCCTCTGGTGAGGATGCAGCCCTCTACCATCTTGGTTTCAGCTCTTTGAAATCCTGAGAAGAGGACCCAACTATGTCATGCCAGGACTCCTGACACAGGAACTGCGCCATAATAAATATGTGTTGCTTTAGCCACTAGATTCATGGTGATTTGTTATGTAGCACAGGAAACTAATATAGTAGTATTGGTCCAGGGACACTGTTAAGATTTAAGACAATCAGCTTGGTATTTCACAAAAAAATTAGTTCCACTTCATCAAGCTTCCCTGGCCAAGGGAATTGGGAATATATTTCATTCTAGAATACCCCACCAAGTCAAATCAGAAATAATTCACCTAAGAGTCCTACAAATTTATGTGCAAGCCCTTTACAAAAGTCTTTTCTGTGTGTAGAGCTATGACTCTGGGAACCTGTCTTTAGGTTCTTTCTTAACTCTGTTGAAGCATATTTACTTCAGATCTCATGTTTGCTCTCTGATTGCCCCTTTGGATTTGTACTTTGGATCTTTTCTTGTTCCTAGAAATGTTTTGTGCTATGTGTTTTCCAGGGTTCTCTCAGCAACATGGCAAACTCATTTATTGTCACTTTGATTCCCGTATTTGTTCAGAAAATAAAGTCAGAATTCTGTAGATAATTCAGCAAATGCACCTTACAGTTGAAATTTCCTGTGCTTTTCTTGCTGTCTCTCTCTACCTGCCACTTTCTTCTTGCCCTCTGGTCACAAAATTCCCTGTCATGTAATGCTGTCAGCAAGTCAACATAAAAATAGTGATTTGTCTACTCCTTTGTATTTTGGGGCAGACATCTTAATGAGGATAAACTACCACAAACTGACACTTTTTGCAGGCTACTCATTTGGAGAATCTTAAATATTTATTATATATCTATTCAGTGATGGCAACATGAGTGTCAGAAAGGGTCTTTTAAAAAATAATAATAAATTTCCATGTGAGGTTAGCATACTTTAGTAGAAATGGAAACAATTTACATTTCACCATTTATTCACATAAATGGATAATTGGCTCCATTATACTCATTTATTGTAATGATATTTAAATATATATTGTGTTTGGAACCCTGAAATCTGAGTACTCTGGTTTTTTCTGTAATTTGTCTTTGTGGTTATACACCTACTTGGTAGACTTGTTATGATCTAAGCAGTAGAACTGAATAGAGATGAGAACACAGGCCCTGAGTTTCAGCCTTGTCTCTACTTCTTACCTAGTAAAAAAAAAAAGTACTTTATTTCTCTGTGCCTTCGACAACTTGTCTGTGTAATAGAGATAATAGCATATTGTCTTTTAAAGATATTGTTAATTAAATTAGGTAACATGTATAAAATATGTTGACATCAGTTTTTGGACATTGTGAGCACTCAGCAAATAACTATGATTAATTATTTACTATTACCTATTATTATTATTCTAATTAATATTACTATATTTTCTCCTGTCTTGCTTTGGGTTATAATTATCCATCACAAGCACAGTTACAAGGAAGTTCATATTTATTTTTTCTATCTAGTCAGAGAACAAATGTTATTTACTTTTTCATTTTCTTATTCAGCCTGCTGTCTTTGCAATTCCTTCAATTCTAGCACATTCTCCTAGACACAAACCTTAAAACACACTGGCTACCGGATGCAACCAAGTGATGTACTACAGATCCTTCTAAAATCTCAGCACTTTGTAGAGCTAGATTTGTTAAACAAAGCAGCAAAAACTTCATACAGGCTGTGTTCACCTGCATTAAAGGAACAAAGCAAAGTCCCTATGAAATTGTGTGTATATATATCTTCCCTGGGGAAAAATACTTCATTAGAAAACTTAAGAAAACTAAGAAGGTCAAAAGATTTAAGATGAATTGGCATAATACAGGAAAATGGTAGAATCGGAGAATTATTTTCTGTCTTTCCTTCAGTGTTCCTGTGCACATTTTTTCCCTTTGCTTTCTGAAGTTCACAATGACAGAAACCAGTAGCCATTATGAATCATTAATTCTTGTGGCTTGAAAAGCTGATTACATTTTAGTCTGAATGTGATATATTCAAATATGTACCTTTGTCATATTTGTGCATTTTAGTCCTTATGTGTATGTATATATTAGTCAGGGATTCTACAGAGAAATAGAACCAATAGGTTGTATATGTCTAGATCCAGGTAGGGGGAGATTGGCTTATTGTAAGGAATTGGCTCCTGCGATTGTGGAGGCTGATAGGTCCCCAGATCTGCAGCCAGTAAGCTGCAGACCCAAGAGAGATGGTATAGTTCCAGTCCAAAGGGCTATAGGCTCAAGACTCAGAAAGATTCAATGTTTCAGTTCAAGTTCACAGGCAATTAAAGAAAAAAAAATGACATTCCTGTTCAAGACAGTCAGGCAGGAGGAAATTCCCTTTTACTCATAAGAGAGTCAACCTTTTTTTTCTATCCAAGCCTTCAACTGATTGAATAGAGTCTGCTCATATTAGGAAAGGCAATCTGCTTTAGTCAGTCTACACATTCCAATGTTAATCTCATCTAGAAACACCCTCATAGACACCTGCAGAATAGTGTTTGACCAAATGTCTGGACACCCTGTGGCCCAATCAAGATGACACATAAAATAAACCACCACAGTGCATATATGCAATAAAAATGATATCAAACATTTTTAAGTTAGTAGAATTTGAGGGGAACTAGAGCAACCCTGCAATTGGAATTAGTGGCAAAACTCCTTTTGACTTTATTTTTCCTTTTCTTTCTCTTCCTTTCTTCCACATAATTTGTTAAGACACCACTAAGGATACATAGGTAAATAGCACACAGTACAATACTGTAAATTCTGATGAATGCAATAAGTATTATGAAAGGCATTATGAAAGGCCATAATTAAAAGACTGGAATCTCAGAAGAGGAAGAATTTAACTGTCTAGATACACCAGAGTGTTTCCCTTGAATAGATGTCAAATAAGTTGCAATTCAAAGGATGGTTTTATGTTTGTAAATCAGCCTGGATGCATGTAAAAGGTCATTAAAGACATAAGAAACAGGTAGAAGACATTATGTAGTCTATTTAGGGGAAACCAAATTGCTCTGTATGACTGTGGTAAAGAGCTTTTTTTTTTATGCAAAGGCATTTGAACTTTATCCTATATGCAAGTGGAGTGTTGGAGAAATTTAAAGTAGAGAAATATCATAGTTATGCATTTTAAAAATACACGCTTCTGGCTGTGGTTTGGGGGAGAGGAAAATAAATTGGAAAGCATGTTAAAATTAAAGGCATGTGAAACATGAAATTTTTTCTAAAGGACATGATGCTAGTTGAGGTAAGAAACTGAAGGCAGGGCGCCTGGGTGGCTCAGTTGGTTAAGCGACTGCCTTCGGCTCAGGTCATGATCCTGGAGTCCCGGGATCGAGTCCCACATCGGACTTCCTGCTGGGCAGGGAGTCTGCTTCGTCCTCTGACCCTATCCCCTCTCAGGTGTTCTCTCTCTCTCATTCTCTCTCTCTCAAATAAATAAATAAAATCTTGAAAAAAAAAAGAAACTGAAGGCAAAGATGGTAATAATGGCTAAGACAAAACAATTACAATAGATGGGCATGGAAGCATATGGACTCAAATATAAATGTTCAAGAAAATGAATGAATCTCTGTCACCTATGTTTCTGACTTGAGCCACCAAATTGATCATGGAGTCTTCCACCAAAGTGTAAAATACAAGGGAGGAAGAGATGTTTATACTCTACATAACTAGTGCAATGATGGATACTTGAATTGAATAACTTGTAAATCAGCAGGGTGAAGATATCCTGTAGAAGATTACTACATTTGTAATTGTGACTATGGATCAGGTTGCTGTAGGACAGTATAAAATAAGAGAGAAAGGCAGAGACCCAGGGAACACCAGCTTTTATGGAATGGTTTGCCAATAGCAGCCCACCTAGAGTACAAAGAATGATAGTTAAAAACAATGAAACATGCATCAAATCAACATTAAAAAAGTGATACAGACTGAAAGAAGCAAAGTGTTTCAAGGTGAAGGTGGTAGACATCTTGGAAATTTCAAGAAAGACATGGACTAAAATCATACTTTGAAAGTGTTTTCAGATGGCTATTTGTCATCCTAGTAAAATGTTTACATGAGTGTTTAAGATGATGCCAATAGGGGCACCTGGGTGACGGAGTGGGTTGAATGTCCAACTCTTGGTTTCGGATCAGGTCCTGATCTCAGGGTCCTGGGATCAAGCCCCGGGGAAAGCCCTGCATGGGGCTCTTCACTTTGCGGAGGCTGATTGAGTTTCTCTCTCTCCCTTTGCCCCTCACCCCCCCTTCTCTAACATAAACAAATAAATCTTAAAAAAAAAAAAAAAGATGATGTCAACATGTAGAGAATCAAGAATGGGAGGTGAGTAAGGAAGAATAAGGAATGTAGAATCTTCACTAAGTTGGGAATGAATGAGTTAAAGTTAAGTTATATAAAATTAAGGGAATGGTCATTAAAGATGGAAGGAAGATCAATGGAATCTATTTTCAGTCTATCTTTTTCCTCTCCTCCCTTATCAGCGGGCTTCATGAATCCCTCCTCTGGTTAATTCTGTCTCTAGACTTTCCAGTTAATTTTTCACATTTCCTGGCACACTTAAATTATTTTACTCAGCATTTGGTAATATATTTGTACCAATGTCCTGTCTTGTAACAATGAACAAATCTTGATACAAAGTATGTCATGACCATGGATTCACTTTGTTAGTAATATTGATATTTGAGTTAATCTAAACATTTCTTTTTTTAAATGGAAAAAAAAAATACCCAAACAGACAGTTTAAAGTTTTTGGCTATTTGTGACTGGTTGACATCGGTAGTTGTGTCACCCCACATCATTCCAAACTGATGTAGCAGATGTATCTTGAGTCTCTAGAGAGTCAGAAAAGGAAAATTAAACCAGTGCTAGTTTTTCTTTTTATTACTTGAGACATATTGGAAATGGGTCTGTTTTCCTTGCTTCTAAACACTTATGGCCACCTTCAGTTTGTTAACTATATTTTGGAATGGTTTCATTGATTTTATCTTATGCACTTACTCCTCTATACTTCCTTCCTTGACTGCCAGTGTGTTTAAACTCATTTTCTAAAAGAATGTTTAGTTTGTAAAGCATGGCTTGCAAAACAAACAAACAAACAAACAAAAACACCAAAGTGAACTAACCAGAGTTCTAAAATGAAGAGAGGGAAGCATTTTCACTCTAGTACCCACTTTTGCCTTTATATAGCCTTTTTTCCGCCCCCCCTCCCTGTAATAGGCACAGTTAAATGAATTTTCTGGCTTTTTCTTTCATATCTTTCCCCATTACAAAATTAATTTGTATATAGGTATTAAAATATAGTGGCTACTTTGGTGTATGTGTATCAGTTAGATCCTTCCATTTAAAATTAGGTCATAGTTGGAGAGACATAAGCTTCCAGCTTTATATTCTCCACCATTCTAGAATCCAGGAGTGGGGATATTTGAAATTCAGGGAATTAAAATTGCCTCTTTCTGAGGGATCTTGGCGTGGGGTGTGAACTTAGCAACTTTGGTGGTGATTTGTTATTGTCATACTCGTTTGTTCTGATATGCTTGTCTGGATTACATCATTTTGCCATTCTGATGGCTTTAGTTTAGAACTTTGGTTGCTATGATACCATTGCATAAAGCAATGCATCTTTTAACCTATATTTAGTGCCCAGAATTTTCATTAAAAAAATCCAGCTACTTATGTGCACAGTAGTTCAATGTATAGTATATGAAAGAATAAGGAGTAATTTAGAAGAAAGGATATATGGTATTCTGTAAAGAACAAAAAGTATTTCTGACAAATTCATTTCACCAGGGGACTTGGGAGGCTCATCAACTTACATCTGTTGCTAAATACAGCAGACAAGCTTTCTCCACCGCATACTCAGTAAACAGTGGAGAAAAGGATGTTCTTACGTCTGTGGGTCTGTATGTGGTTTTGTTTGTTTGTTTTTTAGTGTAGTTAAGATATCTGACTCAAAGAGCAAATCATAGGAGGGGCTATTGTCAAGGCATTGAAGTTTATCCCTGCATATTTCATCAAAAGAAAACAGAAATAGGTATCACTTAAACATATTTAAAATGAAAGCCACTGATAAACCATTACAAAAATGAATATTAGGGGCGCCTGGGTGGCTCAGTCATTAAGCGTCTGCCTTCGGCTCAGGTCATGGTCCCAGGATCCTGGGATCCAACCCCGCATCGGGCTCTCTGCTCTGCAGGAAGCCTGCTTCTCCCTCTCCGGCTCCCCCTGCTTGTGTCCCCTCTCTCACTGTGTCTCTCTCTGTCAAATAAATAAATAAAGTCTTTAAAAACAAACAAACAAACAAATAAATAAATAATAGATTCTCACAATGTGTTTAAAATTTTAGTAGTAAAATTATTCCTTGTGAATATACATATGAATCAAATTTTAACTAAAAATACGTTTGATTCTGTCATCTTATTAAGAGGAATAGCTGTAGAAAAAGTCTGAAAGGTACTAACTGGCTACATAATCTCTGATTTTCTTAGAAAAGATACCATTTTAATGTCATATAGTCCATTAAAAATTTAATTATAGAGTAGTTGAAACAATAACGAATGCAAAAAATAAATCTTGATAAAGAATTAGAAGAGAACTGCCAAAATTGTGCATGAACCACATTTAGATTTGAATTTGGCTTACTATTAAAGATACTTAAATGAAAGAGAAAAAAATCTTTAAGCTTCATTCTAGCTGACACACTGATGTTTATAATAAATATGCACCAAAGCTAGGGTAAATAAAATAGAAAACATATACTGCTAACAGAACTCTTAATATTTATTTCAGTATAAAATAATTTAAAAAACACTCATATTCACTTTATTTTGAAATATAAGTTATAAGATGTTATAACTTATATTAGTTATAAGATGTGGTGAAAATAATATATTGTAATATACTAGCTCTTATTTAGAAAAATCACATGTAATTTTTAATGGGAAGGACACAATGTTTATATTGAAATATGTGTTTCAGCATCAAGAATTACTTTAAATGAAAGTAACTATATGAAAATATGAGCTACACTTAAAAAGAAAAATCAGCCACTTAATTGTGAAATAGCTAACAGGCTATTTTGAACATAATATATTATATTTGAAAGAATAATTTACCCAAATGATTTATGTAGATGCTGCAGGATTTATGATTATGTTATTATTTATCAGAGAAATATGATGGGTTTTCTTTATCTGAATCCAATGACATGGAAGTTTTTCCCATCTTTCTTATAAATATGATTAATGAGTAATTTACAACCTTGAGCAATAGCATGCATATGTTGCTTGCTTTTGTAAAAAGTAAATATAAAGCCCTATAAATATGCATTCCAGAGATTTTTTTCTCCTTTTTTGTATATCTAGCCTTCTAGAAAAATAGGAAGAAAAATTAAAGCTTGTGGACTAAAATTATAAATCCATATCATAAAGTAAATAGAATTGCTTTGTTTTTCTTAATTAAAAAAATGTTATTCATGTTTACAAATTCTTTTGAAAGTGAATCTGTCCTGTCTAAAAAATAGTCATTAGTCAATTAGACTACTTTCCTTGTCAAATTAATATTAATGTGGTTTTCATTCTTAATTCTCATTTATAGTCTAACCTCATCCCCCATAGGAAGTATCTAAGCACTTTAATATCTAGTCATACTCTATAATTATAGAATGTAAAATTGGAAATCCACATGATAGTCCTTGTCCTTCTAGCAGTTAAAAAATAAAATTTTTTATAGGCTTCATTCTGTTACATGCAAAGGAACAAAACTGTTTTCCCAACTTGAACAAACATTTAAATAACCTAAATGACATCCATTTTGAAGAGTATCCATATATGCTGCATTTCAGTACACTGTATTGAATTTTTTCTCTCAGTTTTTGATTTGTATTCAGGTATTAATAGTCCTGATTAAATATTTCCACAAATTTCTCTGCCCTAGGATCTTATTTTGCTACTAAAAATGATGATCAGTTTATGTGCTAGGTAAAAAATGTTTCTCACTTTTCTTGCAATCTGTAAAGTACAATATAGAGATCTGGGTTCATGGTCTGGATTTTGAGGAAGGAGGGGATGGACTGAATTTTAAAAGATACTTCTAGAATGATAAGTCTAATTGTGGGGTAGATGTGTTGGCCACAAGGCTTTATGATAACCCAAGAGACTATGTGCATGGTGATCTCTTAATGGACTTGCTACTGACCTAATGTGGAGATGAATCATAATTACAAAATGTCATCTTTTCCTTACGAAAGAGAGCTTGGGAGATTAAGGGGGAAGAAGCATAGTATTCCAATTCTTCTCCATTGTGTTTTGTTACTTTATTACTAGACTTGAACAATTTTTCCAGCCTGTAATTTTAATGTCTAACGAATATGTTATAAATAACTATTTCTTCACTCTCCAGGTGTTTAATTAGCAAACAGCATAGGAATCTTTTGTACTACTATTTTCCTTTTATATTTTATAATGATATTAGCCTGCCAGGACAATTATTTTAGTTGTCCCCAAAATATATGTAACTCATTTTAACATAAAATTAGTTCTTTCTCACAATCACCTGCCTCCCCAGCACAATGTCTTTAGCAATTTAGCACTGGTGAAATCTACCAGCATTTAAATTGTGATTCATGCTACTTGCATTCTAAGTTAGGGTTTTGTCTGTCTGCCTGCCAAAGTATGCCCTTACTATTGAACTTAGGTGGATATCCTTGCCCTAAGGCACTTCAGTGCACCTAATTTTATTAAAACACAGTCTGTGTAGCAGTTGGAATCTCTGAAATAGCCCGCATGTGTCATTTCCACAGAATGTGGATCTGTTCTCACTGCTCTCCATGGCCATTGTGCCTCTGCAATGGTTTATTTATTTTTTATTTCATTTTAAAGATTTTATTTTTATTTATTTGACAGAGAGAGAAAGAGAGATGGTGAGAGCAAGAACACAAGCAGGGGGAGTGGGAGAGGGAGAAGCAGGCTTCCCGCTGAGCAGGGAGCCTGATGTGGGGCTTGATCCCAGGACCCTGGGATCATGACCTGAGCCGTAGGCATATGCTTAACGACTGAGCCATCCAGGTGCCCCTCTGTGATGGTTTATATGGACTTCTCAGAGTAGAAAGGAAAGGACTGCAGAATTTAGTTTAACAATTTAACATAGGAAAAACTTTTCATGACAAATAAATATACTTGTTTAAGTAACTGAGTTTTTAAAAATGCAATGACGTATTGATTCATTTGATTGTAAACTTAAAAAACAAAACAAAACAAAACTTCTACTAGTTTCCAGGACCTGGGATAGTCACTGGAACTTGCAACCAAATCACTTGAACCTAAAGTCTGTAACCCTCAAATCTAAATTTGTAGAACTGGGATGATATGAAAAATAAAAGGGAAATAAAAATACATGGCTGCATAGTATATATTATATAAGGAGTAGATATTAATGTAGACTTTTTAGAGTAACACTTAAAAATGCAGATTTTATAGCCAGATTGCTTGGATTTACTTATATTCACTGGTTATAAGAACTTAGACAAGATGCTTCATAAAATGAAAATATAGTATCTGCCCCATGGGGTTGTTATGAGGTTTCAAAGAGTTATTATATATAGATTAGACAGCATATTATATGGCTCATTTGCAGTAAGTAATCACTAAATGCAGCTAGTAAAGTTGTCTCTAATATTTTGTTGTTTTAGAAGTACAAAAATGTGTGTAAAAAATTTAGGAGCACAGTCTTGACCTTTATTGAGTTATTCCTTGTGATTGTATTAAATATTAGCCCCAATACAAAGAGGAACAAAGAACAGGTTTCCATAAATGCAAAAAAATAGAGAAACATTTCGAAGCAGTTGTGAAAATTTACAGCCATAATAAGGAATTTCTACTTTCATGTCTTACCATATGTTCTGCTCTTACATAACCTCATTGTATGAGTTAATATTTTTAGTTCATAAATATCTTATTTTGTTTACGATCAGAGTCATTAGCAGCATAAAAACTACACATCAATTTTAGGGATGTTACTTGATATTTGAGAAATATTTGTATATATAGGGCCTCTGTAAAGTGTTTATACCTTAGAGACATATATTTGTATGGCAAATTTAACTACTATATATTTCTATGTTAATTAAATACAGTTAATTATTTTTAGGAAACTGATGCAATGTCTGGGGTTTCTAGGCTCCAGGATTCCTTTATTTCACTGTTGCCTGTAACTCTTCCACTGTTACAACTAAGTAACTGAGAACTAAGGAAAAATAAATATCTTTTTCCTTTAAAATGTACCTTTTAAACAATTCTAATATTTTGCTGAATCCTAATTACATTCCGATTCCAACCTCATGTAATTGACATCATGGAAGCATTGTTATGTCCTGTTTCACCTCAGTCCATCAAGTCTGTACCTGATATGCCTCTGTTACAACTTGTATCCTACCCCAGTCTTGCTTCACCTTCCAAAACAAAAGGCTAAGAGGAATTTAGAATCAGTCGAAACTTCATCACTCCCCCCAGTATCAGTTTAGGAAGTAGTGTTAAAAGGAAGAAAGGTCCTTTGATTACCATATTCTTTGTTCTAGATTGAGTTCTTTATACTGGAGTTCTCATACTTGCTCCTAGCCTTGTGTTAGTGATGATATTCACGAAAGGGAACCAGTAAGGTTACACTATTAAATTTCTGATGCAAACAGGAATTCTCTTCCCACAGGAGGTTGAACTAGAGAGAAAATGATAAGTGTGTGTATAATTCCTTAGCAAACTTTGTGATGCTGTTGTATTTATGGTAAGCAAATATTTACTAGGAGTGTGTTTGGGATAAGTTGATTGGCTAGTTCACTATTCTGGTTTAGTCAGAGTTACCACAAAGATAACACTGATATATAAAGAAAGAAAAATCAGGGGCACCTGGGTGGCACAATTGGATGAGCATCTGACTCTTGGTTTTGGCTCAGTCCTGATCTAGTGTCCTGAAATCCAGCCCTGGGTCCCCTTCCATGCTCAGCATGGAGTCTGCTTAGGATTCTCTCTCCCTCTGCCACTCCCCTCCCTTCCTCTCCACCCTCTCTCAAATAAATAAATAAATAAACAAACAAATCTTAAAAAAAGATAAAAATCACTGCACAGAAAGATGTTGAATGTTTATACAATATATATATGTGTGTGTATATTATAAATAAAGGTAAAACAAAGTAAAATCACCATGCATGGGAAGATATTTACATATAAATATATAAATATTTGTATATGTACATATTCATACATATGTGTATATGTATATATATAGATGATTTAAAAAGCACTTTTCATACATTTTAAATATAAAAAATTTGCAGTATTAAATCCATTTTTATTTCAGTTGCAATATTGATATTTTCTTAAAACATCTATCATAAATAATGTCTGAGTATCAGTGAACTTTCATGAAATTTTGCTGAATTGAATAGATTATGAACATTAAATTTCTATTTAACATGTTCCGTTGTTTTAGAATTACCCAAATTAAAATGTCCCATTATAATTGGCCTACCCTGCTGTCTATTGTATATGTGTATGCAAACCAACTGTGCAAGAAGTGAAAGCTCTTTCAAAATCTGTATGTATGTGTTATTTCCTTGATCTTCCTTTTCAAACTTTCATAGTGGTCCTGATCAACCCAGTATGTTGTCTTTGAAAGTAAACCTGAGGGGCGCCTGGGTGGCTCAGATGGTTAAATGTCTGCCTTCAGCTCAGGTCATGATCCCAGGGTCCTGGGATCAAGCCCCACATTGGGCTCGCTGCTCAACAGCGAGCCTGCTTCTCCCTCTCGCCCCTGCTCATGCTGTCTCTCCCTATCTCTCTCTCTCTCTCAAATAAATAAATAAAATCTTAAAAAAAAAAAAAAGTAAACCTGGGATTGGCTTGTGTAAAACTGTGAAATCTACCACTAACAGTGTTGACCTGTAGCTAGTCTCTTTATAAAGCCAAATTAGGGGTTTATTATTAATACAAAATAAGGGGTTCAATAACCAGACTATTTCTACTTCAGAAAAAAAAAAAAATTAAAATCTACTTGAGTATGATTAAATTGATTGAATGATTAAAATTACTTTGAATTATTTTAATACCCACAAAATAGATATGGAACAAGGCAGCCTGAGAAAATGTTAGGTTACAGTGCAAAAGAGAACTAAGATACCATCTTTCACAAACCACAGAATCTGCTTATTGGTTGCAAGGATTTGACTCTGTGTGTGTGTGTGTGTGTGTAATTCTATTGATTATATGTCCTTTAATTTTGATCCTGAAGTAGCATGTATTACCACTCTTTTTTTCTATGTGACTCAAAATATGATGGCATAAAAAATGATTCTGGGAATACTATAGCTCTTTAGCATCCTTTGTATTATGTACTTAAATTGTATTTTAATATATATTACATGATTAGATAAAGTAAATTTGTAATAATTCACTACTCTCTGAATTAATTCTGTCTTTTGAGCTCATGACACTGTATCTCTTATTCTAGTCTACAGGGAAGGAAAAAATTTTCTTCTAACTTTGATTATTTTTCAAGAAACAATTCTAATATTTTTTTAATATGAAAATTTCCTTCAGTAGCCACAATGCAAATGACTAACATGATGTAAAAGGCACAAAGTCCAATAACAATCAGGATCCACTGCTAAAACCTAAGCCCCACTCTCTTGTCTGTATGTATATATTATCACAAGTAGTCATCTCTTTGGTTATTTCAACAATGGAACATTTGCCGAGCTATAAATGAGGTCTGCCTATAACTTCCTTTACACAGATTACCAAATTGTTGAAATAAAACATTTTACTAACACTTTTTGCCTGTGTCTGGAAATTCTTTAATTTTAAGAAAAACACAGATTGATATAGCTTTGCTTATTAAAATGTTCTCATTTTCACATTTTTTGGAGAAAATGATTTATTGCTGTCTTTTTATTGTTTTGCCTGAAATAATTGAAACAAATCAGATTTACTGCTGGATGATTAACCTATAAATAGCTAACCTTGATGATAAAATAATCCTAACTTATTATATCTTATTATAATACAATACAATATAATATAATATAACAATAATATAATGTAATATATGATATGATAATTATATTCAATTCCACAAGATTTATATAGTGTCTGTTGGTTCCAGACATTGCTATGGGTGGCAAGAATAGAAATTAAGAACAAGAGTTTTGATCCCATATGGACTATTTGGTCTGTTATATTACTTACTGTCTTTATGGATTTGGATAATTATCGTAACTTCTCAAAACCTCAGTCTTTTTCATATATAAAATGGAACTAATAATACCAACATGATAATATATGTGTGTGTGTGCGTGTGTGTGTGTGTGTGTGTGTGTGTGTGTGAAAAAGCAACAAAGCTCTTATCCATAGCCTGAAAGCCCTCCATGGAGATTGGGGGATAATAATCACAGCAGTTTGGAAAAACTTGTTAAAGGTAGATTCCATGTTCAGTTATTTTCACAAAAGAAGCAGGCATGTAAGCAAATAAGAGTAAGAGTAAAAATGCAAAATATTGGAATAGCATAGGAAGGAAAGAGATTAAGAAATTCTTAACTGAGGAGATGCTGCTTAATTAGATTTTGAGGGAGGAAAAGTAGTTTCACAGAAGATAAAGAAAAGCAAAACAAATTGTTTCATACTAATGTAGTATGAATAAAAGACAAGGGGGGGGCAATGCAGTGTGGAATGGGGTGGTAGGAGCCATCATGTTCAGGATGATGGGAAGGTAAAATGTGCGGGAGTCAGATGTATTCCACGAAGGGGGATGTAAAGGCAGCTCCTTTTTTTTTTCTTCACAGACAGATGATCTTCCCTTATAGCTCTGAGAAAATTTTGCATAGTCTTTAAAATTATCCAAGCATCATTTGTTGATGCCAGATAATAAGTACTGGGTATAATATATATAATATATGTTATATATTATATGTAAATGTAATGGTTCACTATTCTTAGGTGAAATGGGAGAAGGGGGCATCTATAATTATATAATTATAATTAATCTATATTAATCTATAATGAAGCACAGTGCAGTAGTGCTTTAGTAGAGTTACATACAAGATGCTCTGGGGGAGAATCCCACATCTGCCTTCTCACCAGATTAATCCTCTGACCATGACAAACTATAGAATCTGGATATAGATTTTTAAGACTGAAATCATTAGGGGAAAAAAAGCCAAGAATTTAGCAGTCAGTATTTCAGAGAGAAGGAAAATGTGTTATGGTGAGCTAAATTTTTCTGTACTTTCCCTGTCAGGGAATTTTGTTTATTCATCACAAGAGACAAAAAGGCAGTAACAACCCCAAGTTTGTGGCATCTCACTGAACTGAATAGGAAAAATATTTGATTTAGGGCCACCAAAGCAATCAAGACCTGCAGAGTCAATAATCTGAATGCAATGCTACATATTTGGGGCAAGACTCCCAAGAAACTAGACCAAAAGCAGCCATTAGGAGGCTCAGGAGCTAAGCAAAGATTTCAGCAGTGTCCCAGTGTTGGGAGAAAAATGGGCATATGTGGTGTGTAGAGGAAGAGGGTCTCCAGTAAAGCCCCCAAACTTTCATCTGAGACTTTTTTATTCCTAATCTTAGATGTTGATATTTAATTTTAGCCCTTTTCAATTGCTGCCAGTATGCCAATGATGTCCAAAGCACTAGCTGCAGAATCAAACATTTTTGTTGAGTCCGGATGTGTACTTGTTATCTCCATCTGGGTATGTATAGACTTGTCAAGGGTACCAACTTTGACCATAAGTATATTCTCTTTTCCTCACCTTCACAAATGCCTTCTCCTAGATTCCTTATTTCAGGTAATGTAACTGTACCCAGGAACCTAAAAAGTACACCTATGACTTCTGATTCCTTTTCTTCACTCTCTTGAAGGAATTTTACCCTAAACCCTGTAAATTAATGCCTAAAATGCTTCTAAAAAGCCATTGTCATTCTAATTCTACTTGTCTTCATCCAGTTGATATCATCTCTTGCTCATGTAATTTCAGTGGCCTCCTGATGGCATCCTTTCTTCCAGCCCTTCTTCCTCTCCAATATCTACAGTACTTATGATCATTTATCATAATGTGTCATTTCTTTTGTGACTAATCATAGCCCAGATGACTTCATTACCATTCACAATCTGGCTTCATTTTTTACCATTTCTCCCCACAGGACCAGTGGCCCAAATGCCCTAAGCATCTAGATGTCTTTACTCACACTTCTCCCTTTGCCTAGAACACACTTCTCATCTTTTCTCCACCTGACCAAATTGCTGGTCACCCTTCAAGTCCCAGTGCATATATCTTCTCTTCTATGAAGTCTTAACAATCCCATTCTTTCCACTGAGAGATGAACGTATGTCTTTCCCTGTGATTCTATAGCTACTTCAGTCACAGTGCTAGGTTTGCACTTATATTGTATTATATTGTTAATTGCTTATAAACCTGTCTCCTTTTTTATATGGTGTCCTGCATTAGACTAGGCTTATACTAATTGCTTTGTTTTTCACAACTTAGCACAGGACTCCTGGGATATAAATATGGTTGATTGAATGATAATTTCTGGCCCCCAAACCCTTTTTGTCTGAGTACAACCTAAATATAGAAAAGTTGGGTCTTAAAAATGAACATGTGTGGGTGCCTGGGTGGCTCAGTCGTTAAGCGTCTGCCTTCGGCTCAGGTCAGGATCCCGGAGTCCTGGGATCGAGTCCCACATCGGGCTCCCTGCTCGGCAGGAAGCCTGCTTTTCCCTCTCCCACTCCCCCTGCTTGTGTTCCTGCTCTTGCTCTCTCTCGCTCTCTGTCAAATAAATAAATAAAAATCTAAAAAAAAAAAAAAAATGAACATGTGTATCTTTATTTCTTATCACATAGTGAAAAGTTTTGGGGAAAAGAAAAAAAAAAGCATACCAGAAAAATATAGTTCTTATAGGAAACCTCTGAGAGCAGTCTGGAAGAAATGAAATCATTATGATGCCATTTTAATTTGGAGCTGTTTGTCTTCAGGTCTTGTTGTGAGATCTATCATGCCTCTAGGCTTATCTAGATTATTGTTATCACTTTTCTGAATTAAAAAAAAAAAGCCATAAGTCAGAAGTATATAATTTGCACCAATCTATATATAATTTTTTGTTTCCTTTCTGAAATTATACAGATTGGTACAAGTATATATATAGTTTCTATTTCCAGTTTACTATGACCTATATAAGAATAAGAAAAAAAAATATATGGATTGCTGCCATCAGTGCTGTAATTAAACATCTAGCATGGAAAACATCTGAAAAATAATATGCCATTTTTATTTCTGAATGACACAAAGGATTGTGGCAAAAATGTTAGCTTACAGTGTATGCACTTTTTCCCAGGTTCTTTCTATCTCCTGCAAAAATAAACTAAAATAAATAAAATAAAATAAAATAGAAGCTTAATTTAAAATTTTAGGAAAAATCTGAAAGAAAACAACCATCCCTATTATGGGAAAATGTATTTTAAAAAATTTATGGAGGGAATAATGACTGTAGGTTTTTTACTCATTTTTCAAGAACACCCTACATAAGAACTAAATTTATGAAAAGAGCATTTTACATATACCATTCAGGAATATTACTTCCTTTGTCTAAAATACTAAACTAGCCATTCATCCTTGGTTGGCTATTTTGATGTGATATGTAATATTTTCTCAAATCTTGTTGCTTAATAATGCCAATCTCCAGAATTCATGAATCATCATTCCTGGATCTGTAACATCTTGCCCAGAAAACAAAACTTCTCAATGAAGGACGACAATCTGGCAGCAAAGAATAAAGACATCATTGCATCTTTGTAATTTTCCTCTAACAATTTGATATTAATTTATGGCACAAATGAGGGGTTAGTTTTCCCACTGGTATTAACTTTGTATTTAATTAAGTCAAACTAAAGTGTAATCCGTTAATTCATAACTATATTTTCCATGTCCAATTCTAAATCTGTTTCTTTAACTTTCTTAGCTGTTTTGTAAGTTCTTGGCATAGTCAAAGATTTTCCAACCAAATGTATTATTGAGAGTTAGACAAAATACATGGAGGAGAAGGCGTAACTTAAATTGCTTTTCCCCAGTCATTTTCCTGAAAATCTATAGAGATATCAGCTTGGAATATTGACCCATAGGGTGGAATTTTTATTTATGTTGTTTAAAACAGTTCTAAAACAGTGACTTTCCTTGGAAATCACTCTGAACGATCAGAGAGACTCATCATAAGAAATGGTTGCATGATGATAAATCAATGCTCTTCAAACAAACTACGGTATTACCATTCATTCTAATAATCAGAAATCCTACTGAATGGGGCACATAAAAATATTGCAACAGAGGTGGGGGAATAACTTACAAGCTAAAACTCTCAACAGACTACTTCTTTGAAAAGAAAACAGCATGTTTCTTAATTATCATAGTGCTTCATTAGATAATGTAAACCAATACATAGGAAGACAATGACTTTAGGAGACCACAAAGGCAATAGGTTGAAATTGAATACATATTTTTTTAAGATTTTATTTATTTATTTGAGACAGAGAGAATGAGAGAGAGAGAGCACATGAGAGGGGGGAGGGTCAGAGGGAGAAGCAGGCTCCCTGCCGAGCAGGGAGCCTGATGCGGGACTAGATCCAGGGACTCCAGGATCATGACCTGAGCCGAAGGCAGTTGCTTAATCAACTGAGCCACCCAGGTGCCCAAAATTGAATATTTTTGTGTTGGATAATAAAAGAATTGGAATCTTTTTTTGTAGAAAATGACATTGTTCATAAAATGACAATAAAACACTGAAACACGTGAAACTTGTTGAAAATTTTCTAAGTAAGCCCTAATTTTAAATTCCTATTATAAAAATCTGTAAGACTTTTCAGTAACTGGAGTGTCTCTTTTGTGAAATATTCTGAGAAAATTCAAAGACAAATGTCTTAAGGAAGTGGTAGGATAAAATGTACTAGAATATACCTAAAAGCCATAATTTTAAAAAATCTAGATCTTTTTTTTTTTTTAAAGATTTTATTTATTTATATGACACAGAGAGACAGCGAGAACAGGAACACAAGCAGGGGGAGTGGGAGAGGGAGAAGCAGGCTTCCCGCTGAGCAGGGAGCCCGATGTGGGACTCGATCCCAGGATCCTGGGATCATGACCTGAGCTGAAGGCAGACACTCAACGACTGAGCCACCCAGGTGCCCCCAAATCTACATCTTTTAAAAAGAATTGTTATCCGGAATTTTATGGAAGATAAAAAAAAAGTCAAGGGAGGGTGCCTGGGTGGCTCAGTCGTTAGGTGTCTGCCTTCAGCTCAGGTCATGATCCCAGGGTCCTGGGATTGAGTTCCATATCAGGCTCCCTGCTCAGCAGGAAGCCTGCTTCTCCCTCTCCCACTCTCCCTGCTTGTGTTCCTGTTCTCTCTCTCTCTGTGTCAAATAAATAAATAAAATCTTAAAAAAAAAATTAAAAAAAAAAGTCAAGGGAGAATATGTTCTTTTGGTTTTTCCCTAAGATATACTTTCTTGTATTTTTTTAACCTTCTTTAATATAATGAGAGTTTTTGCCTCTGATTTACTCAAATTATGTCTGCAGTATTTAATTTGTTTGCATCAATAATTTAGTACAACAATTTAAAACATGAGCTAAGTATTTTCCCACTTTGCAAACAAAGACAATGAAAACCAGAGAGGTTAAACTATTTGCTTAAGGCATGGAGGAAAATTTAAAATTAAATAAGACTCCAAATACTTAAATGGTTCATATCCAATGCTAGATAGCCATATTTTGATATTATTGTACTATGGATGAAATGAAATTCATTGACTGTTGTTTAAGAGTACAATTTTCCCTTTTAAATGTCCTTTTTGACAATCAAATAAGAAATTTCTGTTTTTTTTTTTTTTTTTTGAAAAAAAAACCTTTTATACCTGTGATGTTATTTGGAATTTAGGAAGAAACAAGTACTCTCTTCTGTGCATTTGAATATAAAGTAGGAAAAGAGTTAAAAATAATGTTAGTGATTGCCTGCCATAATTCCTTCTTCAGGGAGGTTGTATACATTTTATTATAGATATATGAATTTACATAAATATTAAATTTTTGCAGTGACTCACTATTTTTTTGCCTACCTTTAAAACACAGATTGTTTTGATATGAGAAACAATTAAGGGATTAAAAGTGTCAAACACCAAGCAAGTTGGAAATCATTATTAATTACTAATGCTGTGTAACAATGATTATAATTATCTATGAAAGTATTCCTAGGCTAAAAATATGAACAGGACATTCATAGAAGAGGAGAGTCTAATCACCAATACATTTATGAAACAGTTTTTAACCTTGTAAAAAATCAGAGAATTGTTTTTGTTTGTTTGTTTTTAGAAATCAGAGAATTGTTAATCAATTAAAACATGAATGGGATAGTGATTTCTTCCATGAGATCAGCAAACAATTAAAATATGATAATATCAAGAGTTGACAGAGAATTCAGTATAAGGAAACAAGTCCTTTCTCATCTGATGGAGAAGCATTTCAAAAACAATCGGCAATATCCATTAAATTTTTACATGTACATTCTCTATGACTCAGCAATTCTACTTTGAATTCTTAGATTTAGGCTAGGGGAAATACTCCCTTATGAACATAAGAAGAAATCCTCTTACATCAACACAAGAAAAAATCATAATAATATTCACCACAGCATTATTTGCAAAAGAAAAAAAAGGCAAGTAGATATCACTTAATATAACTAACCTAAAAACAGTAAGTTGGAATCATGTGTACTACTTTGCTAAGACAATACTAAATTTAAAAAGAGTATATTTCTGTAACTTTTCTTTCCTCCTAAATAATATATGTATTTCCCATGACTGTGCATGTGTGTGTATATGTATGTGTATGTATGTGTGTAAATACATAGAAAACAATTCTGAGAGACACAGCAATTATTTACCAATAAGAAGACTGAGATTTGTGGTATTCAAAGCAATATTTGTAGTGACTATATTCTTATGTACAATGGTTTATTTTTTTCTGTGAAAAAGTGTTTATATATTATTTATATAATTGAAACTTTTGTTTAAAAATCAGCTTAACATAAATACAGTAATAGATTTAAGAAAACAAAAATATAATCCTGGGGCTAATGTTCTTCATTTAATTACCATTTACCTCTGTGTCAACATTGGAATATAACTTTTCAGCTCTAGATCATTTTTGACAAAATTATAATTTTTTTTTTAAGATTTTATTTATTTGACAGAGAGAGACACAGCGATAGAGGGAACACAAGCAGGGAGAGTGGGAGAAGGAGAAGCAGGCTTCCCACCGAGCAGGGACCCCGATGTGGGGCTTGATCCCAGGACCCTGGGACCACAACCTGAGCCGAAGGCAGACACTTAATGACTGAGCCACCTAGGTGCCCGTATAAAATTATAATTCTTACTTCTATCTTGAAACAGGTTATGTCTCACTCTAAACTATGTCTTCAAGCACATCTATCACAATGTCATTTCTGAGAAACACTGCTTTAACACTGCTTTAATAATGGGTATTATAAAATACTCTAAGTTATTTTGATTATACATAATGCTCAGGTTCTTTTTTGTTGGATAATGATAGCCCCTGGAGAATTTTGAGGTAGGTGAAAATTAGCTCTCCCCCTATGGTCTTGCTACAAGCTTGAAAGAAAATTTTAGGCCAATTCTAGCCATATATATATATATGTGTGTGTGTGTGTGTGTGTGTGTATGTGTGTATATATATGTGTTTATTTGTTATATATATGTTTATATATTATATATAGAATATATATATAGACATATATATAAATTTATTAAGCAACCATTAAGAAGTACACATGAAATAGTTCATGCCACTTATTTTGTAAGTCTAAAAGGTCTCTGATCTTTTGATGCTTCAGCCACACCTTGAACGAAATGTTCATATGAGGCAGACATGCTAATATTACAGAGATAAGATTCTATTTTCCTTTAGTTGATAAAGAAATTAGAGATTTTTGAATCCAGTGGCTGGTCATAGACCATTTAATGATCAAGTTTTGTGATAATTTTATCCTCTCATTATGCAAAGTTGAGGAGTGATTCTTAATTATTTTAGTCAATTTACATATTTTGAATACTATTAATTTTACTGAGAACCCATTGCTAATATTCATGATGATGATGAACAAGCCATTCATTTCACCAATGGAAACATAATTCTAACATTCATTATGCTATTTGGAAAAGGCTTTGGTATTGATTGACATATGGATAGTAGAAGTGCTTTTAACAATTACTCCCAGTTTAGATTTCCTAAGTTTATTTATAACTGAACACCCTTGAAGTTCAAATTCCTGATTAGGACAACTAACTAAGCTGAAGTGTAGTATAATTTATCTAGTGCACTAGTAGAATTTAAGCATTATCAAAACAATGAATATACTCTGTTTACAAAAATACATATTATGTATTCACTAAAATTTATTGATATGACTGGAGAGCTTGGAGTTCATCACTGTGCCATAGTGCTGTGATTGAGAATGAGTATATCATCAAATATTTAAGATGCAATCCTTTTGGCTTAAAAATGTTTTGTTAATTTCACAGGTAACTTATTTCCTTATTATAACAGTCGAGACTCTTGGTTACAAAGATATAATCCAACTCAAAAAAAAAAAAAGATATAATCCAACTCAAACTGATTTAACAGTTCAAAACACACACACACACACACACACGCACACACACACAAATAGCAGGATACAGGTTCGGCTTAATCTTGGCTGCATCTCTATTGCTCCATGAGTCTCCAAGACTCTGTCTCCTTCATGTATTAGTTCACCTTCAGTTTGGCATCCATTTAATAGCAAAGTGGCTGTAGTGCATTTTTCCAATATATCATCCTGATTGGAGAGAGTATATATGTCAGAATTTTTTTTTTTTAAGATTTTATTTATTTATTTGAGAGAGAGAGAGAGCACATGAGAGGGGGGAGGGTCAGAGGGAGAAGCAGACTCCCTGCCGAGCAGGGAGCCCGATGCGGGACTCGATCCCGGGACTCCAGGATCATGACCCGAGCCGAAGGCAGTCGCTTAACCAACTGAGCCACCCAGGCGCCCCAGAATTTTTTTTTTTTTTAAGATTTTATTTATTTATCTGACAGAGACAGACACAGCGAGAGAGGGAATACAAGCAGGGGGAGAGGGAGAAGGAGAAGTAGGCTTCCCGCTTAGCAGGGAGCCTGATGCGGGACTGGATCCCAGGACCCCAGGATCATGACCTGAGCTGAAGGCAGATGCTTAAGGACTGAGCCACCCAGGTACGCTATATGTCAGAATTTTGAGCAGAGTTTCTATGCTTCACTTTGATTGAACCAACTTAATCACATTCTTATCTCTGAAGCAAATTCTGTGGCCCAGGGATGGACTATGAAGATTGGTATAGTCAAGGATTCATGCTTACTTTCCTAGATGGGGGTTAGGTTAATCTCCCTGGAATAACATGTAGAAACTAGGGAGAATAATAGTAAAGAGTAGGCAGTAGCAGTGGGTGCTTAGGAGGAAACAAACATATACCCACTACAATTACTAACCTTCTACTGTTTTCCAATGAGAACACTATAGTAAACCCTCTAATTTTAAATAGTTTGAAGACCAGAGGGGATAAATTATAAATAATTATTAAAATATTAAATAATCTGTTCATGCTCCTCCACATTGGACTTACAGATGTTATAGAAAGAAACACCACTTTCTAGATATTAATTTAATACACAGTTATTATAAAAGACCCATACAGGGGCACCTGAGTGGCTCAGTCGTTAAGCGTCTGCCTTCGGCTCGGGTCATGATCCCAGGGTCCTGGGATCGAGCCCCGCATCGGGCTCCCTGCTCCGCGGGAAGCCTGCTTCTCCCTCTCCCACTCCCTCTGCTTGTATTCCCTCTTTCGCTGTGTCTCTCTCTGTCAAATAAATAAAATCTTTAAAAAAAAACAAAAAAGACCCATACAAAGAAGTCTTCTAAATCTTCTTTCTGGTCATTCTTACACTACACTGGTAATGGATGATGTTCTTAAATACATGGGCACTAATCAAAATGCCATAAACACCATAGGGAGAAGGCAAAGGGAAGACACACTTTTTTCCTCCAGAGTACATTTTTCCAAATTAAGATAGAGACAGTATAAGAAAGCGAATCCAGTTCCACTGGTCTCTGAATTCTTGCTATTTCTCAGGCTAGTTTTGTCTTAAAAAAAATACTTGATTGGAGAAACAGGATTTGGTCATTTTACTGTTCTTTGACCTGGTCACACAACTTTACTTTCATTATGAAATTAATGTCTCTTTGCACTCAAAACAAAAATTCTCATTTTTTTCCAAGTTGTTCAAATAGAATACATTTGTAATATGTCCATTTACTTGATTTAAATAATTCATGCCCAGCTAGGCATAAACTCTTATGTCGAGCTCCCCTTGCCTCTAGTAATGCAGAAAAGAACAGAAGCTAATAATAATAGGTGCAGTCACATTTAATTACTAGTATTAATGTAAAGACTTTGTAATTACTTTCTATAAAGCTTTTTTTTTTTTAATTCAATGAAAACAAGCCAGAAAAGCAGCTAATTTCAGAAATCCTGTGGATTCTTGCCAAGGGTTTAAGCAACCGATGATACTCAGAGTCGTTGGCTCTCTGAAAAACCAAGGGTGCCTGCTAGTTGTAGGTTTCAGTAACACCATTGGGAACTTTCAATTTAACATGATACTTAAATGGCCAGTGGGAGTATTCAAAAAACTCAATCAATGTTGAAAGCAAAGTGCTATTAAAAACATGGGTAAACATTGATTTTAGGCTTCTGGTCCCTTTAGGAATTATTCTTGGGGAGGTCTCTACCACCTCATTCCTACAGTAAGAAGTGACTGCTATGGTAACACATAAAACTGCACACAATAGTTGTCACGTCAGCTTCTGACCTATGTTCTTGGATGACTGCATTTTTAAATTATGTAGCATTTTCTTAGCATCCATCTTAGGATGAAAAACCTCTTTAGGCTTTGAGGCCTCATGTGGTATGCATATCTAATTTTCAATATGGCTGTAATTTTTGGCTATGCAACAGGCCACAAATCTTATATTTTGAGCATTTCCATTAGTGTCACTTCTGAATCCATCATCATTCAACTTATGTCTACTGAAATACATTTTGCTGATCTGGACATAAATGGGCTATGAATTGTAGCTGCAGATGGCTCAGAAACATACTTTACAGTGAGCAAACTTTGGATGACTGAAAGAAAATTGACAGAAATACATGAGGAGAAATTGTATATCATTTCAATAACTGATGGAATAAACTAAAATCAAAACAACAGGAACAATAAGAACCTGCTTCCCAATAAAAAAATTGTCACATCCACCTGATGGATTAAAATGAGTTTGACCATCTCAAGCAAAAAACATAAGACTTTTCTGTTCTCCCTGTTGTAGGGGATTTTCTGTTTGGTTATTGAGTTGGCATGATATGAGAGGCTGTGTGCTCTCAGTAGTGATTCATTGTAGGGAAGGTCAGTGTGTGAAACTGAGCCAGAGTCCTTGAGGGGAACCAGGAACCTGCTGAGTAAACCAACGCAAATGCCAAGTCCAGAGGACAGAGCTAGATGGTAAGCAAGATCAGTATTTTAGTTGGGAACCAGATTGCAGCTGAGACAAATTGCGAAGAAGTGAGGAGAGACAGGGCCACGTGTTATGGAGAGGTGTTTAGCTGCAGTATATTAATAATTGCTTAGAAAACAAACTTATTTAAGTGTTACTAAAAGTTTTTTCCAACTGTAAGTTCATAATTTTTATAAATAACCATTATAAAATTTCTTGTATGTGAACTACAGAGATACTGGATACTCGTTAAAATCTCTTCTGTTGCTGTTGGTCTAAGAGCTTTTAGGGTCTTTTCTTTTGGTTTTATGATATATCATAAGACTGTGTCCAGGTTTAAGTCTTTCACTCACCTCTATTTGCATTTGGTATTCATGTTCGATTTGGAAGATTCTTCCAATATTCAGGGGAAGAATTTCTTCATTTCTATTTCTGCTTTTCAGTCATTTTATTAGTTTAATATTATCTCCCCCACCAAACTCTCTCTCTCTCATTTTTTTAACTCTCTATTTTTTTTAACTCTATATTTTCACACTCTTCTTGGCCATCTCCAACAGGACTGCATTTAATTATTAAAGTTGTAAATTATATTTTCAAAATTTGCAAATTTGTTTTGTGCTCTCTGCAGTTCTTTTTTCAGCAAACTTTTTTAATTTATATTTTATGGACTCAGTAACTTATTAAACAACTCTAAGCCATATATTTAAGATATGTAAAAATTTCTCCAATTTTCTCTTTGTTATCTGAAGTATTATTTTCTCAAAATTCCAGTGACCTTGGTTTTCTGTTAATACTGAAGAACAAAGAGTTAGTTTGGATCACAGCTTCTTCAATTTGGATTAATTTCTCAATATGTATGCCTTGCTTTTCAATCTGTCAGAAATACTTTAATAGCGTTTGCATGTTGATCAATATATGTAGGTGTCTTGGGTTTCCTCTGTCAATATGTAATGAGGCTCACTTTCTCAAAGGTCCTGTTTCCTTGATCATAAAGCTGACTGGCAGTTGAAGGTTTGTGGGAGAGCTGTGAGACTTACAGGCAAGTGTTGGTAAATTTATGTGGAGACCGGAAGGAGGCATGCTGTTTCTCTCGCCCCTCCCCTGCAAATCTCAAATGAGGTGAAGTGACTCTGAAGTCTTAACATCACCTTAGAAAACTTCATTTTTCCCTAGGTATGCAGTTTCTAGACACAGAGCTCCAGTTTTTTCCCTTAGCAAAAATACCAGGTGCTAAATACCTGCATAAGCTGAGTTGGTGGATGGAGAATAAGTAGGGCCAAATGACTTAGCAACTTTGAGCACAGAAGACCTTTAAATTAATCAGCCTGTTTTCTGTCCCACTACTTCTACTCTTAAAGTGTCCTAAAGTCACGGGGCTTTAAAAATTTTCCTCCTACCTCTCTTCTTGACTTCTTATGTTTGTGTGCTACACTATAGCTTCTTCTATTCTGATTAGTTTCTTAATATATATGTCTTGGTTTTCAACCTGCCAGAAATATTTTAATTGTGTTTCTACATTGCTGACCCATTCCTGTTATGAATGCTATACTCCTCACGGTTATAGATCTTAACAATTTGTACTTCATTGCTGTAAGAGTTAGGGGGAAATGGAAGGCAGATAAAGTTGCTTTTTCTGCCAACTTGAACTTGAACTAAATTTTCTAGCATGATTTTTAAACTCAAAGATTGCATTAGTTTCCTGTTATTGTTGTAACAAATCACCACAAACTTATGGCTTACAACACAAATATTAGCTTATAGTTTGGAGGTTAGAAATCTGAAAATGGGTCTTACAGAGCTAAAATCGAAGTCTCAGCATTGCCAATTTCGTCCTGGAGATGCTAGGGGATAATCTATTCCTTGCCTTTCCAGTTTCTAGAGGCTGCTTATGTTCCTTGGTTCATGGTGCATCACCCCAACATCGGCATACTTGTCACATTTCCTTTTCTGAGTCTACTGTCTCCTTCTTTACCTTATAAAGACCCTTGTGATTACATTGGGACCACATGAATAATTCAGGTCCCAAGATTTTTTTCTCAAAACCTCTTTAATCACCTATGCAAAGTCCCTTTTGCTATGCAAGGTAACATATTCATAGGTTCCAGGGATTAGGATAGCGGAATCATTGAGGGGCCATTATTCTGCCTACCATAATCACGTACATGATCTTATGTCATCACTCAATATCCTGGGACATCATAACTAATCGCTACAGAGATTCCATCAATTACATATCACAAACAATCAACAAATGTATCTGCTGTGGCATGACTTTCACCTAATTGGGAATACAAATATAAATAGGAATTATTCAAATAATAGCTGAAACTAAGGAAAAGGTTTAGAAAAGCCAAGGCTGAACTATAGCTGCTTAATTTTGACCATTTCCAGTGGTTTCTGTTATTATTATAGATCTTCTTGGCCAACTGAACTTCCACCACTTTAGATATAAACTGTTATCCCCCCAAATTTTATACATATAAAATCAGTAAGGAATCTGAAATGTTATCTAGTTTAATACCTCATTTTAGAGAAAAGAGTTCCAAGAAATTATAGAACTCCTACAATCAATTAGTGTAAAAGCAGAGATAAAACCTAAATTCCCTAGAATGCCTGGGTGGCTCAGTCAGTTAAGGATCTGGGCTTCGGCTTAGGTCATGATCTCAGGGTCCTGGGATCAAGCCCTGTGTTGGGTTCCCTACTCAGTGGAGAGCCTGCTTCTCCCTCTCCCTCTGCCCCTCCCCCCTGTTCTTGTTCTCTCACTCTCTCTCTCTCACACTCTCTATCTCAAATAAATAAATAACATCTTTTTAAAAAATTAAATAAATAAAAAACCTAAATTCCTTGAATAATGTACACATCATTAAAAAATTTGTCAATTAGAGAAGAATGTGTATTCCGTTGCTTTGGGGTGGAATGTTCTGAATATGTCTGTGAAGTCCATTTGGTCCAGAAATGGACCCTCAACTCTATGGTCAACTAATCTTCGACAAAGCAGGAAAGAATGTCCAATGGAACAAAGACAGTCTCTTCAACAAATGGTGTTGGGAAAATTGGATAGCCACATGCAGAAGAATGAAACTGGACCATTTCCTTACACCACACACAAAAATAGACTCCAAATGGTTGAAAGACCTCAATGTGAGACAGGAGTCCATCCAAATCCTAAAGGAGAACACAGGCAGCAACCTCTTTGACCTCAGCCGAAGCAACTTCTTCCTAGAAACATCGCCAAAGGCAAGGGAAGCAAGGGCAAAAATGAACTATTGGGACTTCATCAAGATAAAAAGCTTTTGCAAAGCAAAGGAAACAGTCAACAAAACTAAAAGACAACCGACAGAATGGGAGAAGATATTTGCAAATGACATATCAGATAAAGGGCTAGTATCCAAAATCTATAAAGAACTCATCAAACTCAACACCCAAAGAACAAAGAATCCAATCAAGAAATGGGCAGAAGACATGAACAGACATTTTTCCAAAGAAGACATCCAAATGGACAACAGACACATGAAAAAGGGCTCAATATCGCTCAGCATCAGGGAAATCCAAATCAAAACCTCAATGAGATACCACCTCACACCAGTCAGAATGGCTAAAATTAACAAGTCAGGAAACGACAGATGTTGGCAGGGATGCGGAGAAAGAGGAACCCTCCTACACTGTTGGTGGGATTGCAAGCTGGTGTAGCCACTCTGGAAAACAGTATGGAGGTTCCTCAAAAAGTTGAAAATAGAGCTACCATACAACCCAGCAATTGCACTACTGGGTATTTACCCCAGTAAAGTGGCAGGTTATAAAATCAATGCACAGAAATCAGTGGCATTCCTATACACCAACAACAAGATAGAAGAAAGAGAAATTAAGGAGTCGATCCCATTTACAATTGCACCCAAAACCATAAGATACCTAGGAATAAATCTAACCAAAGAGGCAAAGAATCTGTACTCAGAAAACTATAAAATACTCATGAAAGAAGTTGAGGAAGACACAAAGAAATGGAAAAACGTTCCATGCTCATGGATTGGAAGAACAAATATTGTGAAGATGTCAATGCTACCTAGAGCAATCTACACATTTAATGCAATCCCTATCAAAATACCATCAGCTTTTTTCAAGGAAATGGAGGAAATAATCCTAAAATTTGTATGGAACCAGAAAAGACCCTGAATAGCCAGAGGAATGTTGAAAAAGAAAACCAAAGCTGGTGGCATCACAATTCTGGGCTTCAAGCTCTATTACAAAGCTGTCATCATCAAGACAGTATGGTACTGGCACAAAAACAGACACATAGATCAATGGAACAGAATAGAGGGCCCAGAAATGGACCCTCAACTCTATGGTCAACTAATCTTTGACAAAGCAGGAAAGAATGTCCAATGGAAAAAAAAAAAAAAAATTGTCAATTACTTTTAGTGTTTGTTCTTGCTAATGATTAATAAAGATTCCACAAAATTATACATGCAGTATTATTCCTTAAGTAACTTGGGAAAAAACAGCCTCTTATGTTTCTTGGATATTTTTGATGAGCCTCATTATTTTAAATTGTTAGGTTAGATTGTGTAGTGGTAACAAAGTGGTTAAAGGCAAGTATCTGTGCCTAGAAACTTGGCAGTATTCAGATATTTTCTGCAAATTGCTCATCAACTTTAAAAATTAAGAATACACATAAATTTAGTTATTAGTACCTGTCTGAAACTGCAACTTCAGGATTTCCAAACTTAGGAGAGAAATAATACATCTAAACATGTAGTCTCTGCTATCCCTGAAATAATCTTGTCTAAACAAATGGTGAAAGAGCGAGGGAGTCAGCTGAGAGAACTCTCATAGACTCTGTAATGGCGAGAGTTGAACCTGATATTTCTCTTGTGGTCCCTACATTACTAAGCCCAGTTTTGCATTTGCTGGAGTTCAATTAGCACTTGGCCAATAGATTAGTTGAATTCTCAGAAACAGAAAAAACAAATCATTGGGAAGATGGGGCTCCTGGATGGCACAGTCATTAAGTGTCTGAGTCTTGATTTCAGCTCAGGTCATGATCTCAGGGTCATGAGATCGAGCCCTGCAGTGAGTTTTGCACTAGGTATGGATCCTGCTTAAGATTCTCTCTCTCTCCCTCTGCCCCTCCTGCCTGCTTGCATGTGCTATAAACAAACAAACAAACAAACAAACAAATAAATGCAATGTTAAAAAAAATCATTGGGAAGATGTGCATGAGAATGTCCATCTCAGGCTCTAGGCTACATTCTTATAGGATTCAACGATATCAGAGCAATTTACATCTCTGGTGACTTCTGAAAATGGCCTCCCTGCTCCATGAAGAAAACCTTAAGTTGTTAAGATTTCATTTTGGTCACAGTTTCCTCTTAGAGGATAAAGACAAGACAGAATGACTGTTCTCTGAAGTTCTTAAAGGCAAGGTATGCCTGTTAGCTGCTGACTGTTGACACAGGAAAACATCCGTGTATGTATTGATTTATAATGAAAAAAAGTCTTTAAACCAGATCGTTTATAGAAAGTATGCTGGGTAAATGAACCTTCAGATGCTAGTCAAGATCACCATATGATCATCAATTTTCAGAGACCTGAAATTGAGATCATTTTAATATGGAACAAATATTCTCCAAGCCCATGCCAATCATTATTTATGAGTAACTTCAATTGCTGGATTAAAGAATTGTGATACAGATCCACTGTATCATGTGGACCACTGAATTTTAAATGTATCATGAAACCACTGAATTTTAAAGAAGGCTCTGAAACCCTGGGGTACTACAGGCAAGCAACCTAATGTGCTGTGAAAACACATTAACCTAGAAGGATCTGCTCCACTACCATTGGACCCACAAACAAAACAAAACAAAACCACAAAAACAAAAGCAAAAACAAAAAAACCCAAGAAAACAAACAAAAACTCCTCAGAGGTAGAGAATGTTTCATCTTTGAGCAGACTGTGTAGCTTAAACAATGAACATTTATTTCTTACAATTCTGGAGACTAGGATTATTTCCTTCCAAGAATGGTGAGGGAGAAACCCATGCCTCTTTCCTAGTTCCTAGTAGTTTGCAGGCAGTCTTTGGCATTTCTGGGCTTGTGACAGAATAATACCAATTTTCACTTGGCATTTTCTCAGTGTCTGTCTTTATGTCTCTGTCTTCAATTTTTTCTTTTTAGAAGAACACAGGCTTATTGGATTATCTCCATCCTAGTGATTTCATCTTTATTTGATTATCTACAAAGCCTCTATTTCCAAATAAGGTCACAAGCACAGATATTGGACATTAGGACTTCAACATCTTTTGGGGGGAACACAATTCAACCTAGAACATGGTCCTTGGAAGACTGCCTGATGTCTGCCATGGAGCTTGCAGAAGAGGTGGCATAATTGCCCTTGATGCTAATGATGGGCCACACATAGGGTAAAAGATGCCTACTACTACCCCTGCTGCTTTTGGATATTGCAGAAGGGTGGTGGCAGCATGGTCAGAATTAAATAGGAGAGGGACCCCTGGATGGTTCAGTCAGTTAAGCATCTACCTTTGGCTCAGGTCATGATGCCAGAGTCCTGGGATCGAGTCCCACATTGGGCTCCTTGCTCAGCGGGGAGCCTGTTTCTCCCTCTGCTTGCTGCTCCCGGGCTTATACTTGCTCTCTCTCTCTCTCTATGACAAATAAATAAATAAATAAAATCTTTAAAAAAAAAAGCATTAAATGGGAGAGAGCCATCTAAGCCTACACATGTACCTCAAACCCAAGGTATTGCAGTGGAGGACATAAGTACTGAACTAATCCTAAGGCTGACATGGGTGAGAGTTAACCAAAATCTAGGATTAGCACCATTCTGGCAGCCTAATATTACATGATCCTATGACAAAATCCTATTTCTCCCATTTCTTTGGTGGTATGGAAGTACTTTTTTTTAAATTTTCTATTTTTGCTTCTTACTGTTTATTTCCATGGGAATCTCTATGGTGATAGAGCTTATCTAGAAGAAAAGAGTAATACATGGATATTCTTTCATTTGGAGATTAAAAATTAAAAAGTGCTTCTCTACAAACATATTTTTGATGATATGTAGAATAAAGTGACATGTAAGAATGAAATTATTTTCTGTTTTACTTTGTATTGAAATCTGTGATATTAAGCAGGAATTTCTTGCTGAATCAAGTAATTAAAGGAACTGAAGAGAATGAAGATTCCATTTACATCAAAGTTAGTAAAAAAAAGTGGTCATTTTTCTTTTTTCAGTATTTATGATAGCCTTCTAAAAATGGTCTCTAGGAGCACATGTCTTGACACTTTGGTCTCTAATTCAGGGGCACATTGAAAGAGAAAAGCAGCTAAGTAGAAATTACTAATGTCAACAATGTTAAAAAAATCTTCATTGGAGAAAACTTAAATAGAAAAGTACTTTAAAACCATAATCCCTGACATAAAAAGTCTACATTAAAATATATTTTAAAAACTTACTCTCAAACTATGGGTTCTTCACTAGAAAGAAGATAGCTGAAACAATGTTCCAATCTCAAAGTATGTGAAACTTGAAATTCTAAAGAGAATACATGTGCAACAACGTAATTATCTAATATTAGTAGATTTGAGGGAGAAAGTTTTTCTGTTAATGAAGACTTATTATTTCACTAAATGAATCACAGTTTGACTAAATTCAGTTTCTCATTTAGTGATAATTCAGCTTTTAAAATTTGGACTTTATCATAGTCTAGAGGAAAGAGGATGAGTAGAAATATCTACTTTTTTTTTTTTTTTTGGTTATCTTATGACTTCATGAAACATTTAGTTGATGGAACTAGACTCTGGTTCTCAGTATTTTATAATCTGGATATTGATTTAATCAGTCTTCTAGGGATGGTTCATGTGCTAGTTTATTCATCCAAATAACAATAAATTAACTTAAAAGTCAGAAAGCAATTTTATAACTGTGCATGGAGATGTTGAAATGTTTAACCATGATCTCCACTTACACCCTAATAATATTTCAGTAGTTTCCTGCATTCTATAAAGTTAAGTTTGTTATATTTATCTTGGCACATAGCACTCAATGACTTTATTCCAAATGTGTTTCTACCCTCATCTGCTATTACTCCTCCTCATACCTGCTACCAGCTTCACTTTTCCTGATTTCATATGATAACTACATTATACCCTCCAAATGGTATTTGTGCTATTCCTTCTTTCTAGAGCTTTTCAAATATTTTCAAATTCAGCTCATGTTATCTCCTTTACAAAAGCTTCTCTTATTCTACCCATGGCTTCCAAGTGCCAAATGAAGAATTATCTCTTTTCTATATCCTTTTACTTAGTATTGCAGCTGTGTTTCATAGTTTTATTTCCCTATGATTATACACTTTAAAGACAGTAAATAAAGCATCAAGCCATATTTATTGTCACATTCTTCATAGTTTTATGTAAAATTTCTTACATTGAGTATATTCTCAATAAAATAATAATTTTATTACATTTGCTGACATTTAAAAAAGAACAGGCAAGCAAAATAGTTATACCTGTTAATCAGATCACAAACTTACTAAAAAATTTGATTAGAGGAATTTGGAGAATTTTAATTAGTAGCATTACTAAAATCTAGGAATTTAATCCAACCCTCTACACCAAAAAGTAATACTTGCCAAGCAAATACAAATATTTATATTCAGTGTTGTGGTTCCTATTTCAAAGAAAGAGCCAACATATTACATAATGCTTGGCCCAGAAGTAGACGCTCAATAAATGTTGTCTGGATGGATGCTAGTAACAAATTCTGGCCTTTTGGCTCTCTCCCTTTCTTCCCCTAGACTTCAGGCATGCCTTAGCCTTCTGCTGACATTACATACAAGAAGTTACAATTAATTAGGTCACAGTTTATCCTACATTGGCTTTATTTTAGTCTTTTTAATGAGATTTGAGAAGCACCCTTGTGTAATTATTCTCACATTTAGGAACCATCTGTTAGAATGGGTCACTTCTGCAGATGGCTAATCTCATTAATTTATGTTGAATCTTTCCAGCTTCAATATAAGAATGAAATTCTCCTAATAGTTACCTATCTTTGGAGGAACACCTCATTTGGAGTCTTCAGCCATTTATGATCTGGAGAAGGAACTAAATGTACCCTGATTTGTATGCAAATTTCTTTTACAATGAGAATGATTCACATCATGTGAAGTACAAGTCAAACTGATTCCACATTTATATAGCCTATTGTTACTCCCCATGGAGAGCCAGCATGCCATTTAAAAAGGTGGTAATTTGAGACTTAATTAGTATTGACTCAAATGGTGACTCATGACAACTATGTTCCTTCAGAAATGACAAATGATGAATACTATTGAAATCTTACATTTTCATTCAATTCTAAACATTGGCAATAGAGAGTTTGAACTCTGTATGGAAGTATGTCCACACTTATCTATAGAGAATAATATTTGGTCTGTACCTTTCAGTTACTTCATCTTTCTACACTGGTCAAACAGTAATGTTATTAAAAACAGTCCTAAAATTGTATATTTTGCATAAATGCACTGAGCAGTTGCACATATACACTAAGTAAACCAGAACATTCAAGGATTTTAGAGAAAAGTGGCATAACCCTGATTTATCAGAACATGATGTTGTAATATATATATTTTCTTCATAAAAGGAAAGTTACTGTAACAAAAGTTAATATTCTGAAGAGAGATCACTGTTTTGTAGAAATATCCTTACCAAGTTGAGGAAGTTCCCCTCTAAGTTTACTGAGGGTATTTATTACAAATGGATGTCGGATTTTTGTCAAATGCTTTTTCTACATCTATTGTTATGATTGTGTTCTTTTTCCTTTGTGGCGTGCTGATGTTATAGATTATATTAATTGATTTTCAAATGTTGAATCAGTGGTACATGACTGGACTAAATCCTACTTGGTGGTGGTATATAATTCTTTTTACATATTGTTGGATTTGATTTGATATTTGTTAAGAATGTTTGCATCTCTGTTCATGAGAGATATTGGATGTAGTTGTCTTTTCTTATAAAGTCTTTGGTTTTAATATAGGGTAGTACTGGCTTCATAGAATAAATTAAGAAGTATTCCATCTGCTTTGATATTCTGAAAGAAAATGTAGGGAATTGGTATAATTTTTTTCTTAAGTCTTTGTTAGAATTCACCAGAGAGTCCACCTGGGCAGGGTACTTGCTGTTTTATAAGGTTATTAATTGTCGATTCAATTTCTTTATAAATACAGGCCTATTCAGATTGTCTATTTATTCTTATGTGAGCTTTGGCAGATTATTTCTTTCCTGGAATCCTTCCATTGCACTGAGTTTATAAAATTTATGGGCATAGAGTTGTTCATAGCATTCCTTTATTATCCTTTTAATGTTCATGAGATCTGTAAGGATGTCCCCTTTCATTTCTGATATTAGTAATTTATGCCCTCTATGTGTATATATAGTTCCCCATCATTATTATATGATTTTCTTCATAAATATATTACCATAATTTCTTATGGACAACAGCCCTGTCTAGATTCTTTTATAATAGTTTCATTTAAAATTTCAAAAATTAACATGAATTCTTTTTTTTTTTTTCTTATTTTCTGTGTGTCTGAGAGACTAGGTTTCCTCAAATACATAGAGTAGTCCTGAAAAAAATATATGGCTCACCATACAGAAATAAATTTTTATCAGTTTGGAGGCTTTCCTGGTTTTATGTTACTGATCTATGGTAATTAATCAGCAATACTTTTAACTTTTCCTTGTGGTTAATAATTTCCCCTCCTAACCTGGAATGGATAGAAAATGAGGAAGACATTAGCAAAAAGAGAAGATAGCTTCATTGGCTTGTGTGATTTCATCAATGCACAGGAAAGACAGAGAACCTGGTTCAGATTTTGGATTGGCCCTATGGGAGACATTGCCAATCTGGGAACAAAGGGCAATGATGGAATGACTTTCTGGTTCTTGAAAGTTCCCCTTGGAAGGGTTATGTGATACTCTGCATACACATACTTGTCTAAAGTAAACAACAGAAGCATTTCTGATTTTAATGAAGTAGGAATTAAAATCCCTCACAGAAAAGAGATTCCAAATATCATGTCTAGGCTTGATGAATGGCATGAGGGATTGAACCCTTCTATAAATTTGGATAGCAAAATATTTGAGAAGAGTTATAGAATCAATTTCAGAACCTAGAATTAACACATATGAAAAAATTATGTGTATATAGTAATGTAATAAACATTGAAATAATTAAAATATCAATAATTTGCTTCTTTCAGTTTTCTAATTAATTATGAAACCTACAGTTACCATTCTTAAGACATGTCCTATTGATGCCTGACACTTGAAACTAATTCTTTGGTGCCTTCTTTTTATAATCTTTAAAGTCCTAATTGAATAATGATAGAATGAACGAAAGAAAGGACAGTAGGAAGAAGATATAAAGATAGAGAGATAGATGAAAGAGGAGAAAGGAAAGTAAAAGGAAACAAGGAAGAAAAGAAGAAAAGAAAGAAAGGAAGAAAGAAAGAAGAGAGAAGGAAGAGAAAGAAAAAACTTTTCATATGTGTTATAGTGTGAATAACTGTCCTGGTTTCTCTAGAACCTCCTTACGTGTGGAATTTTCAGTGCTAAAACTGGGAAAGTCTGGGACAGTGGTCACTTTACTTGAATACCTGATAAAGAATGTGCATAGAAAAGCAGCAGCAGGGAAGAGAAAGTACAAGTTTGCCTGCCACAGTTTTCTGTAGGCTGAAAGAAAGACATACCACTCTTGGGTCAGAGACAAAGGACTCTGTTACTCATAACAAATATGTAAATACTGGCATTTTCATGTATCTGTGACCTGAGTCTTAATCCCCACAGGGTGATGTGAAAAGGTAAGTGTACCTGCACATACAGTCAGTTGTGTTACCTACAAGGAACTCGGGGCTTAGGGAACCCAAACCTTTTAAATAGATAATAAATCTGATTTTTGTTCTAGAGGGAAATATTATCTTTATTATATTGGACAATAAGCACACCTCTTCTTGTCTCTGGATGGAAACATTATCCCTGCCTTCCAAAGCTTTTCATTACACAAACATCCATGAGCAGATAATCAGGAATAATCAGGAATATCGGTAATCAGTGTCTCTGCTGGTAAGACATGAAGAACTGTGACAGACCCATGGAGAATTGTCTCCCAACAATTTTTCTAGATTTTTAAACCATATTGTTATGAGATGTACTGCAGCATTTTGAAGGAATCTTGAGAGAGAAAATTCAATATTCTCTTTTATAATTTAATTATTTAATGTATAGGTATTACAAAACTTTGACATAAAGAATAGCTATGTAGGGAGTTAGGACAGGGATCTAGGAAAGTAAAATTATTCTTAGTTACACATAAGCACCTGCACAAATTACAACCATGACTTCACAGATTATGGTCCATATAGACTGTGGTCCACAGAGTCAGGAGTGGTTGGAGGACAGTGATGCTGCATTTATACATATAAAAATAATAAAGAGCTTCCTAAGTTGTCTTCATATGGTTCTTGAAATGATAGCAAATCCGGTGAATGCAAGTGGGCTTCTTAGTTTTTTTGTCTCAGAGGTGCTTCTGGGAGGTTGGGTTGTATATTGCACAGGAAAGTAGGCTTGACCTTCTTGTCATGTGCCTTCTCTACAACCCAACTTTCTTTGACTGTTCAATTTGCCTAAGGCTACATTTTCACCTGCCCGAAGTGTCTCACATACATAGCCTTGCGATTAACAGTAATATTGCTGAGTACTGATGAGTTCTTGATTTGTCTCTTTTGTGTCCTCGATAATTAACATTTTATAACTGTTCTCAGATACAACATATTGTAAGGCAATGGTCCTCAAGTGGAGATTTTGCCCCCATGGGACATTTAGCAATATCTGGAGATGTTTTTTGTTGTCACAACTTGGGAAGAGGGGTTCTACCACTAGCATCTAGAGGGTAGAAGTCAGAAATGTTGCAAAACACCCTACAATGCACAGTACAACCTCCCACAATAAAGAATTATCTGGCCCAAAATGTCAATAGTGCCAAGGTTGAGAAACCCTGCTAAAATGTACTGTATATTGTTAACCATTTTGAATTCAGTACTTAGCAAGTATTGTAATTCTATCAAGTGTATAAAAATAATTTTCTCATGTATTTTATGTTGTCACCCCTTCTACTATTGGTTGCATATGCATGTCTGAGAGGAAGGTATCGTAGGTTTCTTCAGTGTGAATTGCTGACCCGTATATCAGATAAAGAATGGTTGTCTATGTAGAAGTGATTTAAAATATACAGGACTACAAACTATTGTATGTTTGGCTGTTAAAACTCTTTTAACTACATCCATTTCTGTAAGACTGAAGAACTAGGCTTGTGTCAGGGAGAGCTCCATGAGGTGCTAAATCTAGTGGATTTTTTATTATTTAAGATGTACCTTTTAAAAAATAGTCAGATCTCTCAAAACCCAGGGACTATTTCTATTATTTATTTGCCACAACTGGTGCTTTATGGTCTCCATTGCATTTGTTGGCACTTTAATCATTAAATGTTTCTCAGTTTATCATATTTTAACATGGGGCATCAAAATCTTTAAAATTTATTCTATTCAGCACCTATTTGGGCAATAAGTATAAGAAGAGCTATTATTATTGGCAGATGGATTCAACAGAAAGTATAATTCAAGGATAAAAAGTTTTATCAATGGCCGAGGATGTCTTGGCTGTAGTTTCAGCTGCCTAGAGTCTGTAGTTGCTGTCCTAGTGGTAAGTATTTGGAACAGGTAGGGGTTCAGAGTGTTAATCTACTTAGACAACAATCTAATTGCTGCTCCTTCGCTTGAAGCAATAAAGCTTCATTTGAATCTGACATTCCATCTGTTAATCTCCTTGAAATTTCAGATAAACAAACTGAAAGAAATCAATCACCATCCCACAGCATGCTCTATGAGTTTCAGGGATTCCTGGGAGGCCATAAAATTGAGTGTGATCACCAATCTAAAATGGAGTTCATTTACAAGATAGGAAGAGAATAGAAAGGACATACATTATCACTACTGAAACATCTATGGAGCCATTTATGAGTGAATTTCAAATTCTGCAACCAGTTATCTTTAATTTCTGATATTATGATAAGTTTTTAGAAGTTGTAGTCGATGTTTCTTCCCTTATCTTATTGGGATTGTCCTAGAAATTTATTTTTAGAAAATTGGTCAAGTAACATGTTGCATGTGGCTTATTTTGGACATATCTAAACCCTTGCTCACCAGACCAAGATGGAGTTAGTCAACTGAGGGAACATCTGAGTTATAAGTAGCTTCTTCAGGTACTATCAGCATGTTGTTGAAGTATGGAGTTGTGGACTGTGGACAGTCAACAATATTTACTGACAAGTTACACTATTGCCAAATGGGTATACTATCCAGACACTCTATACTATTTTGTGTATGCTGGTCTGGTACCAGGAACATTTTCTTTTATTGTTTCTTGTTTTTTAAACTTTGTTTAGCCACTTAAAGAAAGTCTGCTTATGGCACAATTTGTATCAAATCCGTTCAAAGTTGTATATTTGTTTTTCAAGAAAAAATTACAATTCCCACCCTCCCCATGCCCCAAAAGACTTACCCAGACCCCATTAACAGGGGTACATCCATTCCTTAGGAGTTGTGAATGTTTGCCACTAACAACTCACAAGTGTTCTCTCATCACTTTCAGGTGGAGGTGGGCCTCCTTGCCAGGGAGCCTTCCCTTTGAGCTCTGCTGCACTCCTACCCCCCACTCCCACCCCACCCTGTATCTCCTGTGGCCATGCCTGCCTGTCAAGAGGTATGAACATTTGACCACCTTGTATCTAGATGGAACTCTGTGGTGTAATTTGTGGATCAGAGTTTCCTGTGGGATCGAGGTTAAGTTATAGTTTAGCAGATAACACATTACTTAACACCCCCTCCAACACACAACTACATATACTTTATCCTACTTTTCCTCACTCCTTCTCCTGAGAGCTTTCCTCCAATTAATTTCCTCAATAAGAATACCCATCTTAGTCTCTGCTTCTTAAGACCAGGAAGTACCTACTAATAGAAGCAGGGATATTATTATTTATGTATTTTATTATTTATATAATTAACTGTTCTCAAGAAAATTACAGTATCAGTAGGAATATTAATTAGTAATTTTCTCTATTTTAGGCACTAAGCCAATTACATAAATATATCTTCTGAATTTATATCACCCGAACACTATAATTGATAGTTGCTATTTTTTTATTATTTTACATTTGAATAAACTGAGGCAAATTAAGTAATTTGCAGAATAAATGAATAAATAAGTGAAATATATGTTGCATGCTTTGCAGAATGTTTTATGTTCTATACACAAAAGAAATAAATCTGAGATTTAAGTCAGTACAATATTAAGATGCCAGTTATGATGGATAGATGATAAGTGTTATGGAGAGAAATAAAACATATTAAGGGAGATTGGGATATGAGTGTGTGTGTGTACTTTTGAGTATGTTTGCTGGTAAGGGGTGGGAGATTGCTTGCTGTTTTTTGTAGGTCTCGTTGTTAAGGTGACATAGAGCTGAGGCATGAAACAAGTTAAAGAGTGAGTGACCTATGCAGATTTGTTGAAGAAAAACATTCTAAGCAATGGAACAGCAAATCCAAAGACCCTGACAGGTTGATGTGTTTGATGGTGCTAAAGGTTGCTACATAGGCATGAACAAGGGTGAAGAGAATGAGAACAGAGAAGTGTTTTCTTTTATTCTAGGTGAGATGGAATATAAGTGACATCTTGAACATAGCAGGGACATAACCTGTCTTCTGATTCATAAGGGACCCTCAGGTTACTGTGTGTGGTTCAGGGGCAAGAGTAGAAGCAAGCAAAGCAGTCAGAAGATGTATATCATTATTCAGGAGAGATAGAAGGTAGCTTGGATCAGTGCTAGGATTCTAACACCAATTCCAATGTGTGTTTTCTCCCCCACACCTAACAGTTCTCTGACATCAGTTGAGTGTCCTACAATTCAACGCAGTTTTGACACTATCTACCTGGTGACAGCATCAGATCCCACAGATTAAGGGCTCAGTCCTACAAGATGCTCCCACCCCTCTACTCCACTTCAGAAGTCAATTGCTAGTCCACGTTATTACTTGTGCTTATGACCAACTGGCTATAGATTAGAGATTCCAACAACGTCCTCCTTGGGTTGGATTAATTTGTTAGAGTGGCTCACAAGTCAGAGAAACATATACTTTCTAGATTTCTGGAGGAATATGAAAGGATATAACTCAGGAATAGGAAGACTGAAGAGATGTATAAGACAAGGAAGGAGAACTTCATGCCCTCTCTGAGCATGCACCTCTCCCCAAATCTCTATGTGTTTACCAATTCAGTAGGTCTCCAGACCCCATCCTTTGGATTATTATGAAGGCTTCATCACTTAGGCATGGTGAGTTAAATTGTTGGCCTGAGGAGGGGTGGAACTGAAAGCTCTAACCCTCTAATCACCAATTTGGTTCCCCTTGGCAGCTAGGCCCATCTTTAGGTTACCCAGGGACTTCCTGAATCACCTCATCAATCTAACAAAAGGTGCCTTTATTTCTCTTATCACTTAGGAAATTCCAAGGATTTTAGGAGCTCTGTGCCAGGAACAGGGATGAAGACCAAATACATATTTCTTGTTATAAATCACAGTATTACAAATGTGATGTGGAAATTGTAAGAGATCCGATTCTAACTATATTTTGAATCAAATGTTTATTTATAGAAAGAATTAAACAAAGTTATTTTTCCTGAGGAGCTGTCCTGATAATTTCTCTTACGGAGGCACATGCCAATATTGAGACTCAGTCTTAATAACATTCCTTGTCCTATACGTTGAAATATAGAACTCAGAATGGCTGACTGCCAGGATTCCAGGCAAGATAGAAGGAACTCTGCATAATACAATGAGAAGAATTAGGACCTGGGGCATGGGGCAGGTAGGGGTTTAAGAAAGAGACAGAGCATTGGAGGTGGATCTAGATGACATAATGCTGATCGCTACACCAGGGATTCCTCCCCACTGTTTCCAAAATCTTCAGTGTTCCTACAAAAGTCTTGAGGTAATTGAATTTCTTGTGGAGAGGCAGCTGTTTCAAAACTAGGTTGACACAGGGATATAGCTAGGTAGCATCAGGGACAAAGCAGCAGGGAGGCCTCCTGCAGTCCTGGGGTTATTAGAAACTTAAGGAACACTCAGTGAACTGAGTTCATTAGTCACTTTGACAGACTGATCACCACCAAATCCTATACAAATCCACACAGTTATACACGCTTGTGGCTCTGTTGTTAATAGCACAGAAAATTTACATGTTTTTCTAGTGGGCACATAACTGGATGTTGTACAGTTCTAACCTTTCTGACATCAGTTTCATGCTGTGCTCACCACTCCATCTCTCTCCCTTCCCCTTCTCCTTCTCTCAGCAAGGGGAGGAACTCTGCAAACCAGTAGAGGAAAGTTTCCTAATGTCTTTTCTTTAAAATCAGACTATATACTTGCAGGGTAAACTTGTGGCATGGAAATAAACATAGACTACCACATGAAGCATGTTCCACCGTTTTTTGGGGGGAGGTGTGGACAAAACACATTCATATTAAAAATTCTAGGGAATATTTCTAGATATCTAGACAGCACATTTAGAAATATGAAGTTCCTTCAGAGTGTTTGCTTGATACTCTTCATTAAGATAAAGGAAATTCATAATGGAAAAAATGTTAAGTTAAATGGACAGACACCCATGTTTTTTATAACCTGTACATCTTTGCACTGCTCTATAAGGAGCAGGTGATGGGAGGGAAGCAGAAGTCAAGAGCATACACATGTCTACACATATAGATGTTTAACTTGACACTTGAGCAAAATAAAATGACATATCTAGTTAATTTTTACCTGCGATTTGCTATCATGACCTATACGTGAATTTAATGAACAGTAATATAAAGCATAGTATATCTCATATAATTTTATCTAGACAGCTTATCTAGAGATTGTGAAAGGAAGAAAAAAGTATTAAATTCCTTAATAAAAGTTACAAAAGTGTTTGATATTGGTTTATTTTTGAATGTAACATCATACTGTAAGAAAAATTTTTATTTTTATGACATTTTAAAAGCAGCAGGAGTATATAGACTATGCATAAATTCCAGTAATGTTTATGTTGATTATCTCAGTGAAATCCAATATCACAATCACATCATCAAATAATGAGATTCAAGAAAGCATTATTGTTCAGACAGGTAGCTCAGTGGGATCAAAATAAATGTAAAAGAGTATAACCATTGTTTTTCAATAATAGCAAGAATGTAACAAATAACCTTTGCAGAGGGACAAAATGATATTCTTTATAAATGCTTTTAATTTGTAATAACAAAAAAAATTCCTATTACCTCTAAAATGATCTATCACACTTTGAAAGTCACAGCAGTAGCTTGCACCAACTTAAAAAAGAGCATTATCATTTATTAACTCACACATTGGAGGACCTTAGTGGGCAGTCTAAGACTATTGCAGCAGTTCTAAGCACTGTAACTTTTTTCTTTTTATAAGAAGATGCCAATTTAATGCTTTATCACAAGAAATAAGTAGATATTCTATTTATATACATAGTTATAGCTACTGTCAGTGGGCTAAACAAAATATAATTTTATTATGATTTTGGAAGAAAAAAACAAAAAAAATTCAAAGTAGAAGTGCATACCTCTTATTAATGACTTTTGTGTATACTATATGATAGAACTCTGGCCACATAGTATTTGAGCTTACTAAATTTTATAAATTTTATATTCAACTTTTCCATTATTTTTTTCTTACAATAACCATATTGCAGAATTTAAGAGGTAATATAAGAGCCCCTATGGAGATATTATCAATGTATTGTGGAGATATTACAGAGATATTATCAATATGGAGATATTATCAATGTATTGTATAATGGACACACTAGCTTTCATTACTTATATTTTATGGCAATTATAGTCTTACACTTGTTACTGATTTCTTTATGTGCTCAATGGCCTTAAATGTGTTATTTCATCTTTTTATATATGGAGAGCATAATTAAGATGGCATTACAAGAGATTTTTAAATCTATTGAATAAACAAAGCAATGAAAGAAGGTGAATGATGTAGAAAAGCTTCATATTAGAGCTGATTTCCTTGATAATTTTATTTATATTTTATAATACATGCATATAAATATGTACATATATATTTGAATCTTTATAAAACATCAGTACATGTTGAATCCTCAAGGGTTGTCAGTCATGAGTTTTTAATACAAGATAGTCTCTTAAATTACTGTATTCTCTTAAATTTTTATATAATGAACATCACTATTCTAGAAAACACTAACAGAAGTTAAGAATGGAAACAGGAAATTTCTAAAGAAAATTAAAAGAGGGGTGCCTGGCTGGTTCAGTTGGTTAAGCGACTGCCTTCGGCTCAGGTCATGATCCTGGAGTCCCGGGATCGAGTCCCACATCGGGCTCCCTGCTCAGCAGGGAGTCTGCTTCTCCCTCTGACCCTCCTCCCTCTCATGCTCTCTGTCTCTCATTCTCTCTCTCACAAATAAATTAAAAAAAAAAAAGAAAATTAAAAGAAAAAGGAATAAAGCAAAAGAAAATAGGGAAAGGAAGGTTATTTCAGACGAGATGATGATAATAGGTAAGAGAAAGATAAAAGGACACCAGGTTCTTGTTTAATGATTGGGCATAAACATCATGTCCACTCGTAAAATCATCTTCTGATTCATTCTAGAATCACAAGCTTTTTGTGTCTATTAATATATGCATAGAGCTTTTTCAGTAACTAAATTTCTTTGTAAAGTAGTTGAATACAGAATTATATTATCCTGAACTACAGAATATGGTGGCTCATTATATTGCCATCTACATCTTACAAACTTTGTTTTACTATTCCAAAATGCAGAGGAAAGATAGGCAGATGGCAAGAAGAGTTGAAACTGTCCAAATTACTGAATGAAATTATATATTGGGAGATAAATTATATATTGGTAAATTATATATTGGGAGATATTTGTAGATTTGCTTTATAAAGGAGTAGATTTTAAGGTTAAGGATAGAGTAAAATTAGTTTTTCAATTAATTTTTCAGGCAGAAAGATAATAACTTTAGTGAATGAAAAGAGAGAAGATGCTCAAACTATTACCTTACTGAGTTGTTGTATGTGTGTCAATATTTTGAACTGAACTGAAAAGGCCAAAATTATGACAGAAGAAAGATAAATTTGGGAGTTATGTGAATACAGGCAAGCTCAAAAAAAAAAATTAGGATCTAAAAATAAATGGTTGGAAGGAATGAGATACTCCAAAATCTTCTGGGGAAAACTGACAAATAAAAAGAGTTGAAAATAGGATAGAATACTCAGGGGTAAAGATATAAAATTAGGAGGTGAGCCTTCCTGAATTTTGAGAGATAGGGTGGCAAGCTAGGACATGGATGCCTTTTTCTACTAAATAGCAAATGCTTCAATTTGGCTTCATTTGATGAACAATAATAGATAAATGAATAGTTACCCTTTGAAACTATAATGGTCAATTTTTTGTTTGCTTATTCAATCTCAGAATGCATTAATTTCAATATAAAAAATTCTAAGAAAAAATATTTTGTGATTGAAAATCAGAAAAAGCCCTGAGGTATATTAGATGTTGCGGATATAGTATTTCTTACCCAGTCATGTACCAGTTCAGAAAGCATGTCTCTAAAAATGAAAAATAAACATATTTTTTAAAAAACGACTTGAATTCGATACTAGTGTATGCATATAAAACAGCAGGCTTCACAGTGTTTGATACTTACTGTTAGCAACATTTTCATTGCTGTTTCCAGTGGCAATGGTCCCTGGTTGCTCAACCATAGGTTCACAATATGTTTGTCCTCCTCTCTTTAAATGTAGAATGGTCTTGACACTCTTGCCAGTGTGACATAATTTCTTTTGGATCTTCTAATGCATCATGCTGCTGGGATGATAGAGAAGAAGCAATGCAGCATAGAAAGGGCTTTCTCAATGGTGATTTTATGGAAAGAAAGTAATAGTTTATTATTTTTATAGCAAGTTACCAAGGAATGTCAAAAGGAAACAATGATGTAACTCTTAGCTCTCTGTCTCATCTTCATTGCCAGCACTAGTTCTCTCCATAATCATTATCATGTATTCCATATCCACTGAGTAAAACTTAATTCTGTAATACTGAATGCATTAAAAAATTAAAATATTTTATAAAATTAAAATTCAAGAGAATAAGACTTACATCTGTTTTATTAAATTATCTGATCTTTACCCAAACTCAAGTATAATTCAATAATGAACTGTTAAAGTTGGAAGGGACTTGGAGACCATTTGAATCAAATAACACATTTTTAAGTGAAATAATGTTTTAGAAATTATTGATAGCACCTTTTTCTACTCTGTCCATTTACTTTTTGTATGTGTTTTTGTGTTCAGAATGTTCTACTTTGTGTTAAATATAAAATGAAAATATCTGAACACATGCAACTTAGGAATTAGATTTAATGATATCAAATTATTTGAGAGGAATACATATATATGGATTTATATTGCCTACTATTTTTTGATTTTAGGAAACAGATTTGAACATCTTTACCAGGAAAGATGCTATACTGAGTCATTTTACTTCTACTTCACCCTATCTTTTTTCTTTTCTTTTTTTTATTGTGGTCTATCCATTTACTTTTTACAAATAAAATACTTATTTTTAATTTCATTACTAAAATTATTGACTATTTCTTGAACTTATGCATGTATTTGTTTGATCTTTATTTATACTTTAATTTATCCATCAATTTGTTTATGCCTCTAGCCTACCAGCAAACATTTAATGAATAACTACTGTGTACCGGGCTCTGTGCTTTATGGTGAGTACATTTAATTTTAGTGATAAGATCAGTCTATTAAGTTTTTAATAGACTCTACTTTTAAAGCAGTTTTGAGTTTTAAGTTTTGATTTATAGCAAAATCAAATGGAAAGTACAGAAACTCATATGTAAATAACCCTGCCTCCACACATGCTTAACATTTCCCATTATCAACATACCCCACCGGACTGGCACATTTGTTACAATTGATGAACCTATACTGACACATGGTTATCATCCAGAGTTCACAGTTTACATAGTTCACTCTTGATGCTGTACATTCTATGGGTTTGAACAAATTTATAATGATATACATCCCCTAGAAGATATTTTAAGATAACTTCTTGAAATGTTATTTATTCCCCATCCCCTGAGTCCTTTCACAACACCAACACTACATCAATGCTTCTGGGAGTAACCACAGAATTCTGTAAGCACTGCTTTCAAGAGGAGACTCGTATTGTTAAGGACAAAGTGTCAAACAGCCTTTTGAAAATCATAGCAGAGTCAAGAGCCTTGAAAGCCAAAGTACTTTGGATTTGCAAAAGCCAGACTCTGTGAGAAAAGTCCCATAGTATTGTGTGGATGACTAACAGCCCAAAACCTGAACATCAAGTTTAACCCAAGAACTATCTAGCAAGAAAAAATGCAGAAATTTGTAAGATGAGTTACCTGACTGGATTATTTGAAAATCTCACAAGTGGAAAGCTTTGAATAACTGGAATGACTGTCAATATCATAGGCTTCATTTTCAATACCAAGCGACATGTCAGGACCCTTTGACATTTAATCACTGTCAGGTAGAAGGTGGAGAGATATGGAAGAAGGAAAATCCTTCTGAATGGTTACTCAACCAAAATGGAAATTTAAGCAAGAAGTGGTCAAATATATCACAAATTGTCAAGATTATGGTCTGTGCCATTATTAGAAAGGAATTTGAGCAGTTAGATTATTAGAAAGCAATAAATAAACTTATGTTTTTGCACAAGAGCTAGCAAACAAGGTTAACAGTTGCTAACCACAAGATGGGAATAATTTTTTGAAAGGAAATACACCTAGAAAATAGGAGTCAGAGAGTTTGGATCCAATTACTTTTTCTTTTCCTCCACATAGTATCATAGTGATGGTTCTCACTTTATTTCTGCTTAATTTTGGACTCTCTCTTCAATATGACTTCAACCCAGATTACTTTTACCTTCTGATCTCTCACTCACGGGACTTGGCATTAAGTAGCAGGATTCTAATTCTAATTTACTTGGAGAGACAATCTGATTGGCTTATCTTGATTTTGGTCTCTACCCTATCTGTTCTGGTTGGGTGATTGGTGTGGGGTGGGAAGAAAAAAGTGGTTGTATTTATTTTATAAATATGGAGACTACGACCAATTTTATCAAGCGATGGACAATTCTCAAGAACGTGTCAGTTGAATGAGAAAGCTAAGAGAAGTGTATTGTAACTTTATAATAACATTCCCTTCATGAAACTGAATTAAAAAACATATAATAAAACACACATACCCCCACAAATATTATAAGCATTTTAAATCATATACATACTAGAAACATGTTTTCTTTCTTTCTCAGCATGGAGAAACCTTTTTGAGACCTAATCCCCAAAATAAACCTTATGAACTCAGTTTCTCTTGACAAGTGAGAAATTTTTTCTCAGTTTATTTACAAGTTACATTAGTAGTGGGATTTAGCTTTTAACACAACTGACTGAATTAGTTTAACATTCAATTATCTTAAATCATCAGATAATTCAGACAAACAAAGAACTGGTCCATCTAATTATTTTGATCACAAAGGATAGAAATATTAGTCTGAGTTTAAAATGCAACTCTATCTGAGATTCCATGAGCTAACATAAATGTTATGATTGTTATATAGTAGGTAAAATACAATGTGTGACATATAATAAAGACCTAAGCATAGAAATACATATATCCTAACATTTACCTTGAAGCTACGTTAAGTAATCTGTTTAGATAACAAATGTGTAGACATATTTGAAATGATGTGCTATTTAGAGTAAATACATTTCAACTCTTATGTTTTTAACAATAAGGGAAGCTAAGAAAGTTTTCAAAATTGCATGCTTTATTAACACATGAGTAAACTTACTAAGAAATGATGATAATAAGGATGAAGTGAATATTTTCTGTCCTTTTCCAACTTAATGATTATTCTGTGGGTTTTTTTTTTTTTAATCTACAACTACAGATTTTTCAGATATATGTCTTCCAATTTTTGTGAAGATCTCATCTACTAGTTTGCATCCTGTATAATATTTAAAAAAGTGTCATATTTATGTAAGGGATGATTCTGAAGTAACATTGAGAGAGCAGGTGGTTAGGACTAGGGAATCTCATTTGTGAATTTTTGTACAATATCTGCAAGATTATCTTGCAAAATCTTCAAGAAAGAGGCAATTACCTATATATCTCCACAATAAAGACAGAGCATTCAGTAGAATGAATGATAGTAACTGGGGAGGTAAATGGGTTGTCAAACTCTGCACCTTATCGCTGAGGATTTCCTACATAAAAATGACAGGGAGGATATGTGATAACCTTAGACTTAAATGATAGTAGAGCAAAATACAGAAAAGGATAATCACCTCTATACAGTGAATCTGATTCTTTCCTCAGTGTGGGAAGGTGAGCTGTCTTACAAGTGTGTCCGAGGTATTATTACAGACTCAGAATAGTAAGGATGGCACATTTGTATTTGTATTGGTGGAGGGTGATAATTATTGTTCCAGGAGAATATTAATGCTTCTCCTCTTCAAAAGGCAGCTTCAGAGTGGGAAGCTAACTGTGGCACCTCCCTATGTGCTATGAATCAAGGGATGCCAGTTCTCCCAGTTCCACAGGACAAGTGGTTTTGCCTTAATTTTCTATCAGATTATTAACTCCTCCAGAGGAAGGCACTGCAAATCCAGGAAATTAAACAGACAAACATCCTGCTACAGGATTAATTAAAATGCTGCCCACTAAAGGATAGCAAATAATCTATTGTTACATTTTTCAATTTAGCCGTGGATTAGTGTATTACAATGCCTGCTCAAAAGGAAATGAACACAAAATAAGCACATACGGATAGAGGAAAGGATCAGAACATGTCCCACAATACAGGGTCATATTGGTGAGAAGAGGAGTGATGTATGGAAGGCATATTTTCATTGACATATGTGGCTGTCCTACCCTAATTATTTGGGTATATAGAACTCTATTTTGTTTTTAGAAAATCGTAAATCTTTATTAATAGTTTAAAAATTCCAAACGCGAGGATATTCCTACAGAAAATTTTAGCTCTGTCAGAGTTTTTTCAAGGGTCAATAGTAAAGTTGTGAAGATCATTCCTTAAATGCAGTGCATCTATATACAGATACAAAGCATTCATCTTTTTCTAAACCCAGAAATTTATTCACTTTCAGCTATCCCTCCCAATATACTGACACATAGCATGAATTCTGAAAATAAGGTTAAAGATAAATAATTGGTAAATATCAAAAGTTCTAAGAATAAATTATTATAGCAAAATACTATTGATTTTATGTTAGCTATTTAAAAAAAACTCAGGCAGGCAGTTCCTTTTAGTATAAAATAAACATCTACTCAGATAAAATGCATCAGGAAAGAAGCAAATTTATGTAAACCTTATAACAGCTCTTCACAACTTACCACTGTGAAATATAATGTGTCGGAAAAATACAATAACTTACAGCACCTTAAACTAAGCTATTATCTTATCAATCCATTGTATTTGATAAAGATTCACCCTTTAGCCTTGAAGAGCAAGAGCTATGGCTGGAAGGATACTAAGGGGGACGATGGGAATCTTATTCACAATTTTCTTCTGATACAGTCTTTACCAATAGAAAAATGGAAAACTACTTTTTAAGGTGGCTAAGAGCATCTTGACCCCCAATGCCCTCCATTTTTACTTTTAAACATTCATTTTACCACTATAATTATCATAAATGCCACATGCCTTTTAGCAGCAGAAAAACACCAAGAGCACAAAGCATCCAGTGCTGCGAAGTTAGGAAAAGGATTGGTTGGGTCAGGAAAAGCCACAGCGGTGATGCATTACGTGGTTGACACATTTTAGCCATGATTTTTCAATAAGGAATTGATTAAAGACAACTTAAATATTAATTTTTCCACCATACTTTCTCAAAAGAATAATAAAGTACTGAGAATTTTTTCTTCTGTCCAGAAGTCAGAATAAATAGGTTTTTGGTTAGATACTAGAAATTTGGCTAAAGTCTATGATCTTCTATTTAATTCTACCTAAATATCATTATATATATATTTTTTACATTATTTATAATTTATATTTATATATTTTACATATATATATGTAAAATTGTGGAAACATATATATAACATAAAATGTACCTTTTAAAGTACTTTTAAGTGTACCAGTTTTGTGGCATTAAGTACATTCACATTTTTGTACAACCATCACCACCATCCATCTCTACTTTTTCATCTTCCCAAACTGAAATTTGATCCATAAAATAATAACTCCCATTCTCACCTCCTCCCTAGACCCTGGCCACCTCCACTCTGCCTTGTCTCTCTATAATCAATATAAGTGTAATCACATAATATAATGTTCTCAAGGTTCATCTATATTATAGCATATTTCAGAATTTTCTTCTTTCCAAGCCTGAATAATATTCCACTGTATGTATATACCACATTTTGCATACACATTCATTCAGGGATAGACACTTGCATTGTTTCCACTTTTGAGTTACTATGAATAATGTAGCTATGAAGATGGATGCACAGATATCTCTTTGATTCTCTGCTTTAAAGGCAAACACTCAGGAATCAATGTAATATTTAGAAACCCTCATAATGTACACAGTAAAGTAAAAGCTTGACAATTATTTACCAACTAGAATTGTGTGGATAAATTTCTGACCAGAATTCAACAAACTGAGAACATAAAAATGTTTAAACAAAATAAATGAATACTTTGAAAAATATAGCAAGATATTTTAACTAAGAAATAGTAATCTGCAGTTAATATGGAGAAATAGCTGAAAATAAATTGAAGACATGAAAGCACTTGTTCTTCTATATAGTAGATATATGATATAACTCATTTAAAGATGACCTATGAGCTTCTATAAAAGCAGGATGGGGGTGGGTGATATAAGTGATGTTGATTACCAAGTGCACTTGTGATGAGCTTTGGTTGATGTATGGATGTATTTTAATCATTATATTGTACACCTAAAACTAGCACAACACTGCATGTTAACTATACTTAAATTAAAATAATAAAAAAAAAAAGGATGGAGGGGATGGGCAAAAAGGGGTGAAGGGGGAGTGGGAGTTACAGGCTTCAAGTTGTGGAATAAATAAGTCATGGGTATGAAAAGTACAGTGTAAGGAATAAAATCAATGGTGTTGTAATAGCATTGTAAATTGACAGATGGTAGCTACATTTGTGGTGAGCATAGCATAACATATAGATTTGTGAAATCACAGTGTTGCACACCTGAAACTATTTTTTTTAAAAGGATAAGTTTTACAAACAAAAATACCCAAAAATGGACATTAGATATAGCTCATATATGTGGTAAGATTTAGAATTAAATGACTCATGATGAATATCTATTGAATAAATGGTGCCAGGGTACCTTTTTTGACTACTTGAATAAAAATAAACAAAATCTCTAAAAATGTCATGTGCAAAAAGAAATACAAATTATTTTTTTAAATGGAAGGCTGGATTTCAGAAAGGAAGAAATAAAAGGAAAAAGAAAATCTCCAGGTGATTATATGCCTAATCTTGGTTTTGAAAAGAGATTGTCTAAGTGTACAGCTATATGGGTATTATTATTGCATTGTTAAGCCTATAGTTTTCCCCAAATCTATATATGTCTTTTATTTGTGTAATTTAAGAAAATATGGTATGTGTTTAATTGTAAATACTTGAACGTCCAATTCCATAGTAGAAAGTGGTTTCAGATGATTTTGCAAAGTCATGTATTAGCCAAAAGCCCCAAGATGTAAGCTAACTGTGCACTCTATATCCCATTTCTCCCAGGACATGAAGATTTTGACTGACTCTATGCTCACAAAGGGACAATAGAGACTTCCCTTCCAGTTTTCAGTTCCACATATAAGTGGTTTGGAAGTCACCATTCTGTCTGAACAAGTAAAAAGCTGAACAGACTGAAAAGTAAACAACTCTTTTTGGATCCATAAGAAGGTTGAGGATGTAAGATAATTAGTTTCCCTTAACACTGGAGAGACAGGTGAATATAGGGAGTCAAGGCTCCACCTGAGCAGAGGCTCATAAGCAGAAGTCAGCAGGGGAACAAGTGCCAGGGTAGGAAAACCTGAATTGTAATAGACAAATTGATGGAGGCTCAGTGCAGGCAAATCTGAGAGTTAGAAACTCTACAGATATAAAATCATAGGGCTGCCCTCACACTTTTGTGCATTTTATGTCTAGAAGAAAGAAAAAGAAAAAGAAAGACAAATCCTACATCTAGGCATATAACTTTCAAACTATAGAAATAAGAAAAACGAAAGGCAGGAAGGCAGGAAGTCAGAAAGGAAGGAAGGAAAAATCTTGAAAGAACTGAAGTTAAAAAAATAAACACCTTACTTATTTATAGAGAAACAAAGATAAGAATTACATCGGACTTCTGAGAAATCATGCAATCAAGAAAAGAGTAGACTGAAATATTTAAGTGTTGTGAGAAATAAACCACCAAACTGGAATTCTGTACTCTGAAATTATCCTTTAAAGAGAAATAGAAATAAAAATTTTCTCAGACATACAAAAATTGGGAGAATTTGTTGCTAGCAGAACTGCCTTGCAAGAAATGTTAAATGTAATTCTTCAGATAGAAGGAAAATAATATAGGTCAGAAACTTACATCACCAAAAAGAAAGGAAGATAATGGAAAAAAAAATAAGTGAAGGTAAATAAAAACTTTTATGTTTCTTCTTATTTTTTTAAAGATTTATTTATTTATTTTATATAGAGAGAGATCATGAGGGGAGGGAAGAGGACAGAGAGAGAGGGAGAGAGAATCTCCAGGAGACTCCTTGCCAAGCATGGAGTCCGATACAGGGCTCTATTTTATGACTCTGAGATCATGACCCTAAGATCATGACTTGAGCTGAAATCAAGAGTCCAGTGCTTAACCAACTGAGTCACCCTTCTGTATGCTTATATCTAAGTGAAATAAATGACAGCAGTGATACAAAGGATGGAATGAAAGGAGAGATGGAAGAGAAAAAGTAGCGGTATTTTGTTGCATAAGCATATCATACTACCCAGGAAACTCTATAGTGTTATATGAAAGTGGACTTGAATTAGTTGTAAATGTATATTGCAAAATCTAGGGCAACCAATAAAAAAAAAAGGTAAAGAATAAAAAGTATAATATATTCTAAAACAAAGTATAACATTCTTCACCAAAGAAGATATATCAATGGCATAAAAAATATATGAAAAGATTTCTACATCATATGTAATAGGGAAATGCATTTTAAAATAATAATGAAAAAAATAATGAGATGGCCAAAATCTGGAATACTGACAATACCAAATGCTGACTAGGATGTGAACAACAGGAATTCTCATACATTGATGGTGGGAATGCAAAATGGAAAAGCCACTTTGGAAGATAGTCTCTTACAAAGCTAAACATATTCTTAACATACAGTCCAGTAATGGTGCTTCTTGATATTTACCCAAAAGAACTGAAAACCCACACAATAACCTGCACATGACTGTTTATATCTGTCTTATTAATAATTGCCAAAAACTTGGAAGCAACCGAGATGTCCTTCTATTGGTAAATGGATAAATAAACTGTGGTGTATCCAGACAATGAAATATTATTTAGTGCTTAAAAGAAATGAAAAGGCATGGAAGAAACTTAAATGCACACTAGTAAGTGAAAGAAGACAATCTGAAAAGGCCACATACTATAGGATTCCAACTGTATGATATTCTGGGGAATATTCTATAAGACAATAAAAGATCAGTGGTTGACAGGAATTGGGGGTAGGCAGAAGAGTGATGGATAGACAGAATACAGAAGATTTTTAGCGCAGTGAAAATGGATGATGGATACACACCATTATACACTTGTCCAAACCCATAGAATGTACCACACCAAAAGTGAACTCTTATGTAAACTATGGACTCTGGATGATTATGATCCATCACTATAGATTCATCAATTGTAATAATCATACCACTCTGGTAGGGATGATAGTAACAGAGAGGTATGTGTGTCCTGGAGCCAGGGTGTATGGGAAATCTCTTTACCTTTCTCTCAATTTTGCTGAGAACCCAAAGCTTCTCTATAATAATAAATTCTTAAAAAATGATTAGTAGGTATCACTTTAAGACAAGATGTCAAGAAGGAAACTGAGGAGGGGAATTGAGGAAGAGCATAAGAAGTTACCTCTATATTATCCAAAGCTGACTTTGGTAGTTTAACAAAATATTTTTGGTAATAAACTTAAGAGGCAAAAAATTTCAAAGTTGGCATGAAATAATATTAAATTTCTGTCTTATCTCTCAATTTTAATATTGAAGATAGGCTCACTAAATTTGTGGTGACCAAGACAAATTGAATTTAATTTGCTATAGTGACTTGAGGTATTTGTTTTGCAGAGTTTCAGTCTGAAGTAACAATATGAGGCAAAAACACAGAAGAAAGATACATAAAGGCTTGAAAAGTATTTGCCTAAGTATGTATTTCACATGCCTTTTTTTTTTTTTTAAGATTTTATTTATTTATTTGTCAGAGAGAGAGAGCACAAGCAGGGAGAGTAGCAGGCAGAGGGAGAAGCAGGCTCCCCACTGAGCAAAGAGCCCGATCACGTCTTAATATTAAATATTAAATGTTAAAATTAATCCAAGCACCAATGACAAATTAGAAATAAATATTTGAAACATTCACAAATAAAAGTATATGATCTCTAATGAAATGATCTTATGCATATCAATAAAGCAGGGAAAATTCTGTGATAGAAATGAGGGCAAAAACACTTAACAAATTACTTAAAAGAAGAAATGCAAAAGTTTTGTCATTTAATATTTATGCTCCACCTGAATTAAGAAATGCCAACGTAATATATGTCATGGAAGAGAGAATGGTAAAACTTCTTGTCCTGATCTGTAGGTGACTTTATATTAATATATAAATTATAGACAGGAATTTGACAATATTTGTAGAGAGATTTAGAAATGTCCATGGCCTTTCACTTGAGCTTTTTTTTTTCCTATAGCTACATATTAAGGGCATAATCAGAAACTATTTGCAAAAATATTTGTGGCAATGTTATTTGACATAGTCAAAAAAGGAAAATTATAAAGAGCTTAAGTCTTCAACAAAGCATAAATATTTGTTAATTAAATTATAGCAAAATGCTATTTGTAATAAAATTACAACACTAAATTAAATTATAGCACTAATTTATGAAAAATATGCTTTCAAAAATATGTGAAAATATAGAAAATAATTTGGACTAATGTTAAAAGTTCAGGATAATAATATGACACATCATAGTGTTGATTTTGTTTTTAGAAATACACTTAAGACATGATTAGGTTGCCATCCATGAAGACCTCCATCTGTGGATTAATTCATCCTCTCTTTCTCTCTCATTCCAACTGTATTTAATGTCACAATGTAATAGTTACTTAATAAATTCCAGATCTTGAGAATATCGACAGGTTTAAAAAGATGGACACAGTGGCAGGACTGAGGAAGTTATCATAAGGCCAATAATCTTTCTTTCAGTTGACTCATTCCTTAAAGCAGATGCTGAGGAAGAGAGAAAAATAAAAACATCACTTCGAAAGCTGTAATTGTAGGTGGTCACAGAAAATAATCTTATGGTGAAAACTAGGAAATAATGTACAGAGGCAGAGAAACAGAAAAAGGGGGAAATAAAACTTTTCTTTTATTCCTTCCTTTTTTTTTTTTGAGAACCTAAGTGTTGACTGCCATGTTTAGCATTTTACTTCTGAACTCTTGTTTAATCCTCTTATAACTCAGCACTGAGGCTCGGAGCTGGGATTGAAAGCTGAGTCTGTGAGAATCCAGTTGGTGAGACTTTAGTATACTTTACTTATACTTTACTATACTTATACTTTACTGCTTCCTATTGTAACTTGCACCCTTGGAATAATCCTAGAGAAATGTCCTTAAATAACCTGTTCTTCTTGAGCACTAATTTATAATGAAAGTGATGTAACATTTGCTGTCTGATCAGGAAAATATTCTACGTTTTATAATGATGATTCAGTCAAGTCTAATCAAGATATATCCTAAGTATAGAGATTCCTAAATATCTACATCTTGAAAGAATCTTAGTGTTCAAGTAATATAGTCTCAATTTTACAGATATGAAGACTGAATCACAGAGTTGAACATTCTTTAATCCCACCTCAGTGTCTGTCAGTGTCCCTGGTCCTTTATTTTTATGTAAGTATAGGCAAAAGCCGCAATCCTCCAACTTTAAAATTTATCATTCATTTTTTTTTATTCTTATGTTAATCCCCATACATTACATCATTAGTTTTAGATGAAGTGTTCCATGATTCATTGTTTGTGCATAACACCCAGTGCTCCATGCAGAATGTGCCCTCCTCAATACCCACCACCAGGCTAACCCATCCTCCCATCCCCCTCCCCTCTAGAACCATCAGTTTGTTTTTCAGAGTCCATCGTCTCTCATGGTTCGTCTACCCCTCCGATTTCCCCCGCTTCATTCTTCCCCTCTCGCTACCTTCTTTTTCTTCTTTTTTTTTTTTTCTTAACATATATTGCATTATTTGTTTCAGAGGTACAGATTTGAGATTCAACAGTCTTGCACAATTCACAGCGCTTACCAGAGCACATACCCTCTCCAGTGTCTATCACCCAGTCACCCCATCCCTTCCACCCCACCCCCCACTCCAACAACACTCAGTTTGTTTCCTGCGATTAAGAATTCCTCATATCAGTGAGATCATATGATACATGTCTTTCTCTGTTTGACTTATTTCACTCAACATAATACCCTCCAGTTCCAACCACGTCATTGCAAATGGCAAGATCTCATTCCTTTTGATGGCTGCATAATAGTCCATTGTATATATATACCACATCTTCTTTATCCATTCATCTGTCGATGAACATCTTGGCTCTTTCCACAGTTTGGCTATTGTGGACATTGCTGCTATAAACATCGGGGTGCACGTAGCCCTTTGGATCTCTACTTTTGTATCTTTGGGGTAAATATCCAGTAGTGCAATTGCTGGATCATATGGTAGCTCTATTTTCAACTTTTTGAGGAACCTCCATACAGTTTTCCAGAGTGGCTGCACCAGCTTGCAATCCCACCAACAGTGTAGAAGGGTTCCCCTTTCTCCGCATCCCCGCAAACATCTGTCATTTCCTGACTTGTTAATTTTAGCCATTCTGACTGGTGTGAGGTGTGAGGTGGTATCTCATTGAGGTTTTGATTTGGATTTCCCTGATGCCGAGTGATATTGAGCCCTTTTTCATGTGTCTGTTGGCCATTTGGATGTCTTCTTTGGAAAAATGTCTGTTCATGTCTTCTGCCCATTTCTTGATTGGATTCTTTGTTCTTTGGGTGTTGAGTTTGATGAGTTCTTTATAGATTTTGGATACTAGCCCTTTATCTGATATGTCATTTGCAAATATCTTCTCCCATTCTGTCGGTTGTCTTTTGGTTTTGTTGACTGTTTCCTTTGCTTTGCAAAAGCTTTTTATCTCGATGAAGTCCCAATAGTTCATTTTTGCCCTTGCTTCCCTTGCCTTTGGCGATGTTTCTAGGAAGAAGTTGCTTCAGCTGAGGTCAAAGAGGTTGCTGCCTGTGTTCTCCTTTAGGATTTGGATGGACTCCTGTCTCACATTGAGGTCTTTCAACCATTTGGAGTCTATTTTTGTGTGTGGTGTAAGGAAATGGTCCAGTTTCATTCTTCTGCATGTGGCTATCCAATTTTCCCAACACCATTTGTTGAAGAGACTGTCTTTTTTCCATTGGACATTCTTTCCTGCTTTGTCAAAGATGAGTTGACCATAGAGTTGAGGGTCCATTTCTGGGCTCTCTATTCTGTTCCATTGATCTATGTGTCTGTTTTTGTGCCAGTACCATGCTGTCTTGATGATGACAGCTTTGTAATAGAGCTGGAAGTCCGGAATTGTGATGCCACCAGCTTTGCTTTTCTTTTTCAACATTCCTCTGGCTATGCGGGGTCTTTTCTGGTTCCATACAAATTTTAGGATTATTTGTTCCATTTCTTTGAAAAAAGTGGATGGTATTTTGATGCGGATTGCATTGAATGTGTAGATTGCTCTAGGTAGCATTGACATCTTCACAATATTTGTTCTTCCAATCCATGAGCATGGAACGTTTTTCCATTTCTTTGTGTCTTCCTCAAATTCTTTCATGAGTATTTTATAGTTTTCTGAGTACAGATTCTTTGTCTCTTTGGTTAGATTTATTCCTAGGTATCTTATGGTTTTGGGTGCAATTGTAAATGGGATCGACTCCTTAATTTCTCTTTCTTCTGTCTTGTTGTTGGTGTATAGGAATGCCACTGACTTCTGTGCATTGATTTTATATCCTGCCACTTGACTGAATTCCTGTATGAGTTCTAGCAGTTTTGGGGTGGAGTCTTTTGGGTTTTCCACATAAAGTATCATATCATCTGCAAAGAGTGAGAGTTTGACTTCTTCTTTGCCAATTTGGATGCCTTTGATTTCTTTTTGTTGTCTGATTGCTGTGGCTAGGACTTCCAATACTATGTTGAATAGCAGTGGTGATAGTGGTCATCCCTGCCGTGTTCCTGACCTTAGGGGGAAAGTTCTCAGTTTTTCCCCATTGACAATGATATTCGCTGTAGGTTTTTCATAGATGGCTTTTATGATATTGAGGTATGTACCCTCGATCCCTATACTCTGAAGAGTTTTGATCAAGGAAGGATGCTGTACTTTGTCGAAAGCTTTTTCTGCATCTATTGAGAGGATCATATGATTCTTGTTCTTTCTTTTGTTAATGTATTGTATCACATGGATTGATTTGCGTATGTTGAACCAACCTTGCAGCCCAGGGATAAATCCCACTTGGTCATGGTGAATAATCCTTTTAATGTACTGTTGGATCCTATTGGCTAGTATTTTGGTGAGAATTTTTGCATCCATGTTCATCAGGGATATTGGTCTGTAATTCTCCTTTTTGATGGGGTCTTTGTCTGGTTTTGGGATCAAAGTAATGCTGGCCTCATAAAATGAGTTTGGAAGTTTTCCTTCCGTTTCTATTTTTTGGAACAGTTTCAGAAGAATAGGTATTAATTTTTCTTGAAATGTTTGGTAGACTTCCCCTGGGAAGCCATCTGGCCCTGGGCTTTTGTTTTTTGGGAGATTTTTGATGACTGCTTCAATTTCCTTCGTGGTTATAGGTCTGTTCAGGTTTTCTATTTCATCCTGGTTCAGTTTTGGTAGTTGATACATCTCTAGGAATGCCTCCATTTCTTCCAGGTTATCTAATTTGCTGGCATAGAGTTGCTCATAATATGTTCTTATAATTGTTTGTATTTCTTTGGTGTTGGTTGTGATCTCTCCTCTTTCATTCATGATTTTGTTGATTTGGGTCATTTCTCTTTTCTTTTTGATAAGTCTGGCCAGGGGTTTATCAATCTTGTTAATTCTTTCAAAGAACCAGCCCCTAGTTTCGTTGATCTGTTCTACTGTTCTTTTAGTTTCTATTTCATTGATTTCTGCTCTGATCTTTATGATTTCTCTTCTCCTGCTGGGTTTAGGCTTTATTTGCTGTTCTTTCTCCAGCTCCTTTAGGTGTAGGGTTAGGTTGTGTACTTGAGACCTTTCTTGTTTCTTGAGAAAGGCTTGTATTGCTATATACTTTCCTCTTAGGACTGCCTTTGCTGCATCCCAAAGATTTTGAACAGTTGTGTTTTCATTTTCATTGGTTTCCATGTATTTTTTTAATTCTTCTTTAATTTCCTGGTTGACCCATTCATTCTTCAGTAGGATGCTCTTTAGCCTCCATGTATTTGAGTTCTTTCTGACTTTCCTCTTGTGATTGAGTTCTAGTTTCAAAGCATTGTGGTCTGAAAATAGGCAGGGAATGATCCCAATCTTTTGGTACCAGTTGAGACCTGATTTATGACCTAGGATGTGATCTATTCTGGAGAATGTTCCATGGGCACTAGAGAAGAATGTGTATTCCGTTGCTTTGGGGTGGAATGTTCTGAATATGTCTGTGAAGTCCATTTGGTCCAGTGTGTCATTTAAAGTCTTTATTTCCTTGTTGATCTTTTGCTTAGACAATCTGTCCATTTCAGTGAGGGGGGTGTTAAAGTCCCCCACTATTATTATATTGTTGTCGATGTGTTTCTTTGATTTTGTTATTAATTGCCTTATATAATTGGCTGCTCCCATGTTAGGGGCATAAATATTTACAATTGTTAGATCTTCTTGATGGATAGATCCTTTAAGTATGATATAGTGTCCTTCCTCATCTCTTATTACAGTCTTGGGTTTAAAATCTAATTTGTCTGATATAAGGATTGCCACCCCAGCTTTCTTTTGGTGTCCATTAGCATGGTAAATGGTTTTCCACCCCCTCACTTTCAATCTGGGGGTGTCTTTGGTTCTAAAATGAGTCTCTTGCAGACAGCATATCGATGGGTCTTGTTTTTTAATCCAGTCTGTTAGCCTGTGTCTTTTGATTGGGGCATTTAGCCCATTTACATTCAGGGTAACTATTGAAAGATAGGAATTTAGTGCCATTGTATTGCCTGTAAGGTGACTGTTACTGTATATTGTCTGTGTTCCTTTCTGGTCTATGTTGCTTTTAGGCGCTCTCTTTGCTTAGAGGACCCCTTTCAAGATTTCCTGTAGGGCTGGTTTTGTGTTTGCAAATTCCTTTAGTTTTTGTTTGTCCTGGAAGCTTTTTATGTCTCCTTCAATTTTCAATGACAGCCTAGCTGGATAGAGTATTCTTGGCTGCATATTTTTCTCATTTAGTGCTCTGAATATATCCTGCCAGTTCTTTCTGGCCTGTCAGGTCTCTGTGGATAGGTCTGTTGCCAATCTAATGTTTCTACCCTTGTAGGTTACATATCTCTTCTCCCGAGCTGCTCTCAGGATTTTCTCTTTGTCTATGAGACTCGTAAGTTTTACTATTAGATGTTGGGGAGTTGACCTATTTTTATTGATTTTGAGAGAGGTTCTCTGTGCTTCCTGGATTTTCATGCCTGTTTCTTTCCCCAAATTAGGGAAGTTCTCTGCTATAATTTGCTCCATTATACCTTCTGCCCCTCTCTCTCTTTCTTCTTCTTCTGGGATCCCAATTATTCTAATGTTGTTTCGTCTTATGGTATTGCTTATCTCTCGAATTCTGCCCTCATGATCCAGTAGTTGTTTATCTCTCTTTTTCTCAGCTTCTTTATTTTCCATCATTTCATCTTCTATATTACTGATTCTCTCTTGTGCCTCATTTATTCTAGCACTTAGTGCCCCCATTTTTGATTGCACCTCATTAATAGCCTTTTTGATTTCTACTTGGTTGGATTTTAGCTCTTTTACTTCTCCAGTAGGGTCTCTAATAACTTCCATATTTTTTTCAAGCCCAGCTAGTATCTTTAAAGTGATGATTCTGAACTCTAGATCTGACATCGTACTAATGTCCGTATTGAGTAGGTCCCTGGCAGTCGGTACTACCTCTTGTTCTTTTTGTTGAGGTGATTTTTTCTGTCTTGTCATTTTGTGCAGAGGAGAATAGATTAATGAGAGAACAAAATGCTAGCAGAGTAACCACGTCCCCAGAAGATATACTCTAAACAAATCAGAAAAGACCTGAAGCAGTGGGATAAGAAAGGGAAATAGAGAAAAAAGAAAAAAAAGAAAAAGATAAAAACAAAAACAAACAAAACAAAACAACAACAACACAAAAAACCAGCATGTGATCAAATATGATCTATATGGTATATAGATCAGTGCCACACACTAGATTTGGGGTGTATTTTGGTCTTTTAGAAGAAAGTGCCTCCCAAAATTTTAAAGAAAGAAAAACTTATATATGTACAAAAATAAGGGTTGATATGATGAAGGGATGGAATATGACTGTAAAAATGGTAATTATAAAAAATTTATAAAAGGAATTGATAAGAAGTTGTTTGAAAAAAGAAAGAAGAGGATTTAAAAAAAGAAAAAAGAAAAAGAAAAAAAAAAGGGAGAGGATGTGATCAGGCAGGGGAATAGAAAACACCATATACTAGAGATTTAGGGTATATTTTAATCTGTTAGAAGAAACTATTTCAAAATTTTAAAGAGAAAACAACTTATATATATAAGCCAAAAATACGGGTAACTACTATGAAGGGATAGAATATGACTCTAAAAATGAAAAATAAAAATGTTTTTTTTTTAAAAAAGGGATTGATAAGATGTTGGTTGAAAAAGGGAAAAAGAAAAATTCAAAAAGAAATAAAAAGACAAAAAGACAGTTAAAAAAAATTAACTTTAAAAGACTACAGAATCATGGTAAAAAAGCCGTGAATTCTATGTGCAGTAGTCCCCTAGCGCTGGAGTTCTGCCGTCCTCATTGATCGGTAAACTTGGTCTTGGCTGGCTGTTCTCGCTGATCTTCTGGGGAGGGGCCTGTTGCCGTGGTTTCCAAATGTCTCTGCCGGAGGCGGAATTGCCCCATCCTTGCCCCCTCCCAGCTAAGTAATCTGCTCGGGTTTGCTCTCCGGGCTTTTGTTCCCTGCGAGCTTTCCGTACAGCTTTGGAGGCGGAGAGTGAAAATGGCGGCCTCCCAATCTCCGCCCCGGAGGAGCCGAGAACTCAGGGCCCCGCTCCTCAGTGCGCCCCCAGAGAAAAGCCGTCAGTCACTCCCGTCTCCCCGGTCTCCGGCTTACTCCGTGCTCGCCCGGCCTGTGACCGCGCATTTCTATCTCTGGCACCGGACCCCGTGTGGAGTCTCCAAACCCAGCAGATACCCGCGGTGCACTCCCGCGCGGCTCCTCCCGGGGGAGGAAGGTGAGTCTCCCCGGATCTGCCGCTTGTTGGGTCCCTGCTGGAGGAGCAGGGGCCCGACTGGGCCGCGGATCACGGTTTATGGCCACCCCGAGCTGAGAGCCCGCGCCTGGGCTCCGCCTCTGCAGCCGGCTTCCCTGCTCCGAAACCTGGGAGCTCGGCCACACTCAGGCACCCCCGGTCTTTCTGTGACCCCGAGGGTCCTGAGACCACACTGTCCCGGAGGGTTCCACCCCCCGCTTAGCCACCAGAGTGACGTCCCTCGGCGGAGCAGACTTTTAAAAGTTCCGATTTTGTGCTCCGCGGTTCTATCACTTGCCAGAAGCGGCCGACGGAGGCCCCTCCCCCGCCGTCTATCCTCCCAAATATCGCCTCAGATTCACTTCTCCGCACGTCCTACCTTCCAGAAAGTGGTCGCTTTTCTGATGAGAGAGTTGTTGCTCTGCTTTTCTTCGATCTCCTGTTGAGTTTGTAGGTGTTCAGAATGGTTTGATCCCTATCCAGCTGAATTCCTGAGAGGAGAGGAAATCCAGGTCTCCTACTCCTCCGCCATCTTGCTCCGCCCCCCCCTTATCATTCACTTTTAAAGTATAAACAATCCAATTTTCTTAAATTTCCTGGCAGATAATTCTTCTGGTTTACTTTTATAATTTACTATCCACTAACAATAACATTTGAGGGGCGCCTGGGTGGTTCAGTGGGTTAAGCGTCTGCCTTCAGCTCAGGTCATGATCTTGGGGTCCTGGCATTGAGCCTGCTCCCTGCTCAGGTGTTTGCTTCTCCTTCCCCCTCTGCCTGCTCATCCTCTCTCTCTTTCTCATGCTCTCTCTCAAATAAATAAATAAAAGCTTTATAAAAATGATATTTGAGGTAAAATTCATAAGCTATTTTTGTCATTTTGCATAGATACAAACAATTTCATTTAAATATCCAAATGAAAGTTAGGTAAGTAATACTCCATGTGCAGTGTGATAATTAGAGAATCTAACTAGAAAGAGATATTTTTTCTAACATAGTTATATTGATATATATAGAGAGAACACAATAGGAACTGAACAGCAAAAGCTAACATAAATATGCTTTTTAAAAAGTGAAATTCACAAACCATTCTTATTTTAAAGCTATAGATACCATTTAAAAATTATATAATTAAGGATTGAATAGTAAAATATTAAAGTGTATGCATTTTTCTATTGACAATTGCTGAGAACATATCTTCACTATAACTTCTTTATCAAAAAATATTTTAAGCTCATTTGAATTGTTACCAAATAAACAGTTTTGCATTTATTGATATTTATGTATGTTATTTGTCTGTATTTTACCAGAGTTCATAAACTATGTCTTTGTAACTAAAGTGTAAACTTGATACTCAGTTTGTATTACCTAAAGACTCATTTTCAGACCCATTTGAACTTAAAAGAAATAAAAAAGAATGACTTACTTTTGCACTCATCTGCAAATAACCCAGTTTGGTGCTTGTGCTTTATCTTCTTTGCTCGCCCACTCAAAAACATAATCCAAGGGAACATAGGGTTAGTCCGTCTCCTAGTGCAAGGATAATGGCAGCTACTTTAAGCCTCCTTCACTTTAGCCACCAGTGATTTTCAAGATATCCAAGCTCTTTTTTTTGAGAATCATGGAAATGCATTGAAAGAAGTTAAAGGCAGAACTGTATTCTTGTGATAGAATACTATTTTAAAAATCATTTCTTTTCTAGAACAACATAAACTATTTTTTGAAGCTCTCAGCTTGGTCCTGGACTGAACTCTGTGTTGTGATTCAGACCCGCTGTGTAGAAGGAAGGAGGCATTACAGACTTGGCCTGCCACATCGGATGTGTGGAAAGCCATAGGCCCAAGACACGTATCAGACCAGTTCTGTTTGCCTAATGGCATAGAGCAAAGAGTGGGAGTGGAATACCTAGGAATTATAGTTTTTTTTTTTTTAATTTAAAAAGGAAAATATAAACATTTTTTTAAAAAAAGAACGGCTCTCTATGTATAGAATCCATGTTGACCACAGACAGGTAAGATTTTTTTTCTTCCTTATTTCTCAAATTCCCTTTTCTTTATGGTACTTTCCCCCCCTTATGAAAGTCCCAGAGCAAAAGTATCCCGAGGCTGCTGCCTAGGGAGGAATCAGCTTACAGGGCCTTCTGCTTTGCTGCTTTACTAACCTTTCATCCACTGTAAGCATCTGGAAAATCTACATTAATACTTACGGTGGCTTAAGAGACACAGATGGGTGTATGTAAATGGAGTAGGAAATCACATGTCAGGTATTTGCTGCATGTCAAATTGTTGTGTAGCTTCTGACCTCTCTAAATGAGATGTATAGAATGCAGTATTTTGTTCCACAGATAACATGGAACAGTGTTGATCAGTTGGTCATCTCTGCAATTGTGGGAAAGATATAGTCTGGAGAGAACAGAATTAAAAAATTAAAAATTAAAATGTAGACCAAGTTGGAGGAGTGCTATTTATTTGTTCACTTAGGGAAGTGTGTTTAGTGTTCCTAGATCTGTTTTTTTTCTCCTTATTACTGAGTTCTTTTTAAAAGAGTGACAAATAAGAAACTCATTAACAATTTATGGCATGATAAAAAAAAAAGCATAAAACATCAGTAGCCAACTAAGACCTCGTAGGTCTTCTAGAGAAAATAGCATGATTTTTTTTTACAAATTGATTAATATAATTCTCAGGAATTATCTCAGAGTAAAAAACAGCAAGAATAACACACAAAACCCTCCAAATCTGTGAATATATAATCTTGGGAAGTATAGATACATGTTTTTTCTTAAAGAGAAAACTAAGAAAAGCTAAAAGCCTGGTTGAATTTCGTTAAACTATGGAGCAGCCTCGTCATATCCAAACACCTCCTTTGGTAAATGAGGAAACGGAGCAGGGAAGGTGCTGATGGAAATTGCCATTGTGAGTTGGCAGCAAAGTAACAAAGTTGGGGCAAATGACAACCTTCGTGACTCACCAATCCTAGAGACATAAGGTGTTTCAAGGTCAACATGAAGTAGTTTAAGAAACATTATTAGTATTCTCTTTTGCTTTAAAAAGATATTCCTTGTGAAGAATGTTTGCCGAGTATATGGTGTTAGAATTCTGCCTTATTTATTAATAAGTGACAAAACAATAGCCACAGTAACTGCTTACTGACGTGACCACTTATGAGCCCTCACACCGACCGGTTTTATGGGATATACCACATAGCAGGAGCCACATTATTGGGGGAATGTGGAAATAAGAGCAGAATAGAAGTGGGGAAACTGGCTTTATTCTCATGTTGTAGCTTTCACAGTCGAAGCAAACTATCAGAGACACTGCTGCAGATTCTTAATCTGACTAATGCTCAGAATATAAAACAACGTAACCCATGAATGGATTAGAACTGAGTATCCTGAAGACTGTGCACAATGAGCTGGTTTTACCATCCAGTGTTCCCTGTGCCTTGGTATCCAAGCTGTTTTAGGGTTACCATCAAGAGGGAAACTAAAATATGGGGGCAATAGCCAGTATTTAAAATTATGCTTAAATTGTGATGCATGTAGCCAACTCTTATCCCCCTCACCTCCTTTAGAAGAAATTCAGATCTACTTCTCCTCTTTTCTCATGCAACACTCAAGGTTATATGTTGATGTAAGATGCCAACCACCATTTTGAACTGTGTTCATCTTTTTTTATGGATGGTAGGGATAGAGAGCACATACAACATGTTGGGACTAGTACACTTGGACACAGCATGGGTGGAAATTACAGGAAAGTGAAAAGTAGTTTGAAGATTAGGGGAGTGAATATAACAGATTAAATGGTTTCAGGTTTATAACAGATAGAATCAAAATAAGTACTTAGCTAGGTTTGCCTGGAAAAATGACTGAAAGAGATGGCTATAAATATTAGAGTAAGAGTATTAAGTCCAAAGCTGTGAAGGGTTTGAGATGTTATCCTATTTTCAAGCTAACCAGTTAGCCTGACACCTTCTCTCTTTCTCTCCCTCTTTCTCTTTGTCTCTCTCTCTCTCTCTCAAACACACACATATATACACACCCTCACACTCACACTTATACACATGCACATAGAGGAACCTCAGACCTCTGCATCAGAGAAAAGACTTTGTGTTTGCTCATAGACTAATCTTATCAGCACTGGATCCCCATGATCCAATTTCCCAAGGGGCCAGATAATGAGACCCAGATGTCACCTGTATGTGCAATAGGAATTTTACCACTGGAAAGGAATCATAAAATAAGGAGACTCAGGGAATATACAGGGTGGCTGGCACATCTACTCTTCCTCCCTTCCAGAGAGAGAGAGAGAGAGAGAGATTGAAAGATTTGCTCTGGAATGTAAACAAATCCTCTCTGAGGAGGATAGAAAATGTCTCTACCCTGAAAAGTTTAGCAAATGACTCCAGAGCAACACAGATCTCTAACTTCTAAATCATGCTTACAATTTAATCATTCAGTCCTGACCAGGCAAAAACATGAAAATATTTACAGAGAGTAGCGTTGTTTCAAAACAATGAGAATTTGCTTGGCAGCCTGATTTGAAATGGGTTGGTTCACATGCCAGGGGAAAAACAAAGAAACAAAACCAAATAATAAGCTGTTAGAGGATAGGGATAATTTCTATGTTTTTATTATCTCTCTTATAACCCAACATTGTTTTAGAAGTAGATGATATTGAAATATAGAATATAACATATTAGGCCACACTCGGTCTTTTCACCCAACTCTACTATAACATATTTTGAACAAATAAGGCTTATGGAATTCAACTACAAAGTGATTTCACTTTGTCTTCCAATATCCCTTTACCTCTGGATAAAAACTCAGGAATTCAATGTTTGTTTTTTCCTTCCCCTATCATTAGGCAAAAATCTTAAGGTTAATAAGAATTAATAAAAATAAGCATTAAGTTACAAATGACAGTTTGAGCTCCCTACTTGAAATGTTCAGTCCCCTGTAATAATCAGTGTGCCCAACTTTATACATATATATTCTCCTCTCATGTAAAAAAGGCTGAACATAGTCATGTGATGTCCAGAAAAGGGAAATAGTTACCTACTGCTTTTTTTGTTATTCACCTCTAAATTTTTCAACCGTTTTATTTCTCCAAGAAAATAAGAGAAATAGTAAATATTTTGCTTTATCAGCAGTTTCACATTTGCTGGGTCCTGCGAGTAGTTAAAGCTGAATTTATCTTAAGTGGCACTTTCCTGTGTATGAGAATGGGGAATTCTTCATAGATATATCATTAACTGGAGATGTCTTAACTGCATCCATAGGAAATGCTCTCTTAATTCAACAGGTTGCTTTACTCCTTCCACGGTGCCTAGAAAAGTTGAAATTGACTAGCTTTTATCAGTTATACAACTGTTTTAGTTAGTCCAGTAACAAGGTTCCTCAGGTGGACCATGCCGGGGTGTTCTTAAGTGTGGCACATATTTGATTAATGAACATTCACAAAACCTTTTATGTAGCCAAGTCTCGAAATACAGGCGGATCCCATTGGGCCACTTCTTGATTCATCTCCCAACATCGAACTAGCAGCACATCTTATCCTTAGATTTCTCAAGCAAAAGTTAGAAACCAGGCATCTCTGCTTCCTCAAACTGAATGGGGAAAATAAACCCTGTAATCGCCTTAAGGCCTTTCTCTTTTAACACGGGGTGGAGGAAAAATCTTTTATCTTTTCTCCCAGTTGGTGGAGTGGAGTCACAGGAACTTTCTGCAAAGAAATCCTTACAAATCCTCTGTTTTACAACATTCCATCCCATCTTTAGCTTCAATATGAATAAAGGTTTTAAGACTGATTCTCAGCTACTTCCATTAGTGCATTTTTTTTTTAAGATTTTATTTATTTGAGAGAGAAAGTGAGAGAGAGAGAGAGCACGACAGGCGGGAGGGTGAGAGGGAGAAGCAGGCTCCACACTGAGCAGGGGCACCCGACAGGGGACTCCATCCTGGGGACTCCAGGGTCATGACCTTAGCCGAAGGCAGATGCTCAACCGACTGAGCCACCCAGGCGCCCGTTAGTGCATTTTGAAAGGTAGTTTTCTTTAAAATATGGAATTCACTGCCCTAATGCTTTCAGCCTAAACTAAGCCAACGATGTGTCCTATTTAACCTCCTGTTCTTATACTGTAGGCTCCTCAAATATAATAATTAGCTCTTGTATTTTTTTTTTTTTACACCACAATATGCTGGGTTTTCAGATGATAACTAACAATTGTCTGTGAACTAATAAGACAATCATTTCAAATGTGTTTGAACAATTTTATATTAAAAAATGCAATTTGTAGTCATGTGTTGAGGATTCCCTCTTATAGAAAAGAAGACAGGTTTTCAAGTGAATATTTGGTTCTTCCATACTTGCTGTGTCAACCTGGGTACATTACCTAATACCTTTTCTGAGCTTCAGTGTCCTAATATATATAGCTGGAATGAAACTATTTTACAGTGTCTTTGTGAGAATTCCACACAATTTATGTAAAGCTGACAGGGTCTGGCACGTGGAAGCATATAAAATATTGCATATTTTGCTACTAATGTTTCCCACCAAATTGAAATTCTGATATAGGTTGCAAAATGTAGTTAGAATTCTGTCTCCATTTTTGGCCTGCTAATCTTTCAGGGCAAAACTAATAAAGGTGAAGATCAAGGTGGAGGAAAAGACAGAACATAAAAGGGGATGGATATTTCTCCTTCTAGATTATGTCTCCAGCAAGTAATTCATTATTGCCTGTATCCCTGGTGATTATGACTTTGAAAAACTCTGTATAAAAGGGTTCATAATATATATAGCTAGAGGAGGTAAAAATTGAATTAAGAAAAAAAAATTTAATTCATGGGAAAATGAAAATTTTCAAAACCAGAATTTGATAAATATAAAGCACAGATTTTAAAAATAATATCTAAAATATCATGTTAGGATATTAACTTATGAAATATCTAATTATTATCCTTTATGCTGAACACAGGAATGGTAAAACCAAACATACGTTTAAACTCTAGAAAGGAAAATTATTTATAATCAATATTACTTCAAAGAACTATTTTTATGGAAATGAAAGTCTGGCTATCTGCATAATGATTATTAGCCCTGTGAGACTTAATAGATTATTGTTATAATATCAAAAAAGTATGATTAGTATTTTAAGAAATATGTAATTTATTTATATACTTGCAAGATAATAATGTTCAAATAATGATACTTGTATATTGTTTTGCTTGTAAATGGGAACTAGAAAACAAATCTATCACGGGGAAGTAGGAAAAAGATTTCAGATGCTGCATTTCTCTCTAATAAAGCTATGAAGGCTTTTAGTGAGGGTTAAAACACTCAACTTCAACTGGCTTTTTTTCACGTAGAAATAACTAAAAGACCTTTTTTTTTTTTTTTTGTATTCAGACCATCATGAAGGCCAACAGCTTTTTAATGCAGGGGCCATAATTTGAATGGTGAAAAAGAAAGTTTCTGAGCCTGTGAGGACTTACCATTTTTCAGAGAGTTGCTAATATTTCCAAAGTATGATGTGATAGACTCTGAGTTCTGCTAAAGAATACAGATATTTTGTAGATGCATTTATACAACTTAACAAAACAACTTTTGAAAATGCTTTCTTCTTATTTTTGTTTTAAAAATATATTAGACGATTTTTTTTTTATTATTATGTTCAGTTAGCCAACATATAGTACATGTTTAGTTTTTGGTGTGGTGTTCAACGTTTCATTAGTTGCGTATAACACCTAGTGCTCATCTTATCACGTATATCAGATGATTATTGTGAAGTAGTTCCATTACCTAGCAATGATTTGCTAATTATATAACAAGGATATATTAAATTTTTAACAATTGGGACAATAATATAGATTAATATGTTATTATATACAAAATAATATATTCCATTTTAATCTTTCAATCATTGCTAATAGAATTGTTTGCAATGATAGAAATGTTTCTGCACTGTACAATATGTAGCCACTAACCACCTGTGGCTATTGAACATTTGAAATGTAGCTAGTGGGTCTGAGGAAATGAATTTTAATTTTATTTAACTTCAACTAATTTAAATTGGAATTCAAATCACCATATCGTACTGTCCATATGAGACAACACACCTTTAAATACTGAACCACATATATTGAAAATGTGATTATCAAAGGTGTCCATTGCAGTCAAAATCACTCCTCAAATCCTTCTAATAATTTCTAAATCATTTGTTGATTTTTTAAAAAATTTAATTTATTTATTTGACAGAGAGACAGTGAGAGAGAGAACACAAGCAGGGGGAGCGGGAGAGGGAGAAACAGACTTCCCACGGAGCTGGGAGCCCGATGCGGGGCTCGATCCCAGGGCCCTGGGATCATGACCTGAGCCGAAGGCAGATACCCAATGACTGAGCCACCCAAGCGCCCCCGTTTGTTGATTTTTCAAAATTGAATGAAGTAACATCACTAGGTAAAGCATGCCCTTATCTGGTCTCCAATCTGACAAAAGGAATTGTGAATTGCATAGTAAGTACTTATCCTCCGATTTTCCCAGCATCTGGCACTTCCTGCAGCCAGAGGGCACCCAGGTGGTACAGACTTTGTGTCAGTACTTCCCACGATGACTGGTCTCAGAAAGACCTTTGTGACTGTTGATAAAGCTTGCAAAAATGCTGCCTGTTTTGTTACCTGCTTCACTCCCCATGAAGTTGAGCTCCCTTGGAGCAGTGGGTGAACACAGCACATGCATTCGTTCACCTGTGCTGCTAGGTGACCACTGACAGCATCTCTGGCAGGCTGTGGCCAACACTATGTTAACTGCCGCTGTGGCCAACACTACTATGCAAATCCATCGGTATAGAAATACTTGAATATTTTAAGAACTGGTGTAAACTTTGTTGATCATAACCACTGGTTATATAAGCTTAGGAAATAATGTGTTTTTTTCTAATATCTGGTCAGTTTCTAGCATTTATCACTTTAGATATTAGCAGCAGAGAGATTATAGTTTTGTACATATCACTCAGGAAATTCATACAACATTATAAGGAGCTGCATATGTTTAAGAGTAGGAATGAAAAATGAGGGGAAAAAAGCTTGTTTACCCAGTAGAAACAACACCTTTTAACTTTCTGTCTGGATGATTTCTGTTTGGTTGATTTATTAATACATTTTGATCTTTTCTGTTGTAGTTTAACATCTGTTCAATTATCGTATTCTTAACACATATTTCCTCAGCGTGTTTTCTGCTCCATCTTCCCTTTGTTCTCTTGGACAAATTGAGTGATGTTGATTTCATTTGGGATGTACAGTATTAAAGGTTAAGTGGAGATTATGCAAGTGAAGTAAGTCATCAGGACAAAATTGGAGAAATTCAAAGGAAAAATAATGGGGAAAAGGTGTTCAACATAGAGAGAAAAAGTGGTAGGAAAGTAAAAGGAAGACATATTATTTAAAATCTAGGGTTTTTGACTGATCCGATTAATTTTTTCACAGAATTTTGTCATTCCAGACAAATCTGGTAAATATCATACCACTGTTACCTTACTTTGATGAAAAAAACATAGTACTGAAATTGCGCTGTCAGAGAGAGAATATTTCCCATTTTCATCTTTCTATGCTTTCTCCAGTTACTTAAATTTGCGACATAATCTCTTAACCGGTTTACCTTGATTTTCTCATTTTCTGACTGAAAATTAACTTTTTTTTTTTTACTTTGAAAAAAGATTTCTCAAGGTCTTGCTTATTTTATAATTTGTACCTTTCAATTTTTCCTTGTCTTCATTCTTTCACTTTTTGCATAGCCTTTAATAGGTAATCACATAATAAAGATAAATATGGGATCCAAGCTGGAATTTGATTTCTGTATATTCTCTTTCTCCCCCTCTCATTGTGAAAAATGAAATTATCAAGCTAAATATTGATATAAAAAGCAGATATTCTTGGCTGATATCAAGACTGTCTTTAATAGAGTATAATTATTAAATAATGACCTAAGGAAAACACATACACATGCATAACTTGACCATTTGACTCAGTATGTAAGATCTATGGGTCACTTTTACCACCAATTAATTATACCTACAATCTTTGTTATATTGAATCAGTGAATTCTAAGTTCATATTAAATTTTATAGAGTTCTCAATTATATGTCATTTGTGCAGGTTTCTGTGGACTTCAAAGTATAGAGAAAAAATTATAAATTTCCTTTACAGAGATGTTTGAGCAAAGTCAGTTTCAGTATCTTTAAATCAAAACACCTAACAATAAAAATTTGATTTCAGTTGCTAGCATTTTCTTTTTTCTTTTTTTTTTTTTTTAAGATTTTATTTATTTATTTGTGTGAGAGAGAATGAGAGAGAGCACATGAGAGGGGGGAGGGTCAGAGGGAGAAGCAGACTCCCTGCCGAGCAGGGAGCCCGATGCGGGATTCGACCCCGGGACTCCAGGATCATGACCTGAGCCGAAGGCAGTCGCTTAACCAACTGAGCCACCCAGGCGCCCTAGCATTTTCTTAATTGCATAATGAAATGCAATGAAAAGATTTTTATATATAAAACAGCAGATACAAAGCTAGGAGGCAGAAAATGGCAGGAGGAATACTTAATGTTTAACTGTACCCATGAAAACTATTATCATGACTACAGAATCCTATTCTTTGTGTTTTATATTAGAAATGTAAGACATTTCAGTCTTCGGAGTCTAAAGCTTGACTCTGAAACTTTAGACTCTTTCCATCCTCATTTTTCTCCCAACATGTTTCTTGAATAATCAGAACTATTTTACTGATCTGAGAACTGAGAAATTAAACTGAGGGAGTATAAACATCAATTATAGATATTTTAAAACACAGTATTGCTTGCTGGCTTCTTATATCACCTTTACCCATGGTAAAGGTAAACCTCTTTTTATATGTATTTGTCCATCATTTTATTAGGTTACACACACATACACACACACACACAACTCATCTCTTTTTATTTATGACTATAAAAATATTTTCCCCAAATGGTTTTTACATTTAAGTTTCTGCTATGATTTTATTCTAATGGTCTTTGTAGCATATCATATTAAACAAGAAACTGGTAGAGAATTATTTCCGTATGAACTACCAACGCCCATATACCTCAGGTAATTATTAGAATGGAGTGAAGGGAGGTTATAATGGATCAGGCTATCCTATTTTAACTGTACTGATTATATTTCACAATGGTTACATGGCCCCTTGTGGATTGTATGAATTAATATGCCTCCAAAAAGGAGCAGCCTCACCCTTCTCAAAGAGTAGAGTTAGTTTCTGTGTTTTACACTATTACTTCATAACTTAATGAATGAAAGTTAATTCTCTCCATGATTATCTATAACTCAGGCAAATCCCATGCTTTGCTTTGATGTTTTACTGAATCAAAAACATCAGTTATCACTATGCTTCTATTGCAGATTTAGTACACTCAATCTTTAAAAACAGCCTGAATTTGAAAATGCCATCACAAACTCATGTGTTTAAGGACTCTTACTGAAGTAATTACTCATCACATTTCTTTTCTTTCTCTCTCTCTCTTTCTTTCTTTCTTTCTTTCTTTCTTTCTTTCTTTCTTTCTTTCT
>NW_023270431.1:8602048-8614879 GCF_011800145.1 Mirounga leonina
TCTTTCTTTCTTTCTTTCTTTCTTTCTTTCTTTCTTTCTTTCTTTCTTTCTTTCTTTCTTTCTCTCTCTCTCTTTCTTTCCTTCCTTCCTTCCTTCTTGAGAGAGAAACCACACATACTTATGTTGATATAATACAACCCTGATGCTTAGGTTATTTTTTTTTAATGATATTTATTTTGTTTTCAATAGACTCTTTTTCCTCTGAAGAAGTTATTTAATTTAACTATACAGCATTAATTGAGTTTCAATGGTGATTAATTATGTAAGTAACAGCTTTCAGTTAAACTACCCTGGCAACACTTAGCAACCTGAAATTGCTAAAATAGAAACCACTTTCTTAACAAAGTAGAATATTTACAACAATATTTAATTAAGATATTTTTAAATGAGAGGTATAATGCTTTAATGGAAAGTCTTCTTATGTACATTTTATAAATGGAATTTCTTTTTTTTTTAATTTCTTTTTATTTTTTTTTAAAGATTTTATTTATTTATTTGAGACAGAGAGAATGAGAGACAGAGAGCATGAGAGGGAGGAGGGTCAGAGGCAGAAGCAGGCTCCCTGCCGAGCAGGGAGCCCGATGCGGGACTCGATCCAGGGACTCCAGGATCATGACCTGAGCCGAAGGCAGTCGCTTAACCAACTGAGCCACCCAGGCACCCTATAAATGGAATTTCTAAATAAAATTTGGATAATATGAGGCAAAAATCTGAATAGTCAGACCTGAAATAACTGTATGAGAGACTTCACCGCAAAGATGATTCCCTCATTCAAATACATTAATAAAAATAAACTATAAAGGGTTTTATTTCTCTAATTTCTTCAAGATTTTGTCATGTAACTCAAAATTATTTCTGAGCTTTTACTGTGAACAAGATGTTATGTAAGTGGTGTGGATTGCTTTTCTCACATTGATATCTAATAAGACAAGGAACTATCTTTAATATATGCAAAAAGAAAGTTTTGACTCAGATTCTACAACTTCTTGTAAAAAGGGGAGAATCAATGAATCTTGCCATTTCCTAACCTGAATAGTTTTCATTTTACATATCTATTGCCACCATATGAACTGAAGAAAGTATTTATTCAACATGATATTTTGTGCTTAGGAATTAGAATTAAGCATTGAGAAGTAGTATGTTTGTAAATGACTTATCACAATAAATGGACCCCAGTAAGCTTGGAAAATTTAATAAGAAGTGTCAAATTTGTAGGACAAAAGAAAAATAGAGTAAGAGTTTACTGGTTGAATTTACTCACTGATTCATTTCTTAAACCAAAATTTATTATACATCTATGCAATCTTATACATCTATATAACTTAGGGATTGACCATGCACTGGTGAAGAAGATATTATTCCTCCACTCAAAGACTTTATAAATTTGTGAGTGAGACTTATATAAATAAAATTTATATTAAAGCATAATATATTCTGTATTAACATATGTCTAGGGAGCTGTGGAAACACAGAGAGAATCTATTGGGAGTTAGCAAGGAATACTGTGATAGACAATTATATGGCAGATGATAAAGAACCTGAAAACAACTTATCATGATATTTCTAGAAAACTTTAATCATAGTGTTTGAGAATCCTTGCAGTAAATGAATTTGGAGATATTAATAAGGAGCATATTGTAGTTTCCATCATGATCATCATCATTTTTACTCTAGTGGTTATGGATGAGCCAAATATCATACTTGTTTTGTTGGGGGGTGGGTTTGTTTGTTTGTTTGTACCTACTTGAACATAGAGTTTTGAATGTTATTTTGAATCCTCATAACTAATAGTCACTGTCCTAAAGGATTGTTGAACTACATATTAGGTTGATTTTAAGGTGGGTAATGATAACTGCCTATAGAATATGGGGTATATTAGAAGATATGAGGCTGAAGACAAGAAACTCTTTAAAAGATTCTTGAGAGTGCAGAACTTTGTTAATTTTTTTTACTATGTGTACAGCACTAGAACAGTGCCTGGCATATTAATAGACACACAATAAATACTTATGAAAGAAAAAAAATAGTTATCACAATATTGTGCTCCCTGAATAGTAAGGCTATTGCTACAAAAAGAAAGCAGAAAAAACTTGTGTAAAAAATAATTAGGAAGTGGAATCATCAGAGCAAATTTAACAACTAAATTTGGTTGGGTATGGAGAGGAAAATAGATAAGTAAAGGAAGTACCCAGGTTTTTGACTTGGGCTGCTGAGTAAGATGGTGAAGTTACTAACTGAAATACGAAATACAGGGAGAGAATATTTTGACTCTTAAAGTTTCCTCAGAAGTTAATGACGAAGCATCACTCACCTTATCTATGAATTCCATAGGTTAAGACATATTTTGCCTGGGAAAGTTGCCTTTAGAAAAGTTGTGTGCACTCATTCTATGACTCACATAGCTTCACTTTCACTTCCCTTTTGAGAGAATATTTCCAACAGAAAAGACAAGGGAAAAATGAAGGCTTATAGAGCTACTCTTACCATCAGGCAATTTAACTCTCTATGATACAAGCTTTGGGTAAATTTTTTTATTATTCTTTTTCACACTTTAAAATTTGTTTAAATGACACACTACATCATATCTTTCATAATTTTCTGATAATATTGTTAATTCATACCAATACATCTTCTTCCTACTGCTTTTCAGATTTATTGGTAATTTGCCAAAAGAAAGTCAGTAGGAACAGAAGAGATACATTTGGAGATTAAATTGGCAATGCTTGCAACTGATTGGATGACGGAAGTAAAGGAGGGAAGATTCAGAGAAAGAAATTTTTAAGAAGTAAAATTGAGGTCCAAGGTAGAAAATAAGAGAACATAGAGGGATTTTTGGTTATTTTGTCTAATTTTGGTCAAGCTACTTGTACTGGTTTTATCATGAATGAAATATTTTACTTTGTGAATAAGCAAAAAGCAAAAACACATATTTCATATGATACAATGGCTTCTTTCAAATGATTTCTGAAAATAGCTCTGAAGAGGAGATATGGTTTCAATGACAGGTTTTATGAGACATCATCAGTATATTTAATCTCTGGTGACATTGCTGTGCCCCCTAAATAGAAACCCTCTAGTTGGCATATATCTTAAAGTCCTGAGGATGTTATTTCTGGCTGTTTCTTAAAAATTATAGGACCATATGTTGCTCTCCCTGACCATAGGTATTTATGGCATTCTCTCTGTTTTACTTGTTCTTCACTTGACATAATATTTTTCAACAGGTTCATATGTTACTTTTAAAGTAACTTAATTCAACTCTTGTAGACAAAAAGAAACATTTCCTTTCTATGGTCATTCAGAATAAGATGGTGGCACCAGAGGTCTCAGTAACACCGCTTCAGGAAATATTTCTAGGATGTGACAAATTCAGTAGAGAAAAGGAAGATGAAAAACTGGTCTTTTTCTGAAAATGTGATAAAAGCAACATCATACCAGAAAAAAACTAACAGCGAATGGAGGTGGATCCACCTATGAGACCTAGAGGTCAACACATATTCAAGTGTAGATCAGAGAATGAGCTTCCCTAGAAGAGGAAGCAGGAGATCTGAAAGAGAAATCTTTTCATAGAAAGGAAGTGCTCCATTTAACAGAGCTTGACTTCAATATCAGTCAATTCAGGGGGTTCTACATGGAGGAAGAATCTTAGCCCAGTGTCCAGAGAGAACAGGCACTTCCTGGACCTTTGAGTGAATTGGCCATGAGGTCTTTTTAAAACAGCTACTCTTTCTTGGATGTACAACATGAATCATACCACAAGGGAGATTTTTTTTCTCTGAAGGGAAATAAATACTTTTTAAATGCCAACAAATGAAGCCCAATTGTAAAATAAAAATCATGGGTATATTCCTGAAACTGAAAAGATAATAACAATTCATGCAGAACACAAAACATATTCTAATGGTAGAAGGTCACTTTGAGCATCCAAGTGATTGTTAATGCAAAGAAAATCCAGCATTGCTTTATAATCCTGATATGAAGGAAGTTATAATCCTGATATAGGGAAGCTAAAACTCCTAAAACCTGTCAAGAGTTCTATAATTAAAAACTAGTAGTGACATGTAAATAAGCTAGAATATGTATTATTGTGTACTTAAATATAATCTTCAAACAGAAGGGTCCTATCCCAAAAAATGATTTAAAAATTAAAACATGTTTTCCTGAAAAATGCATTAAGTGGTATTTTATCTGTAGGATAATCCACAAAGTCCTATTTGACCCCAGACACAGCTGAAATTAAGTTAATTTGTGTATTTTTTATTCCAACCAAATTGTTTTCATTATATTATAAAGATAATGTTCTCCATCTCATTCTTTTGTTTTTCCTTCCAAAGTTTTCATTTTCTAGTTCAAGAGGCTTATGTGATATCTTGGATTACTTAGCAGAAAGGCATAGAACTGGGGATGTATCTTCTGTCCTAACATCTATCCTATGGATATGGAGTTTTGTATTCTAGTTAAAGAGAGACAAAACCAATGAGAGAGAACTTTAAATTTTAGAATTGTGCAAATATCTCTGCAAAGGCCACTGTTTAAATATGGGATAATTTTATGTAAAGCCAATTTATAAAGTGAATTTCTGGTTATAAGCATAAAAGAATGTGGGTTCCTGGATTTTTGTGACTCATTGCAGAATTGAGTCATAGCAGAATATTATAACAGAATGTGGATTTTTTTGGTTTTTTGGTTAGAAGTCATAACAGACTCAGCAATCAAAAAGATGTCAAAGATATGCTAAAAGACTGAATGTAGCAAAATGAAGTTTAATAGAAATAAATTTAGTATCAGACTTGTGTCCAAAAAATCCATCTGTACAGTACAGTATGTGAGAGACCCGTGTATATACATATAAATACATTTGGAAGCTTTCTGACTGTGAAGTAAATGTGAGCCAACCATGAGATCCTGTTGCCAAATTGATAGAATCTTAGACTTCATTATTAGTACTAATTGGTGGGGAGTGGAAGTCCCACTCCACAATCTGTTGTCAGACCACAAACAGAACTCTGTGTTCAGTTTTGTCGTATGACAGTTTAAGAGGCAAAAACATGATGTCTACTCAGAGGCAAGTAGCTAGTGCTTTCAATAGATTTGTAGCAGTGGCATATGAGGAGTGATGAGAGGAGACAGAAACATTTCATATGAAGAAGGGAAAATTATGGGACAGCCAATAGGCCCACACTATCAACTTCAGAGGCCCCAAGCACTTTATGGAACCAAATCTCTCCTAAGTAATTCAAAATATAACAACCCTGGAACATGAAAGATGTGAATGGAAGTCTAAAATAATTCTATTTTTTTTTCCTCTTACTATTATGTTTGACACATTGATACTTTGAGTTATTTCAGAAAACATGATTGAATTGCTTGAACCTGTTTTGCTGATGCCCTCTGCATGTGCTACAGAGCTTTCTGGAGACTCCATGGACTACCTACAGAGGTCCAGGGTTTCCAAGTACTGGAAGTATTCAAACTCTGAAGATAATATATTCAGTATTCAAGTATTCAAAGTATAGCTGAACCAGAAGACTGCCCAAGTTTCTTCCAGATCAAGCAGTACTATTTTTGTTCTAAATAATAATTTCTTTCCTATTAGTTCACATTCATATATAAATTAAATCTATTACATAGAAACTTTCAGATCAAGTAAAACTGAGACAAATTAGGTTAATATATGTTAGCCCCTATATAACTAAGATGTTTAGTTAATTGGAAGTTATAAAGCCACCTTTTCTATTCTGTATTAACCTTGTCAGAGTCTTCATGGTATTGATTTGGTAGTTTACTCATAGGCTGCTTATGAAGATTATTGGTAGATTATGCAAAGTGAGGTGCAAATTTACCATTTGAGAACAAGGAGATTTATTTTTTCTATCCATTTCTACTGTAATTTGATTTACAGTCTCACTTTTAGTAGAAATATATGTTTCCATGTACACACAAAAAGTAGGCTTTAATTCATTTAGAATGACTTAAATATATTTAGTTTCAAAAAGAACAGAAGTTGTATTTTTTTTTTTTATTATTCCTGTGGAGAAGTTCTAAGCTCAAAGAAAATCAGTAGTTTTAGATCTTATTTCAGACATCATTTGCTTCACAAATAATAGAGAAATCTCCCATAGAAGTTTAAAATGACTGAAAAGCAATGTATAAGTTAAAATCCCCCTTCCCCTGTATCTTGGATGATTGTTTGGACTTAAGAAAAGGTGTGTCCTAATTCTTATTTTCACTTAACCATTTTATTGCATCCATAAGAAAAACGTTAGGTTTGGGCACCTGGATGGCTCAGTCGTTAAGCGTCTGCCTTTGGCTCAGGTCATGATCCCAGGGTCCTGGGATCGAGTCCCACATTAGGCTCCCTCCTTGAGGAGAAGTCTGCTTCTCCCTCTCCCACTCCCACTGCTGTGTTCCTGCTCTCGCTATCTCTGTCTCTGTCAAATAAATAAATAAAATCTTAAAAAAAAAAAGAAAAATGTTAGGTTTAGCTTTTATTAATTTTTAAAATAATTTGCTAACCAATACATTAAAACAAGGTGCTAGAAATTACATTGTATAATAAAGAATAGTCCCCTTTAATCCAACTTACTTAGAAGTGAATGAACAATATTCATTTATTTGTATAAGCAGTCAAATATATAAGCCCAAAACTTAGATTCAAGAAGTAGTATTACATATAAGTAAAATATAATTTTTCTCCTCCTCCCTCCTCCTCCTCTTCTTCTATTATTATTATTATTATTATTATTATTAATATTATTTTGGTGTGTCTATGAGCATCAAAGAGGTACATATAACTAAATGTAAAAATAGCATAATATATACAATTATTTCACATATAATTAAAATATTTATATAATTTAAAAGGTTTATCATTATTGTTAGTTTATTTGCCTTGTTGCTGTTATTAATTTGAGGTCTCTGAAAAGCGTACCCCTCCCTCTGTTGCTCTAGACCTGGAATTATTGACAAGCCCAATGCATTTAGCTTTGCTTTCTCTGCATTCAAATAACTGGGTGAGAGGTGAGCATATGATATCCTAGCGTGTAAACTGGTCCAATAAGTTTCTCTTTGCTGGATATTAGTACTTGAAAAAACTGGGATAGTTAAATATAAGCATAGAATTTGTTACATTATGCCAACTTAGTATCTGATGGTATCAGTAAATTTGGGGCAGCCACTGTGGTCTATGAAAAGGTAGATCATGAGGGCCAGACTATAGAGGCAAAAAAAAAAAAAGAGAGAGAGAGAGAAACCGTAAAATGAGAGTGGAAGGAGAAAGAGAGACAGAGAGAGAGATTGAGACAGAAAGACCAAAAGACAGAGTAAGAGAGACAGAGAGACAGAAAGACAGTGAGAGACAGAGGGAAAAAGAATTTTTTATACCAGTTGAATTTCATTTACTTAGTTCCTTGTGAACATTTACACTATTCCCTGCCTTGCACATTTCCTAATTATTTTCATCCCAAATTTAGTTTGAATATGTGCCTGTATCTGAAAAATAAATGATCCCTGGTCAAAATATACAAATAAAAGAAACCCTGCATTATTTTAATATTCCATTTGACCCTTGATCAGTGCAGGGGTTAGGAGCACCAAGTCCCCTCACAGTCAAAAATGCATATATAACTTTTGACTCTCTAAAAACTTAACTGCTAACAGCCTAGTATTGCCTGGAAGCCTTACTTTAACAAATAGCCAATTAATACATATTTTGTCTGTTATATGTATCATATACCATATTCTTACAATAGAGTAAACAAGAGAAAAGAAAATGTTAAAATCATAAGAAGAGAAAATACACTTACAGTGCCGTACTGTATTTATTGAAAATAATCTCCATGTAAGTGGGCCAATGCAGTTCAAACCTATGTTGTCAAGGCTCAGCTGCATTTTTTTTTTTAATATTACAATTGAAAAAAAAGGCTCAGTGAGGTTATGCAATATGTTCACATTTATTGTATAGAAATATTCTTTTGTAACCTCATTTTTTTTAAATGGTATTTTTATTGAAATATAATGAACGCATATAACACCCGGTGCTCCATTCAATACGTGCCCTCTTTAATACCCATCACAAACAATGGATCATGGAACACTACATCAAAAACTAATTATGTAATATATGGTGATTAACATAACATAATAAAAAAAAGAAATACAATGAATGCACAATAAAATACAGGTTGTAACTATTCAATTCGATGAGATAGGTGTATCAGTAGTTCATTCCTTTTAAGTAGTATTCCATTGTATATATATACTAAAATGTCTTACTCGATTTTCTGTTGATGACATTTTTTTTTCATTTTTTGGCTATTTTGAATATAGATGCTATAAACATCTTTTTGTGGCTATATCCTCATGTTTGTCTTTAGTAAATGGGATTTGAATGATTATTTATAAAATGTTCCAAAGTATTTATTTAAATTGGTTGTACTGTTTAACATTCTCATCAGCAATGTATGAGACTTGTGGTTACTCCATATTCTCTCCAACACTTGGTATTTTCAGGTCTTGTTTTGTTTTTTCCATTGTAGTGACTATAAAATCCAATCTCATTGCAGTTTAATTAACATTCTCTTCTTTTCTTTAAGATTTATTTATTTATTTGAGAGAGAGAGAGCAAGCACAAGTAGGTAGGGGGGCAGAGGGGGAAACAGACTCCCCGCTGAGCAGGGAGCACAACTGGGGCTCGATCCCAAGACCCTGGGATCATGACCGGAGCTGAAGGGCAGATAGATGCCCAACCACTACGCCATCCAGGTGCTCCTAATTAACATTTTCTTTCTTTTTTTTTTTTTTTAAGATTTTATTTATTTATTTGAGAGAGAGAGAGGTACAAGAGAGCACAAGTGGGGATGAGAGGGAGAAGCAGGTTCCCTGCTGAGCAGGGAGCCTGACACAGGGCTCAATCTCAGGACCCTGGTATCATGACCTGAGCCTAAAGGCAGATGCTTAACTGACTGAGCCACCCAGGCACCCTCAAATTAACATTTTCTTGATGGTTAATGGTAATTAGCTGCTTTTCATGTACTTACTGGTAGTTTGTATATTTTATTTTGTAATATGGCTATTCAATTGTTTGCCTTAAAAAAAACTAGGTTGTTTATCTTTTTATTGATGATTTTTAAGATTTCCTTATGAACTCTGAATACTGGTCCCTTGTGAGATATACATTTTGTGAGTTCTTTTTCCCAGTCTCTGCTTTGTCTAATACTTTTCTCAAACATATTTTTTTTTTTTTGTTGGGGGAATATTTAATTTTGAACACATCCAATTTATCAATTCCTTTTCTTTTATGATTTGTGGGGGGGAGGATTTTTTGACAGGGGAAAAATAATTTTTTGCCTACTCTGAAGCTACAATGTTATTCTTTTCAAGAACTGTGGAGGGTCTGAGGTTTTATCCTACTTGAAGCTAATAATTTAAACCACTACAGTTTCATGGATGCTATTAGAATATCCAATACTCAGGTGTCCAAGACAAAGGATTTTATTAGTCAAAAAACAATAAACAGCATCAACATTCACATATTTTCGTCAAATTCCTTTCATCCCCAAATTCCATGAAGTGATATGGTTGGACCAAAATTGGAGTCTACAAGTTCAGAGGGTAGAGTTACAAAAGAGAAACTCTGAACTTAGTATATCTGAATCTTTTATAATAGGCAGTAAGCTTGTGAGCTCTTTGCTCTGGAGGGAGACATTATCTTAATTATACTCATCAGTAAGCATAACTTTGTTCCAGAAGAGATATTATGTTTATCTTCCAAGACTCTAAGCAAGCTTGCCTTTTGTTCTGGAGGGAGATACTACCTTTATCTTCTAAGACTGATTATTATAAAAATATCCTTTCTTTTTTTTTCCTTTTTTTTATTATGTTATGTTAATCACCATACATTACATCATTAGTTTTTGATGTAGTGTTCCATGATTCATTGTTTGCGTATAACACCCAGTGCTCCATGTAGAACATGACCTCTTTAATACCCATCACCAGGCTAACCCATCCCCCCACCCTCCTCCCCTCTAGAACCCTCAGTTTGTTTCTCAGAGTCCATAGTCTCTCATGGTTCGTCTCCCCCTCCGATTTTCCCCCCTTCATTCTTCCCCTCCTGCTATCTTCTTCTTCTTCTTTTTTTTTTTAATAGATAATGTATTATTTGCTTCAGAGGTACAGATCTGTGATTCAACAGTCACAGATCAGGGAAATCCAAATCAAAACCTCAATGAGATATCACCTCACACCAGTCAGAATGGCTAAAATTAACAAGTCAGGAAATGACAGATGTTGGCAGGGATGTGGAGAAAGGGGAACCCTCCTACACTGTTGGTGGGAATGCAAGCTGGTGCAGCCACTCTGGAAAACAGTATGGAGGTTCCTCAAAAAGTTGAAAATAGAGCTACCATACAATCCAACAATTGCACTACTGGGTATTTACCCCAAAGATACAAATGTAGTGAACCAAAGGGACACCTGAACCCCAATGTTTATAGCAGCAATGTCCACAATAGCCAAACTATGGAAAGAGCCAAGATGTCCATCGACAGATGAATGGATAAAGAAGATGTGGTATATATATATATACAATGGAATATTATGCAGCCATCAAAAGGAATGAAATCTTGCCATTTGCAATGATGTGGATGGACCTGGAGAGTGTTATGCTGAGCGAAATAAGTCAATCAGAGAAAGACGTGTATCATATGACCTCACTGATATGAGGAATTCTTAATCTCAGGTAAAAATATCCTTTCAATGGCAGTCCAAAACAAAAGGTAGTCTTGATAGGGAATTGTGTTATAGTTCTATTAGGTTTCTTTCTAAAAGCTTTAAGATTTTGGGTTCTGTGTTTGGATTTACGACCATCTCAAATTAAATTTTGTGTATGGAGTGAGAAAAGCATGTTTTTGTTTTTTTAACATAGACACTCATTTGTTTCAGAAAAATGTATAAACAAATACATTTTTTCTCTTTATTGAATTGATTTGGTGCCTTTTTCTTAATTCAACTGAGCATATTTTTTGGGCCTATTTCTATCTTCTCTATTCTGGATTTATCTAAACTTACATTGCCTTAGTTAATTGTAGAAAAAGATATGGTTTTAATACAGTAGTTGTGGCATAACAGAATTGACTTTCATTGTTAGGCTCATTTTCTAAGTAAAATAATGATTCTGCTAGCTATGACTTGAATAATCTGTTCTCCCTACCTACTTATCTCCCTGGATTTTATTTTCCATATAAATGCTAGAATGATCCTTTTAAAATGAAAGTGAAACCAGAGCATTCCTTCTCTAACCCTCCTACTGATTATTGATTAATTCAGAACTAAATTACAAGTCTTCACAATGGCTTAAAAGCCTTATGTTTTCTGGAACCTTGCTTTCACTCTGGATTCATCTGCCACTCAAACCTCTCTCACTTTACTAGCTCCTTTGAATTGGAAACAGGTTCCTGCCTCAGGGTTCTCCACATGGTTTACTTCTTCACTTCCAATAGTTCTCTGCTCAAATGTTTTCTTAGCTGTGAGGACTTCCTGGACTACCCTATTAAATTTGATACTTCACCCAACTGCCCTATATTGCCTCATCCTCTTCTCATACATAATTGCTATCTGGCATATTTCTTTTTTGTTTGTTTGTTTGTTTCCTCCCATTAAAAACAGGAAGACCATGAGGACAGAAGTTTTGTTTCATTTATTTATTTCTAGATTTATATGCCTAAAATGTGTACCAGACTCTTGTAGGTAATCAATAACATATATTGAATAACTTAATGAATTATCTCTCATATAACTTGCACCTAATCCCAGCACAGTTTAGTATTTAGTATTTTCAGTCACTTAATTCTTAAGTGTGTTGTAATAGAACAAGCATTTATTGTATGTCATCACTTTGTTATGGAAATAAACCTCACAGAGGTTATATGACATGCCAAAGGCATTTATCTTGTAATGAATCACTCTGGACTTGATTTTCAGTGTTTTCCTCACTAAATATTCTCTAGGAAAAGTGTGAGTGTGTATGTGTGTTGTATGTGTGTGGACAGTGTAAATAGAGATTTGTTACAAAAAGGACATACTCTTATTTCTGGATCACAAGGTTTTCTTTGTCAACACAATGCCCATGCACTAATTTAGCACATATATGATATGATCTATAATTAAAGAATTTCATCATGTCCTTATTTAATTTTAACAAAAGTTTATTTGCCATTAATTTTGAAAAGAAAAAGGATGGAAATACCTTAAAAAGATGTAATATAAATCACAGATTTTTCTTTATGATAATTAAGAAAAATAGTTTCTTGTTTGTTTTTCTCTTTTTGTGGAGAATCACATATCATCATATTCCTAAATGAAAAATGTGGACTATGAAAGCAGATGTCCTTCACATTCACTTAGGAGAGAAATAAAATATTCTAAGTAGATCACTCTCAGATAAATAGAATTAATTCTACTTGGTTGTACAGAAAGAAGAGAGTTATTTCAGAAAATGACAAACGATTAATTACTTTAAAAGGCTGCAAAATGCAATAATGAAATCACAATGTTGAAAGCCCATTCGTGATTGTAATATCAATGAAAAGAGTCAGAATTCCCAGGACCTCTAGGACGACTGGAAGTAGAGCAAAATAAGTTTACTTCAAATTTGTAAAACATGGAGCTCTAATTCAATATGGTGCTCTTCTTTCTTTCTTTCTTTCTTTCTTTCTTTCTTTCTTTCTTTCTTTCTTTCTTTCTTTCTTTCTTTCTTTCTTTCTTTCTTTCTTCCTCCCTTCCCCTTCCCCCTCACCCTCCCTCCCTCCCTCCCTCCCTCCCTCCCTCCCT
>NW_023270431.1:8614979-8621281 GCF_011800145.1 Mirounga leonina
CCCCTCACCCTCCCTCCCTCCCTCCCTCCCTCCCTCCCTCCCTTCCTCCCTTCCTTCTTTTATTTTTTTTGAAATGAAATTTAATTTTATTCAAATTACTTAGGTGAGGTTTTATGAAACTACTGAGATTTTCAGATTTACTACCTAATATTTCATTTGGATAACTAATAGGTAATTAAACTTTAACCTGATTAGAACTTAAAAAAAAAATCATATCGCTCCCCTGTTCAAATTCTACACTCACCTCAAATACATAAAATCGCAACTCTTGAGTATTTTTGCTCACACTTCCCTATTTGATTCCAACCTTGTGCACACCTCACAGTCTTCATTTCCTGCTTCTCCCCTTGCTCACTCTTCTCTCGCCAGTGTCTAGTCTCCTTTCTGCTTCTCAAACACACTAAGTTCAAGACCTCTGTCCTTACTTTAACCTTTGCTCAGAATTCTTTTTCTTTCCAGTTTTTTTTTTTTTTTTTTTCAGTGCTCTGTTCTTCATTTCATACAGTGGTCCAATGCTACTTCCTATGATAAATCTTCCCTGATCTTTTAAAATAGTTGAAATCTTCCCACTCCCATCACTTTCCCCATTTTTCCTAATTTGTTACCTTTCTTATCAGCATGTCTTAACTAAAACACTATCCTTTGTTTATTCACTTACTTGTCTACTGTCTGTCTCTCACTCAAATTTAACATCTCAGCAAATAGAGTCATATCTTCTATACCTAGGAGTGTGTCTAGCTCATTTATTAAGCATATATTATGTAACTGTTGAATATATGACTAAAATAGCAGATTGGAAATCTTAATGCTAAATTCATAGTTTTCATGTTCAAAATATACATGGAAAATAAATTAATAAATTTAAAAGGAAGCTATTTCAAAGTTAAAGGAGGTAAAGCTAGACAAAGTCTAAAGTTGAAATGGAATTATTTAGATATTTGCTAGGAAGTGACATGGCACTAAGCCTTCCCATATTAGTTGCTGACTTGGAGTAGTACTCTAGGAATACTTACATGTATGTTCAAATTCCATGGATTAAAAAAATCTTTCATATTAAGTACTGAAGATATCTTCATGTATTAAGCTTTCTAAAACGTGTTACTATTTACTTATTTAATGAAGATGGACAATCTCACTTGGCAACAATTATAAAAGGCCCCCTTATAACTGCTTTGATTTAGGTTATCATATTTATGACCCTCTTATTTCTGTTGTTCAAGTAAAACTATCATAACTAGCTAAAATGTCTTCAGTAAGAAAAAAAATAATCTACTGAAAACAGTGAAATTTATAAGTAGGCAAAAAGTAAGAACAAGAATTATCTCAGGAATTCAAACAAAATGTCCTTCAGATTAGTCTCAGAAATTGCATTTTTGCTTTATTGATTTTGCTAAATTTTACAAGTAAACTTTCTATTACACCCATTTTTTATCGGACTATAGCAAGTGAATTTATGCTGAATGGTTCTTTGAAGAAACTTTGTCTGGAGCAGACAGAATGATATTCTTTTACCTATAAGCTATGGTCATTTTACTTGTGTTGCAGAACCAGTTTGAAATATACTTTCAGATAAAATTAAATTAGTAAGATGATAGATTTAATGTCAAGTGGATGAATACAGAAGCATACCTCTCTAGATGAAACCATCAAAAAAATGTAGGGATCTCTTATATTGTGTAAGCCTTTATAAGGAAGTAACAAATATAAACTTAAGAAATAAAATACTTACTTTTAATTTTCATATATATTAGTATGAAGTAAAATGTTCACTTTTAATTATTTTAAATATATTATTATGTACTATATATACACATATATATTAGTAGGAAATTTTTTAGGACCTATTATGGATACAACAATCATGAAACAAATCATTTGCCTTAAGATATATTGTGTGGTTAGTAATATAGTGTTATAATCTAATTAAAATTGATACACCATTCATAGAGGGAAAAAACAGGAAAATAAACTAAGAAAAACATTTTGATCTAAAATCCTAATTTTTTGGCTAAAAAAATTTTTTTCAGCAATTAAAAGGCACTAACCTTTTTTTTTTTTTTTTTTGTAGAGAACTGGATAGATATTTTTATATTGGACTCAAGCTAAAAGAAATCACATTTGAGGGACGCCTGGGTGGCTCAGTCGGTTAAGTGGCTGCCTTCGGCCCAGGTCATGATCCCAGGGTCCTGGGATAGAGTCCCATATCGGGCTCCTTGCTCAGTAGGGAACCTGCTTCTCCCTCTCTCTCCCTCTGCTTGTGCTCTGTCAAATAAATAAAATCTTTAAAAAAAAAAAAGAAATCACATTTGAATGTAGAGTGAGTCTTTGTTAAAGAGATTTAATATGCTATATCCTCTATTTAAGCTCTTCTGACCCTTTTGATTTGAAGTTTCTTTTACTATTGCCTCTTGTCACATCTAGGATGGAAAAAGTTCTGACTTTACAGGTGGGCTGAATGCTAATGATATAATTGGGGAGGATTTTTTTTATTTTAAGATTTTATTTATTTACTTGAGAGAGAGAGAGCAAGCGAGGGAAGAACAAAGGGAGAGGGACAAGCAGACTCAGCGCGGAGCGCTACGCAGAGCTCGATCCCACAATCCTGAGATCATGACCCGAGTCAAAATCAAGTCGGAGACGTAACTGACTGAGCCACCTGGGTGCCCCTTAATATATTGGTTTTTACCATAATCAGAAGGCATGGGGACCATGACAGAGGAGGATCTGTCATGCTGTTTTATAATAAATGATTTATATAGCCCTTTTTTGTAATTAATACTTTGATGATTCTTTTAAAAATTATTTATATTATGGCTAAATTTTCAGTGGAATTAGAATCCACTGGATTGCCTGTAAAATTTTACTCTTATTCTAAGACTCATGTAAAAAAAAAAACAAAACTGAAGACATGCTTCTTTTTTTTTGTCTATGAAAAGTTTATGTGCAATTAGAAAACACCAAGAATAAAATTTAAATTAGATATTAGATTGTTTAGCTCTGAAAATTGGAGGACAAAGAGGGTTTTATTATAATATACAGTTTGAAGCTACAGAAAACTTGTTTTTTAAATTATTTATTTCATTTTATTTTCTTTACTAATTAATAATATATTTTGCTTTTGTTGTTAAGCTCAATTATGAGAAAGTATCAACAAAAGGTAGTGTTCAGAAAATTCATTCACGTAATTCATTTCATTCAAAATAATATATTAAACAACATCTCCTTTCTATGCTTTCTAGAATATACTTTTATAAATCCTATTTTCCAGATACCCCAAGAAAGCATCACTGTTCTACCATATGCCATTTTGAATTGTCTATCATATCATACTAGCAATAATAGGACGTTACTAAGTGAACCAGATATTGGACCTAAAATTTTTGACAGCGTAAATACAGGACTGTCATCTTAAATATGTGGGCACTCAGGATTCAGCAAAGTATTCAGGCTATAGAAACCACATACAGTTACATATATAGCTAAGGTCCACAATGCTAGGAGATGAGAGATCTATTGATTTTTTAGTTACAACACTGCTGGAATGCCTGCATTTTCTTCCTAGGTAGGATTTAGTACTTTCTTCTCCTGGGATCAATACTTCCTTTGAAGTTCATTCTCTTTAATAGTTATGAGATAGTGAAAACAAGGTAGTATATAACCAAAACCTAAACTAAGAGGGGAAAAAGGTAATTATGATAAAGGACAAACATCAATGTTGATTATCATTATTGTTTCAGGGATCTTGTGGGGAAATTTAAAGTGTTTATAAGCCTATAACATTATTCTGGCATTTGTCCACTTTGTGATTCCTTACCACTTTTTTTGCATTGTTAGTATAGAATCTTTTGTTATTTTAGAACCAGTTTCGTATAGGACTGTCTCCCTGCTACCTCATGAGTTCCCTAATTGAGCCAATATCCTAATTTTTTCAATAGTTCAAGTTTCAATCCCAGAAACTATCACATGCAAGGTCCTCAATGGGTTTGTTGAATGAATTGTTAAGATAATAGATGTTATGGATGTTGGCTGCATACCTCTTTTCTTTCCTTTAGCAATTGAAACGCATTGATTTACTGTCACAGGAATCAGAATAGGAGTATCTGAATGGTACAGGTATTAAAGAAATAGGGAATTGGTTAAAACATTGTATCAGATACTTAAAACCTTAAATATTCCTGTATGGATGGTATATTAACAGAGAGTATACCTGAAACCATCCACTCATATTTTCCTACCACAAGAGGCTGTTTCTCCTGTAGACCCTGGCATATCTTTAATGATTGTTTGCAGGCACTATATTTCCTGACTGATCCGTGTGCATGGTACTGCAGTGGCCTCGAACACATGTTTACTTATGATCAGATGTGATATACACAATGATAACAATTTATTGTTAGTCAAAATAAAATACCAAGGGCAGTTACAATCTATTTTAAAATAATTAAATTCAAAGTTCAGGGTACGATTACATATAAAAGGTGCCACTTCCTACTTTCATTAGTGCTAATAATAGAGGTTGTGTTTTGACTGTGAAATAAAGAGAATATGGATCTGGCTAAACCAGACTGGGGTCCTGAGTGGGGATTTATGGGTCAGCCGTGTTGAGAGGGTAATATCTGAGCAAAGATTCGAAAGAGGTAAGGGAGTTAACCGAGGGTTTATATGAGGAAGAACATCTCAGCAGGGAGAACAGCTGCAGTGAAAGATCTGAGGTTAAATATGTGGTGGCATGATCAAGGAACAGGAAGAGGAAGACGGTCAGATTGGAACAGGATAGAAGTTAAGGGAGGAAGGAGATCTGGACCATGTAGGAGTTACAGAATATTGGTTTGGTATTACTGCGAGTCAACTCAAGAAAGGGTTTTGGGTGAAGATTTCATGAAACTCTCCGCTGGGAACTCCAGGAACCAGAAGTTACAGTACCACTGGCAAGTACAAAGCTATGAATAGCTCCACTGAAATGCTTACGGGCTTTTTCTCTTTACCTGGGATTGCCCCAAACTCCAAGCTGGCACAGCTCAGCCTGGCTTGTGGCTGCTCCCTTGGGGAGAAAAGAGAAAAATGGAATGTGTGCCCAACATTCCAGCTCTTTGGAAGGCTGTCCAAGGGAACCGTTTGTGCCTCACCCAGCTTGAAGTGCTAATGCACACTGAGGGCTGCTGAAAGCAGAGGAGAGCATGGACAGCTTGTGGTTAGGGTGGGTCTGCAGCAGAGGTTCGCACAGTCCTGCGTGACTGGGAGAAGGCACTCAACTTGTGGCTTTCCCCACCGGAGGCAGAGAGAAGAGGGGAGCAGGTGTCCAGGGTTCTGACTTTTTAGAGAGCTGTAGGAGGGACTGATATAAATGGCAGTTTGTTAATGTGCTTCATTTATGCAAGAATACACAGGACTTGTCCCTCTTTTTGAGCTAAAGAATGAGATTATAACTTTTTTTAGGAGTTTATGATTAGAAAAAAAGAGTTATTTATACCAATTTGTCTCACATAGTCCTTTAACTTTGCCATATTTGGTATTTAACAGTCATTTAAATTTACAAAGATATGTATTACTTTATTTCATCAGTTAATATTTTAAATTTGAAAGCCATTTTATTTCTATGGGTATAAATACGATTCTTACAAATATGAATATATTCCTAATATATATTATAATTATTTCTATTTTTGATCTTAAACATAAATAAACACAAATAAGGATTCCATCTCTTCTCACCTATTATAATTTGCTATTAGGATATTTTCATAATAGGATCTGAAAATTAATACAGTTCTACTGAAATAATTCAATGTATGATAATTATACATAGCATAATGATTAGGTAAATCTAGATCGTCAGGATTACGATCCATTAAAGAGTTCATAAAATATCATTACAAAACAGAACAAACTGTGAACACATTTATAACGACATCAAAACCTTGATATTGAACTGTGGGTATGCTCACTGCATACCTACTTTAATTGAAATTTGCTATAAAAATGGTTATTGCTAAGAAAGTTTTACTCATTATAAATTTATTTTTACTTAAACTTTTTAAAAAAATATCAGTGGCACCCAGAAAATATTGAGAAAGTGGGGCTTTATTTCTATAAAGACAGTAAGTTCATACCATTCCTTTCTTTTTTTTTCAAGCCTAATAAAGTAAGTTCTCCCCTCTCCTCCCCTCCCCTCTCCTCTCCGCTCCTCTTCTTTCCTCTTCTTTCCTTTCTTTTCTTTTCCTTTCCTTTCTTTTCCTTTTCCTTTTCCTTTTCCTTTTTCCTTTCCTTTCCTTTCCTTTCCTTTCCTTTCCTTTCCTTTCCTT